>NC_090647.1:426494003-426812337 GCF_040937935.1 Hyperolius riggenbachi | reverse complement strand
TTCCTATTGATTGTGTAAAAGTTCCTGCTGTCTTGTATCAGTATCGAAAGGTTATAGTTCTTTAGTGCAGATCCTTTTTAAATATATCACAGGGTCAAAAGTTATTATTATTATTATTATTATTATTATTATTTAGTATTTATATAGCGCCGACATATTACGCAGCGCTGTACAGTGTGTATATATATATCTTGTCACTAACTGTCCCTCAAAGGAGCTCACAATCTAATCCCTACCATTGCCATATGTCTATATTATGTAGTGTAAGTACCGTAGTCTAGGGCCAATTTTAGAGGGAGCCAATTAACTTATCTGTATGTATTTAGCATAAATCACAATTGGATCTCAAGTTTAGGTGGATACTCCGTAACAGATTACCTCCGTGGTGCCAGTGAGTTGTATGTGTCGCTTAGCATATACTCACACTCCCAACTAGGTATCCGGTGGTTGTTCAATCGATAGATCACTCGACAGGTCAGAGCTCCGGCCGGTAGCTCAATGGCCTGTATCTGTAGTATCAGCTCTCTCCTCCCGTGTAGTTCCGCTTTGCGCTTGGATGACGGCAAGTAGTACTTCCGGGTGGCGGCTGGTTCACTTCCTGGTGACGTCACCTGCATCTCACGACTTTGGTTGCTAAGTTGCTAAGTTACCGTTGTTATGCGGTGTTTGCTTAGGAGCGTACTTAGATGTTCCCAGACAATTGTAGCGTCTTTATTGTTGCAACTCCTGGCGAGGGATGCATAAAAGTGGGCTAACGCGTTTCAGCGGTCTCGGACGCCTTTCTCAAAGCCAATTCTTTGTGAACTGTCCGCCACGATGCTGATATAGTGTCCTAATCCCTCCTCTCATTCTGATAGGTCCTCCTGGGTCATAGAGGGAGAATGAATTCATTTAATGCTGCGTTATGTGGAATATAAGACATATTGTTGCAAATGATTTCTTACTGTATAAAAATTATATATAAGAACAAGAATAAATAGTCAAATGAAGGATAGAATATAAAACATGTTCTTTTAATACTGAAAAATGTATAAAAATATATAAATATATATATAAATATATTTAAAAAGGATCTGCACTAAAGAACTATAACCTTTTGATACTGATACAAGACAGCAGGAACTTTTACACAATCAATAGGAACTGTTCTTACACAGAGATTTTGTATCGCTGTCCCATTCAACTTGATACTTTTTATCTTTATTTTTACCACAAAATTTTTTGCACACATTGGATGGTCCGGGTACGATTGAGTGAGTGGATGTGCAAATGATATGTGATATATTAGCACCTTGATATTTTTATTCTGTGATTTATATTGTGTTCCATATATATTAACGCTTTTTAGACTGTGACTATATGAATTAAATATTCCTAAATAAATATATATTTTATGATTATATGTTGTGTAAATATATACACACTTTTGACCTAATACACATATTGATATAGACCCAGCGCAACCTATTTGGATTTTTACAGCTTTATCCTTTAAGTGTGGGGAAGTGGGAACCCACCTCTAACTGGTTAGCAGCGGGCGAAACAGATACCATAGGGAACACCCACGAGCGCCTTCCAAATTAATTCTAATCATCAATGGACAATGGACAATCATCAATGCACAATCAATAATCATCAATGGACAATCATCAATGGACAATGGGCAAACAATAATGGACAATCATCAATGGACAATGGAAAGTAATCAATGGACAATGGACAATCATCAATGGACAATAGACAAGCATCAATGGACAATGGATATTCATCAATGTACAAACATCAATGGCCAATCAACAATGAACAATTGACTATGGACAATCAATAATACACAATCGACAATTATCAATGGACAATAGACACATCGACAATGGACAATGATCAATGGACAATGTGCAATCATCAATGGACAATGGACAATCGACAATGGAAAATCATCAATGGACAATGGACAATGAACAATCATCAATGGACAATGGACAAACATCAATGGGCAATGGACAAAAGACAATAGACACTCATCAATGGGCAATTCATCAATTGACAATGGACAATTAGCAAAAGACAATGAACAATCTGCAATGGACAATGAACAATGGACAATCATCAATGGACAATGGACAGTAATCAATGGACAATGGACAGTAATCAATGGACAATCGTCAATGGACAATGGACAATCATCAATGGACAATAAAAAATGGACCATCATCCATGGACAATGGAGAGTCATCAATGGACAATGGACAATTATCAATGGACAATGGACAATCATCAATGGACAATGAACAATGGACAATGGACTATGGACTATGGACAATCAATAATGGGCAATAGACAATCATCAATACACAATTGACAATCATCAATAGACAATAGACACATGGACAATGGAGAATGATCAATGGACAATGTGCAATCATCAATGGACAATGGACAATCATCAATGGACAATGGGCATACATCAATGGAAAAATGAGAATCATAAATGCACAATGGATAATCATCAAAATACAATTATCAATGGACAATGGGCAAACATCAATGGACAATCATCAATGGACAATGAACAATCAACAATGGACAATCATCAATGGACAGTGGACAGTAATCAATGGACAATGGACAATCATCAATGGACAATCATCAATGGACAATGGACAATAGATATTCATCAATGGACAAACATCAATGGACAACCAACAATGAACAATGGACAATTGACTATGGACAATCAATAATGGACAATAGACAGTCACGAAAACACAATGAACAGTCGTCAATGGACAATAGACACATCGACAATGGACAATGTACAATCATCAATGGACAATCCACAATGGACAATTATCAATGGACAATCATAAATGGGCAACAGGCAATCAACAATGGACAATGTAATATTGACAATGGACAGTGGACAATCATCATTGGACAATGGACAATCATCAATGGACAATTATCAATGAACAATCATCAGGGGACAACGGGCAATCAACAAACAACAATCGACAATCAACAAGGGAAAATCATCAGTGAACAATAAACAATGGACAACTGATTTTATCAATGGACAATAGAAAATCAACATTGGGCAGAGGACAATAGGCAGAAGACAATAGACAAAGGACAATAGACAGTGGACAATCAACAATAAACAATCAACAACGGACAATGATCAACGGACAATGTGCAATCAATGGACAATGGACAATTGACAATGGAAAATCATCAATGGACAATCCACAATGGACAATAGGCAAACATCAATGGACAATGGACAAAAGACAATAGAAACTCATCAATGGGCAATTCATCAATGGACAATCGGCAAAAGACAATGAACAATCTGCAATGGACAATAAACAATCAACAATGGACAATCATCAATGGACAATGAACAGTAATCAATGGGCAATAATCAATGGACAATGGACAGTAATCAATGGGCAATGGGCAATCATCAATGGGCAATAGACTATCATCAATGGACAATGGACAATCATCAATGGACAATGGACAATCAACAATGGACAATAATCAATGGGCAATGGACAATCATCAATGGACAATGGACAATCGACAATGGACAATCATCAATGTACAATACACAATGGACCACCATCCATGGACAATAGACAGTCATCAATGGACAAAGGAAAATCATCAATGGACAATGGATATTCATGAATAAACAATCAACAATGAACAATTGACTATGGACTATGGACAATCAATAATGGACAATAGACAATCATCAATACACAATGGACAATCATCGATAGACAATAGACACATCGGCAATGGACAATGATCAATGGACAATGTGCAATCATCAATGGACAATGGACACTCGACAATGGAAAATCATCAATGGACAATGGACATACATCAATGGACAATTGAGAATCATCAATGCACAATGGATAATCATCAATGGACAATCATCAATAGACAGTGGACAATCAACAATAAACAATCAACAATTGACAATCATCAATGGACAATGTGCAATCAATGGACAATGGACAATCGACAATGGAAAATCATCAGTGGACAATCCACAATGGACAATGGGCAAACATCAATGGACAATGGACAAAAGACAACAGAAACTCATCAATGGGCAATTCATCAATGGACAATGGACAATCAGCAAAAGGCAATGAACAATCTGCAATGGACAATGAACAATCAACAATGGACAATCATCAATGGACAATGAACAGTAATCAATGGGCAATCATCAATGGACAATGGACAGTAATCAATGGGCAATGGACAATCATCAATGGACAATGGACTATCATCAATGGACAATGGACAATCAACAATGGACAATAATCAATGGGCAATGGACAGTAATCAATGATCAATGGACAATGGACAATCATCAATGAACAATACACAATGGACCATCATCCATGGACAATGGACACTCATCAATGGACAAAGGACAATCATCAATGGACAATGGATATTCATCAATGGACAATCAACATTGGACAATTGACTATGGACTATGGACAATCAATAATGGACAATAGACAATCATCAATACACAATGAACAATCATCAATAGACACATTGACAATAGACAATGATCAATGGACAAAGTGCAATCATCAATGGACAATGGACAATCGACAATGGACAATCGACAATCGACAATGGACAATCGACAATGGAAAATCATCAATGGACAATGGACATACATCAATGGACAACTGAGAATCATCAATGCACAATGGATAATCATCAATGGACAATCATCAGTGGACAATAGGCAAACATCAATGGACAATGGACAATCATCAATGGAAAATTCATTAATGGACAATGAACAATCAACACTGGACAATCATCTATGGAAAATGGACAGTAATCAATGGACAATGGACAATCATCAATGGAAAATCATCAATGGACACTCATCAATGGACAATGGACAGTCATCAATGGACAATCAACAATGGACAATAGATATTCATCAATGGACAAACATAAATGGACAACCAACAATGAACAATGGACAATTGACTATAGACAATCAATAATGGACAATAGACAATCATCAAAAGACAATGGCAAATCACCAATGGACAATAATCCATGGACAATGAACAATCATCAATGGGACAATGGACAATTATCAATGGACAATCGACAATGGACAATAATCAATGGACAATGGGTAATCTACAAAAGATAATAAACAATGGACAATGGACAATAGACAATCATCAATAGACAATGGAAAATCATCAATGGACAATTATCCATGGACATGGACAATCATCAATGGTACAATGGACAATGATCAATTGACAATAGACAATGGACAATCATCCATGGACAATGGACAGTCATTAATGGACAATGGACAATGCTCAATGGATAATCATGAATGGACAATGGACGATCATAAATGGACAATAAACAATGGACCATCATCCATGGACAATGGACAGTCATCAATGGACAATGGAAAATCATCAATGAACAATCAACAATGAACAATCGACAATAGACAATCATCACTGGACAATGGACAATTATTAATGGACAATAGACAATCACCAAAAGACAATGGCAAATCATCAATGGACAATTAACCATGGTCAATGGACAATCATTAATTGGACAATGGACAATGATCAATGGACAATCGACAATGGACAATCATCAATGGACAATAATCAATGGACAATCGATGTTATCAATGGACAATAGAAAACTAACAATGGGCTAAGGACAATGTGGACAATCATCAATGGATAATTATAAATGGACAGTAGACAATCATCAATGGACAATCAATAATGAACAATCGACAATGGACAATCATCAATGGACAACGGACAATGATCAATAGACAATCGACAATGGGCAATAATCCACGCACAATCATCAATGCACAATGGAAAATGGACAATCATCAATGGACAATTTATCAATGGACAATTCATCAATGAAAAATTCATCAACGGAAAATGGGCAATTCATCAATGGACAATGGACAATTATCAATGGATAATCTACAAAGGATAATAAACAATGGACAATCGACAATGGACAATAGAGAATCATCATTGGACAATCAACAATGAACAATTAACAATGGACAATCGTCAATGGACAATGATTAATTATCAATGGACAATAGACAATCATCAATGAACAATCATCAATGGACAATCATCAATAGAAAATGGAAAATTATCAATGGACAATGGACAATCAACAATGGACAATGGACAATCATCAATGCACAACGGATAATCATCAATGTACAATGTGCTATCAACCCACTATCGACAATGGACAACCATCAATGGAAAATTCATCAATGGAAAATGGACAGTTCATCAACAGACAATGGACAATCATCATTGGACAATGGATAATTGACAATGGACAATCAACAATAAACAATGGACAATCATGAATGGACAATAACAAATCAATGGACAACAGACTATCTGCAATGGGCAATGGACACTCATCAATGGGCAATCTACAAGGGACAATCCACAATGGACAATAGACAAATCAACAATAGACAATGTACAATCATCAATGGACAATCATCAATGGACTATTGACAATGGACAGTGGAAATCGACAATGGACAATCATCAATGGACAATGGACAATCATCAATGAACAACAGACAACAAACAATGGTCAATGGGCAATAAACCGTAGACAATAATCAATGGACAATCTTCAATGCACAATAGAAAATCATCAATGGACAATAGACTATCAACAAAGGACAATGGACAGTGGACAGTAATCAATGGACAATGGACAATTGTCTATGGACAATTATCAGTGGACAATGGACAATCATCAATGGATAATAAACAATGAACAGTGGACAGTCAACAATAGACAATTATGAATGGACAATCAACAATCTACAATCGACAATGCACAATCAACAATGGACAATGGGCTATGGACAATCATGAATGGACAACAGACAACCAACAATGGACAATAGACAATAGTGGACAATCATTAGTGGACCATGGGAAATGATTAATTGAGAATGGACAATTAACAATGAGCAATCAACAATGGATAATCGTCAATGAATAATAGACAATTAGCAATGGACAATGGACTATTGAGAAAGGACAGTGGACAATCATCAATGGACAACAGACAACCATCAATGAACAATCATCAATGGCGAAGGACAATCTTTAATGGACAAATATCAATGGACAATAGACAATTATCAATGGACAATGGACAATCATCAATGTACAATCTACAAGGGACAATCCACAATGGACAATTGACAATGGACAAATCAACAATGGACAATGATCAATTGACAATGGACAATCCACAGTGGACAATCATGCAATGTACAATCATCAGTGGACTACAGGCAATTAATTGGCAATGCACAGTAGAAAATCATCAATGGACAATGGACAATAATCAGTTGACAATGGACAACAGGCAGTGGACAATCAACAATGAATAATCAATAGACAACAATGGACAATCAGCAATGGACAGTGGACAATCAACAATGGAAACTGGACAATGCACAATGGACAATCATCAATGGACTACAGGCAATTAACAACTGACAATGGACTAACGACAATGGACAGTGGAAAATCAACGGACAATGGACAAACATTAGTGGACAATGGACAACGGACAGTGGACAATCATCAGTAGACAACATTGGACAATCATCAATGGACAATCATCAATGGACAGTGGACAATCAACAATGGACAATGGAAATTGGACTATGCACAGTTATCAATGGACGAACATCAATGGGCAGTCATCAGTGAACAATGGACAATCATCAATGGACAATCTACAAGGGACAATTCACAATGGACAATTGACAATGGACAAATCAACAATGCACAATGATCAATTGACAATGTACAATCATCAATGGACCATGGACAGTCCACAATGGACAATCATCAATGTAGAATCATCAGTGGGCTACAGGCAATTAACAATTGACAATGGACTATCGACAATGGACAGTAGAAAATCATCAACGGACATTGGACAATCATCAGTGGACAATGGACAATGGACAACGGACAGTGAACACTCAACAATGAATAATCAATAGACAACAATGGACAATTATCAACGGACAATGGACAATCATCAATGGACAGTGGACAATCAACAATGGAAACTGGACAATGCACAATTGACAATCATCAATGGACTACTAGAGATGGGCCGAACGGTTCGCCGGCGAACGGTTCCAGGCGAACTTCAGGTGGTTCGCCTTTGCAGAGAACCGGGAACCTTTTTTCCAAAAAGTTCGCTTCGCCTATAGACTTTAATGGCGCCGACTTTAGCAGTTAATAGCAAAGCCCCCTTACATAGTAAAAACACCAAAATTGTTGGGAATGTTAAGTGGAATAGTGGGAACAAGGAGAAAAAACATTTTTTTTTCAAAAAGACCTTATACTTTTTGAGAAAATCAATTTTAAAGTTTCAAAGTAAAATGAGCCGATTCATAAAAAAAAGAACCGATTCATTAAAAAGAACCGGCTCCGCTGCTGTCTCTCCCCACCTGCCTGCACCTGTCACCCTCACCTAGCTTAGCACCCGGTGCACCCATGGGTGCCAGGCTAGGTGAGGGTGACAGATGAGGAGGTGGGGAGAGACAGCAGGAGCCGGCAGCTATGCATCCGAAAGGACGCATTCACTGCTATGTGGGAGGCGTCGGAGATCTTCAATCAACTTAATTGAATATCGCAACATAAGAGGATACAGTTCGTTGGATCGTTTACCGTGGATATTGGCATGGGAAAACTTTTTTAAAGGTACAGGTAAGTATTTATGGTTAATTTACAATAATAAAATACTTTTCTCGTGGTTGTGTTTTTATTTCATTTAACCCTTTGTGGAAATGGGTAAGGGGTACTTTGTACCCCTATACTCATTTCTCCTGGGAGGTGGGTGGGCATCTGGGGTCCCCTTCTTAACCTGCTGGGCGGTATGGACGAGTTCAGCTCGTCCATTACCGCCGGAGGCTGCCGCTCAGGCCTTGCTGGGCCGATTCTCTTCAAATAAAAAGGAGCACACGCAGCCGGCACTTTGCCAGCCGCATGTGCTGCCTGATCGCCGCCGCAGCGCGGCAATGCGCTGCATGCAGCAGCGAAAGAGGGTCCCCCCAGCCGCCCGAGCCCAGCGCAGCTGGACTAAACAGTTCCGGCCAGCGCTAAGGACTGGATCGGAGGCGGCTGACGTCATGACGTCGGCTGACGGCCATGACTTCACTCCGCTCATCGCCATGGTGACGAGGAAAGCAAAACATTGCGGTCCTTCTTGTTACTTCTGATCGCTGGAGGTGATCAGAAATACGCATTAGGAGCGCCCTCTAGTGAGCTTTCATGCAGCTGCATGCAATCGTTTTTTTTAAATTAAATAAAAACTGTCCGGTCGCCAGCCTGGCGATCTTAATCTCCTGGGGCACCGGAGGTGGGGAAGAGTCCCTTGTCCATGGATTGGACAAGGGCTCCGGGGGGGAGGACGGGAAGGCTTGGCCGCCTCTCCCCCCCGGGAGCCCCCCATACCATGGACCATGCAGGCTGGTATAGCTCAGGATGCGAAGCCCCAGTCGACCGGGGCTCCGCATTCTGGCTATCCCAGCCTGCATGGGGGACAAGGGGTTACAGAGGCTCGGGAGGGGGGACCCCACGCCATTTTTTTTTCAGATTTTGCACACACAGCACATAAAAATAATACAAAAAAAATAAAAACATTTTTTTAAAGGACTTCCGAGGCCAAAAAAATTAAATACCTTTTCATAATCCAGATCCATTGAGGACGCCATCCGCACGCCATCCGTACGCCATCCGTACCCTCCCGTTCATTCCCCCATGGCTCCCACACTAATAACGGCCCCACACTAATAACGGCCCCGGTCGAGTCTCGACCCCTCTGAACAGGTCGGGTTCTCAACTCATTCCCCCCTCAATATGGCCGCCACAGATTGCCGTGGCTGCGCAGTCCGCATAGATTGCGGCTGCGCAGCTCTAGGACCTCCTCCCTATGCATCCTATGTATGAGGCCTAGAGCTGTGCAGCCGCAATCGCGCCTATGCAGACGGCACAGCAGCTGCAATCTGTGGCGGCCATATTGAGGGGGAATGAGAACCTGAACCATTTGGAGGGGCCGGGGCCCGACCAGGGCCGGTATTACTGCGGGAGCCATGGGGGAATGAACGGGAGGGCGCGGATGGCATCCTCCATGGATCTGGATTATGAAAAGGTATTTAACTTTTTTCACATTTGTGGCCTAGGAAGTCCGTTAAATATTGTTTCCCGCTATCTTTTTAACATATCCTGCAAATTGGTGTTGCTAGGATGTAAGGGGCCTTTGCTATTAACTGCTAAAGTCGGTGGGTGATGATGATAACCAACCAGAATTATAGGGGTGCAAAAGTGCTGAATTCTGCCATAGGCTTCCATTAGGCTCCCTATTTCACTTTCAAAAATCTCAAATCTTTTCAAAGGGTGATGGCTCAGCAGGCTTTCATTGGGCCTCCTATTTACCGTTCCAAAATCTCACACCATTTCAAAGGGCAATGGCTCAGCAGTGGCAAAACTCACCAGTCATGATCCCCCTAAGAGTCCCTACAATGCTAGAAAATTTGGTACTGCTGAGCCATTGCACTTTGAAAAGATTTGAGATTTTGGAAAGTGAAATAGGGAGCCAATGAAAGCCTATGGGGGATTTTACCACTTTTGCACCCCTGTAACTCTGGTTTGCAGAGATGTAGGGAATCCATCTTTGTATCCCAAGTATAATAATATGCCTTCTACCTGCATGAGACATGTCGTGAGATTCAGACGTTGCTAACGGCCATGGCTGTGATTTATGTTCCGCCGAATTTCCACCATTGACATTGCCCAAATAAACAGGTTTTTGTGCCCCTAGGCTGTGACCTCTTTGGCCTATGGGCCCGTAACTCACCAGTCATGATCCCCCTAAGAGTCCCTACAATGCTAGAAAATTTGGTACTGCTGAGCCATTGCCCTTTGAAAAGATTTGAGATTTTGGAAAGTGAAATAGGGAACCTAATGAAAGCCTATGGGGGATTTTACCATATTTGCACCCCTGTAACTCTGGTTTGCAGAGATGTAGGGAACCCATCTTTGGATTCCAAGTATAACAATATGCCTTCTACCTGCATGAGACATGTCGTGAGATTCAGACGTTGCTAATGGCCATGGCTGCGATTTATGTTCGTCAGAATTTCCACCATTGACATTGCCCAAACAAACAGGTTTTTGTGACCCTAGGCTATGACCTCTTTGGCCTATGGGCCCGTAACTCACCAGTCATGATCCCCCTAAGAGTCCCTACAATGCTACAAAATTTGGTACTGCTGAGCCATTGTCCTTTGAAAATATTTGAGATTTTGGAAAGTGAAATAGGGAGCCTAATGGAAGCCTATGGCAGAATTCAGCACTTTTGCACCCCTATAATTCCGGTTGGTTATCATCACCCGCCGACTTTATCAGTTAATAGCAAAGGCCTCTTACATCCTAGCAACACCAAATTTGCAGGGTATGTTAAAAAGATAGCAGGAAACAATATTTAACGGACTTCCCAGGCCACAAATGTGAAAAAGTTAAATACTTTTTCATAATCCAGATCCATGGAGGACGCCATCTGTGCCCTCCCGTTCATTCCCCCATGGCTCCCGCAGTAATACCGGCCCCGGTCGGGCCCCGACCCTTCCAAATGGGTCGGGTTCTCATTCCCCCTTTAATATGGCCACCACAGATTGCCGCTGCTGTGCAGTCTGCATAGGCGCAATTGCGGCTGCGCAGCTCTAGGCCCTCCTCCTGCCGCGTCATCAATATGCACGCATACATTGGGCGCATCGGGAGGAGGCCCTAGAGCTGTGCAGCCGCAATTACGTCTATGCGGACTGTGCAGCTGCGGCAATCTGTGGCGGCCATATTGAGGGGGGAATAAGAACCCGACCCGTTTGGAGGGGTTGGGACCCGACCGGGGCCGTTATTACTGCGGGTGCCATTGGAGAATGAACGGGAGGGAGCAGATGGCGTCCTCCATGGATCTGGATTATGAAATGGTATTTAACTTTTTTCATACTTGTGGCCTCGTAAGTACGGGCTTGTTTGCGCTGATCTGTGCAGCGTGGGCTCTCTAGCCCACAGCACAGATCAGCAGACAGCCAGGGCGACCAGACTTCCCCCCTTTTTTCCCCGCTGGGGGAATGTCCTGCTGGGGGGCTCTGATCACCGCCAGCTATTTGCAATCAGTGGGGGGGGGCAGGGGGGTGTTGGCTCCTCAAAGCCCCCCTCCGCAGCAATTTTCTGGCACCTTCCCTTTCCCTCCCTCTCCTCTTTCCCCTGGGTGGCGCAGGACGGAGATCCGTCCTGCACCGCCTCTAATAGGCTTCAGCCTATCAGCTGCCAGCGATCCCCAGCCAATCAGAGGCCGGGGATTGACGATCTCCTTTATGGTGCTGCTGCGCAGCCGTATGATGTAAATTGCGGGGATTTCTTCCCCACGTGTTTACATTTCACCTGCGAGCCACGATTGGCAGCTCGCAGGTTGTTCATGGAGGCACCATATATACTGTATATTATTATTTGTATGTGCTGAGTGTGTGAAATCTGAAAAAAAACAACCCGGGGGGCCCCCCTCCTGAGCCCTGTAACCCCTTGTCCCCCATGCAGGCTGGGATAGCCAGAATGCAGAGCCCCGGCCGACTGGGGCTTCGCACTCTGAGCTATACCAGCCTGCATGGTCTATTGTATGGGAGGGCTCTGGGGGGGAAGGGGCGGCCAAGCCCCCCCCCCCCCCCCCCCCACGAGCCCTTGTCCAATCCATGGACAAGGGGCTCTTACCAACCTCCGGTGCCTCAAGTGGAGGTGGGGGCGACGACTCCCTGGGGGGGGGGGTTCATGGTGGCATCTGGGAGTCCCCTTTAAGAAGAGGACCCCAGATGCCCACCCCCCTCCCAGGTGAAATTAGTATAGGGGTACAAAGTACCCCCTTAACCATTTCCACAAAGGGTTAAATGAAATAAAAACACAACCATGAGAAAAGTATTTTATTATTCTAAATTAACCATAAATACTTACCTGTACCTTTAAAAAAGTTTTCCCACGCCAATATCCACGGTAAATGATCCAATGAACTGTATCCTCTTATGTTGCGATCTTCTATTAAGTTGATTGCAAGATCTCCGAAGCCCCCCACCCACATAGCAGAGAATGCGTCCTTTCGGATGCATAGCTGCTAGCTCTCGCTGTCTCTCCCCACCTGCCTACCTGCACCTGTCAACCCCCACCTAGGCTGGCACCCAGTGCACCCATGGGTGCACTGGTTGCCAGCCTAGGTGGGGGTTGACAGGTGCAGGCAGGTGGGGAGAGACAGCAGTGAGAGCCAGCAGCTTCACGTCCTGCCGAGGACGCATTCTCTGCTATACTAACGGCTCATGAATGAGCCGGATCTTTTTAATGAATCGGTTCTTTTTTTATGAATCGACTCTTTTTTAACTTTAAAATCGATTTTCTCAAAAACTATAAGGTCTTTTTGAAAAAAAATGTTTTCCTCTTGTTCCCACTGTTCTTCTTAACATTCCCAGTAATGTTGGTGTTGCTAGCTTTTAAAGGGGCTTTGCTATTAACCGTTAAAGTCGGCAGGGGTATATTTTCCCACGGTCAGAAGGAGAATTTACATTGAAACTTTAAAATTGATTTTCTCAAAAGCTATCAAGTCTTTTTGAAAAAAAATGTTTTTCCTCGTGTTCCCACTGTTCTTCTTAACATCCCCAGTAATTTTGGTGTTTCTAGCTTTTAAAGGGGCTTTGCTATTAACTGCTAAAGTCGGCAGCCGTTTAATTTTCCCACGGTCAGAAGGAGTTACTTTAAAATGATTTTCGCAAAAAATATAAGGTATTTTTTGTAAAAAAAATGTTCCCCTCTTGTAGTCACTGAAAGATCTCAGGTGTTAGACACCTTGAAACATCTTTTCCATCACTTTTCTGGACAGCAGAAATGTTTCTAGTTTTCAAAGTTCGCCTCCCCATTGAAGTCTATTGCGGTTCGCAGAATTTCCTGCGAACCGAACCTTCCGCGGCAGTTCACGAACAGGGTTCGCGAACCTAAAATCGGAGGTTCAGCTTATCACTATGGACTACAGGCAATCAATAATTGACAATGGACTATCGACAATGGACAGTGGAAAATCATCCATGGACAATGGACACACATTAGTGGACAATGAACAATGGACTACGGACAGTGAACAATCATCAATAGACAACAATGGACAATAATTAATGGACAATGGACAATCATCAATGGACAATGGAAATTGTACTATGCACAATTATCAATGGACAATGGACAATAATCAATGGACAACCATCAATGAACAATGGGCAACAGACAATCATCATTTGAAAATTATGAATGGGCAATGAACAATCCTCAATAGACAATAAACAATGGAGAATCATCAATGGACAGTGGACAATCAACAATGGACAATGGAAATTGGACTATGCACAATTATAAAATGACAATGGACAATAATCAGTGGACAACCATCAATGAACAATGGGCAATCATCAATGGACAATCATTAAAGGACAATGGACAATGAACAATCGACAATGGACAATTATCAGTGGACAATTATCATTGGACAATAGACAATTATCAGTGGACAATAGACAATCATCAATGGACAATGGACAATGGACAATCCTTAAGGGACAATGGACAACTATCCATGGACAATGGACAACAGACATTTATCAATAGACAATTATGAATGGACAATCAACAATATACAATCGGCAATAGACAATGGACAATGAACAATTATTAACCATTTCTGCCGCCCGGACATGAAACTCACATCCGGGCGACTGCTCTGTTGGGGTGCCGCGTTCGGCGCTCTCCCATGCACGACCGCGTGTGTGCCCCGTGCTGTCCCCCGGTAGCCCTGGTATCAGTGAACGGGAACATGGTTCCTGATCACCGATCCCGCGATCTGTCTCTCCAGCAGAAAAACTGAAGCGCAATAGACAATAAACAATTATCAGTGGACAATGGACAATCATCAATGCATAATGGACAATCATCAATGGACAATGAGCTATCCCCTATCGACAATGGACAATTATTAATGGACAATTCATCAATGAAAAATTGACAATTCATCAATAGACAATGGACAATCATCATTGGACAATCTACAATGGGCAATGAATAATTAACAATGGACAATCAACAATAAACAATAGACAATCATCAATGGACAATAACCAATCATCAATGGACAATGGACAATCTACAATGGACAATCCACAATGGATAATGGACAATCAGCAATAGACAATCTACAAGTGACAAGCCACAATGGACAATAGACAATTCGACAATGGACAATGATCAATGGATAATGTACAATCATCAATGAACAATGGACAATCATCAATGGACAAAAGGCTATTGACAATGGACAGTGAACAATCATCAATGGACAATTATCAGTAGACAATGGACAATTGACAATGGACAGTGGACAATAAACAATGGATACTCATCAATGGACAAAGGACAATCAGCAATGAACAATAGACAATAAACAGTGGACAATGGACAATCATCAATGGACAATAGACAATCAGCAATGGACAATGGACTATCAACAATGGGCAATGGACAGTGGACAATAATCAATGGACAAGTATCAATGGACAATCATAGTTGGACAATCATCAATGGATAGTCATCAATGGACAATGGACAATCATCAATGGACAACAGACAAACAACAATGGACAATAGACAATGGACAATCATCAATGGACAATCATCAATGGAAAAGGACAATCATCAAATCGAAAATTATTAATGGGCAATGGACAATTATCAATGGACAATGGACAATAATCAATGGACAACCATCAATGAACAATGGGCAACAGACAATCATCAATGGAAAATTATAAATGGACAATGAACAATCGACGATAGACAATCGACAATAGACAATCAACAATGAACAATCATCAATGGACAATCGACAATAGATAATTATTAATGGACAATGGACAATTGAATATCCACAATGGACAATGGACAATAGAAAACCAACAATGGACAATGGACAATAGACAGTGAACAATTCTCAATGGACAGTCATCAATGGACAATTATTAAAGGACAATGGATAATCAACAATCAACAATGGACAATTATCAGTGGACAATTATCATTGGACAATAGACAATTATCAATGGCCAATAGACAATCATCAGAGGACAATGGACAATTCCTAAGGGACAATGGACAATTATCCATGGACAATGGACAACAGACATTTATCAATAGACAATTATGAATGGACAATCAACAATATACAATCGACAATACACAATCGACAATGGACAATTATTAACCATTTCTGCCTCCTGGATGTGAAGCTCACGTCCGGGCAGCTGCTCTGCTGTGGTGCCGCACTTCGGCACGCCCCCGCAAGTGGCTTCGGGCACGCCCCTGTGCTGTCCCCCGGTAGCCCTGGGATCAGTGAACGGGAACTAGAGATGTCGCGAACCTCCGATTTGAAGGTTCGGTTTGCGCGAACTTTCGCGAATCGCAATAGACTTCAATGGGGAGGCAAACTTAAAAATGTATAAAAATTTCTACCGGCTGGAAAAATGATAGAAAATGTGATTCAAGGGATCTAATACCTGGAGGAAGAAATGATTGAGTGAAATACACATCAATAGTCCCAGGCAAAAATCTAGATTTCACATAAACCCCTATTTTAATGTCACAAATCTCATTCAATGTTCAATTACAGGCCTACACTGCTTTACAACATCAGGCAGTGTATCCCGAGGAGGCTCTCATCTTCCAGGGAATTGTAGTATTTCCAAAGCCAGCGTATATACCTTGGCCGGGAATTGAACCCAGGTCTTGGCCGGGAATTGAACCCAGGTCTGAGTGCTTGGTAGATAGCTCTCTTAACCGCTATACCACCACCAACACTACATTCTGAAACCAGCCTAGCATGTGCCATTATGATATATCCAAGAGAAAAATGAGCTTGCTTAACGATTTGTAGGCTTTCAAAAGCCAGCTTAGATACCTTGGCCAGGAATTAAACCCAGGTCTGAGTGCGTGGTAGATAGCTCTCTTAACCGCTATACCACCACCAACACTACATTCTGAAACCAGCCTAGCATGTACCATTATGATATATCCTAGAGAAAAATGAGCTTGCTTAAAAATTTGTAGGCTTTCAAAAGCCAGCTTACATACCTTGGCTGGGAATTGAACCAAGGTCTGAGTGCATGGTAGATAGCTCTCTTAACCGCTATACAACCACCAACACTACATTCTGAAACCAGCCTAGCATGTACCATTATGGTATATCCTAGAGAAAAATGAGCTTGCTTAAAGATTTGTAGGCTTTCAAAAGCCAGATTAAGAGAGCTATCTACCAAGCACTCAGACCTGGGTTCAATTCCCGGCCAAGGTATATAAGCTGGCTTTTGAAATTCTACAATTCCCAGGAAGATGAGACCCTCCTCCCTCCAGGAGGAGGGAGAAGGGAGTGAGGGAGTGAGGGAGGAGGGAAAGAGGGAAGTAATATTAGGAACAAGCCTATAAGAGCCTAACTAAACTCTCCCTAGCAGAGTCTGTCAGCAGCTGTGCCTTAACTAATTAGTGTAGGCAGACTAGTGAGTAAAACGGCACAAGGACCTTGCCTTTTATAAGGGGGGTGGGGCTCTAGGAGTGAGTGCAACAATGTACCTGCTGACTGTGATGTAAAGGGTCAAAGTTCTGCTCAATAGAGCAGGTGAACGCGAACCACCCGAAGTTCGCCTGGAACCGTTTGCCAGCGAACTGTTCGGGACATATCTAACGGGAACATGGTTCCCGATCACCGATCCGTGTCCCCAGCAGAAAAACGGAAGTGCTCTTACAAGAGGCTTCAGTCTTTCTGAACGTAAATTTTTCCGCATCATCCTTTTGCTTCCGGTTAGCGAGAAGCACAAGGAGAAAAAAAAGGAACTCAAGGTGGCCATCTTGTGGCCAAATAGTTAAACTACATCTACATATTTTTTACATTACAATTTACACATATAATAACATTAAAAATTAACTGTTTATTTTCCACACCAAAATATTACCCAAATAAAATGTTTAAAGGAAAAAAAAATTACAATTAAAAAAAAAAGACATAAATAGTTACCTAAGGGTATGAACTTTTTAAATCTGCATTTGAAGGGGGTATACTACGAACATTTTTTAAATTATAAGTGTAAGGATCCGCTCAGCTGGCTGCACAGGCAGACAGCTGTTTGACCATTCCTTATGTCTGAGGGATGTAGGTCTCTGGAAAGGAGACCTGGCTTCATCTTGCAACTTTCAGAGTTGCTTTGCTGAGGGATTTGCATACATGCAAATTGCCCAACTGTCCCCTTTGAGGGCTGGCAGTATAAGAAGCTATGTTTCCCAGAGTCCTTTGCTGGTCATTCCTTCAGGGTTTGTTGAAACACTCCTAGAGTGTCAGCCATGCTATATCTTGTCAAAGTTATCTTAGAGTAATTCCTGGGACTGCACTAGGCAGTTTCCCCAGTGCAGTTAGATTGTATATCTGTTTTGTCTGTCTGTTGCGATTGTCCTGTCCCAGTGGTGGTCGACAGGAAATCGTTCTGTTTGTCTGGGTGCTAACCGGAGCAGCGGTTGCTACTGGTAGTCCCTTCTGATCTGTCTTGCTTGGATCGCACTAGCCTCTAGCGGTAGTGGCAGTGGATCCTTCTGTTCTGTCTTGCCTGGATCGCACTAGCCTTTTGCTAGTGCTGTGGATCCTTCTGTTCTGTCTTGCTTGGATCGCACTAGCCTCTAGCGGTAGTGGCAGTGGATCCTTCTGTTCTGTCTTGTCTGGATCGCACTAGCCTTGCGCTAGCGCTGTGGATCCTTCTGATCTGTTTTCTTGTTCCTGAGCTTAGATCGCACTCGCTCTGATGGAAAGAGCAGTAGGTATTTCCTCTCGTATCCCTGTTTTCCGTTTGTTTGTCTTGTCTGATATAAACGCTTGCTGTAGGCTCGGTGAGGTAACCGCTAAGCAAGCGCTCGTGTTCTTTGTTTCGTGTTTGTCTGTCGATGGTTAGTTAGGCGTGCTTGTCTCTGTTGTGCTTAACATGCGGAGACCGCGTTGTAAACGCGTTCGCTGTTGCGAATGAGTGCGGTGTTCGCATTTAGTTAGCGTTTGTTATTTTCGTTACTTCTCATTGTCGTTTGCTGTGCCTTTGCTACTCTCGTGCCCTGTCTTGCTTCAGCCTTGTGTCACCTCTGGCAGTCGCCTCTCTTGCGATTGCGTTCCTACTTTTGTTTCTGCTGATGTGTGTTCACCGTCGCAGGGTCGTGACTAGATTGGTGAACACACATTCATCCTGTACCTGTGCTCTTTCTCTTTAAGGGCTGTTCAGCCCCGCATTGTCTTGATCTGTACAATCCCCATCTGGCATCTGTGGCCGTGCAGCAGTTGTACTCGTCTGCACTCCACAGTGCCATCTGCCAGTGGGAATTGCCCTCTACTGGTGCTTGCACCAAAGGTGGGTTCCCCCCTGCATACGCTTGTGGAGGATTTCCGCCATGTCAGCGCACGCCTTGTGCGCTGATCACGGAGATTATTCCGCAAACGTTACAATAAGCTTGTAAATAGTGATGGAGGCAAAATGGAAAAAATGCACCTTTATTTCCAAATAAAATATTGGCGCCATACATTGTGATAGGGACAAAATTTAAATGGTGTCATAACCGAGACAAATGGGCAAATAAAATACTAAGGTTTTAATTATGGTAGTGTGGATTATTTTAAAGCTATAATGGCCGAAAACTGAGAGATAATGAATTTTTTCCATTTTTTTCTTGTTTATCCAGTTAAAATGCATTTATAAAAAAATAAATCTTAGCAAAATGTACCACTCAAAGAAAGCCTAATTAGTGGCAGAAAAAAAAAAGATATAGATCAATAAATGGTGATAAGTAGTGATAAAGTTATTAGCGAATTAATGGGAGGTGAAAATTGCTCTGATGCATAAGGTGAAAAATCCCACAGGCTGAAATGGTTAATTGACAATGGACAATCATCAATGGACAATGGACTAGAGAAAATCATCAATGGACAATTCATCAATGGACAATTCTTAAATGGACAATTCATCAATGGAAAATGGACAATTCATCAATGGACAATGGACAATTATCAATGGATAATCTAAAAGGAACAATAAACAACTGACAATGGACAATAGACAATCACCAATGGAAAATCAACATTGGGCAATCATCAATGGACAATCATCATGTATCAATGGACAATAGACAATCATCAATGGCCAATGTACAATCAAAAATGGACAATCATCAATGAGAAATTATCAATGAACAGTTATCCATGGACAATGGTAAGTCATCAATAGATAATGGACAATCATCAATGCATAATGGACAATCATCATTGGACAATCTACAATGGGCAATGAATAATTAACAATGGACAATCAACAATAAACAATAGACAATCATCAATGGACAATAACCAATCATCAATGGACAATGGACAATCTACAATGGACGATACACAATGGACAATTAGCAATGGACAATCTACAAGTGACAAGCAACAATCAACAATTGACAATGGACTATAAACAAATCGACAATGGACAATGATCAATGGACAATGGACAATGTACAATCATCAATGAACAATGGAAAATCCACAATGGACCATCATCAATGGACAATGGACAATCATCCATGGACAAAAGGTAATCAACAAAGGGCTATTGACAATGGACAGTGGACAATCATCAATGGACAATGGGCAATCATCAGTGGACAACAGATAATCATCAATGGACAATTATCAGTAGACAACGGACAATCGACAATGGACAGTGGACAATAAACAATGGATACTCATCAATGGACAAAGGACAATCAGCAGCGAACAGTGGACAATCATCAATGGACAATAATCAACAATGGACAATGGACTATCAACAATGGACAATGAACAGTGGACAATAATCAATGGACAATTGACAATCATCAATGGACAATTATCAATGGACAATGGACAATCATCGTTGGGCAATCATCAATGGATAATCATCAATGGACAATGGACAATCATCAATGGACAACAGACAACCAACAATGGACAATAGACAGTGGACAATCATCAATGGACATTCATCAATGGAAAAGGACAACCATCAATGGAAAATTATCAATGGACAATGGACAATCATCAATGGACAATGGACAAACATCAATGGACAATCTACAAGGGACAATCATCAATGGAAAAGGACAATTATCAATGGACAATCAACAATGGACAATGGACTATTGAGAATGGACAGTGGACAATCATCAATAGACAATCATCAATGGAGAATCATCAATGGAAAAGGACAATTATCAATTATCAATGGACAATGGACAAACATCAATGGACAATCATCAGTGGACAATGGACAATCATCAGTGGACAATCTACAAGGGACAATCCACAATGGACAATTCGACAATGGTCAATGATCAATTGACAATGTACAACCATCAATAGACAATGGGTAATCCACAATGGACAATCATCAATGGACAATCATCAGTGGACAAATTAACAAATGACAATGGACTATCGACAATGGACAGTGGAAAATTCTCAATTGACAATGATCAATGGACAATAATCAATGGACAACAGATATCCAGCAATGGACAATAGACAGTGGACAATAGAGAGTGGATACTCATCAATTGTCCTTTGATGATTGTCCACTCTCTATTGGAAAAGGATAATCATCAATGGACAATTATCAATGGACAATGGACAAACATCAATGGACAATCATCAGTGGACAATGGACAATCATCAATGGACAATCTACAAGGGACAATCCACAATGCACAATAGACAATTCGACAATGGTCAATTATCAATTGACAATGTACAACCATCAATGGACAATGGATAATCCACAATGGACAATCTTTAATGGACAATCATCAGTGGACTACAGGCAATTAACAAATGACAATGGACTATCGACAATAGACAGTGGAAAATCCTCAATGGACAATCATCAATGGACAGTGAACAATCATCAATGGACAATCATTGTGTGCCACATAGAAGCACATTTTTACCACTACTGCTTCCGGGCCTCTGATATTATCATTAAATTGTGTTTGAAGTGTTGCTGCATTTCTCAGTGTCTGTCTGATAGTACACAGACATAGCACACTGCCACTGAGAGCCACACCTGTGCCCACTTAGTGATATCTAATTGTGTGCCGCATAAAAGCACAAGCACAGTTTTACCATTAGTGCTCCAGGGCCTCCGTTATTATCACTGTATTGTGTTTGAACTTTTGTGTATCTCGGTGTGTGACACTACACTTCCCACTGACAACCAGAGCCGTGTACACTACTGCTATTGATGTTGTCATATTCATTTTTAGGCACCTCCACTGCATTACTTTTCACTTGCTGCAGGCACAGTACCTTTATTTAAAAAAAATGACAGGCAGAGGCAGGCCACCCTGCAAGTCTCCTCGAGGTTGTGCTGCTGTGATTTCCTGCAGCCCTGGAAGAATGCACAGTGTTCAGTGGGCACATACCCTCAACCCCAAAAATTCTGAGGACATGGTTGACTGGCTTACACAGCACACCACATTTTCTACAGCTTTCACACAGAACCTCCTTGATGCACCGTCCTACGCCTGCTCTGCTTTTGGTACCCCACAAAACCTTACCACCACTACTAACAACACAGCTGCTTCACTTGATATGTCAGAGGAGTTATTCACACATGATGCATTTAGTGATACACTTAGGGTCAGCCAGCCAACACGCCCTTGAATGCCTGCTATTGCCACCACCCGAATACCAACATTCCAAAGCTCACCAGTGTGGCATTTTGTTTGTTTGTGTGCCTCTGACACCAGCAATGCCATCTGCAACCTCTGCCAAAAGAAACTGAGTCATGGGAAGCCCAACACCCAACTAAAGACAACTGTTTTGTGAAGGCACCTGATCGCAAAATAGAAACACGAATGATATGCACACATTAATAAAAGCAGCACACAAATATAATAACTAGAAATATTGTTTTTTTATAAATTTGACAAACATGCTTTAAGAAAAACCAAAGAAAATAATATGTTGTACAGTGAGCCAGTCTGCTTGCTTCCCTCATAAAGTTCTATAATTAACTTCTCATCCAATCCAGGCCTCTAGTACAGGTGACATGATGCGACGCCACACTGGTCCATTTACTTGAGCATAACACATGAACGTAATAAAATTTTCTTGTAAATGACAGTGAAATTAAAAAAAAAACTTTTTTGTTATAAATAACAATGCCCAAGCTGGTCTGTTCAGTTGAGCGTGCATGCAGCACCGGCACAGCTAAGGGCCTTACAGACCTGTTACCGCCCAATCTTGTGTGGCTGCATGTTCACATAACTAGTTAGCATGGTGGAACTCCAGGGCCTCTGTTATCATGGTATTGTGTATGCACTATTGCACACCTCTGTGTCTGTGTGAAACTCCAGACAGAACTGACGCACAGGTGTGGCCACTTCTAGTGTTATATAATTGTGTGCCACAGCCCACATTACACAAGCAGCAGACTACTACCACTGCAGCAGGGCCTCTGTTATCACTGTATTATGTGCACTATTACATAGCTCTGTGTCTGTGTGATACTCCACAGACACACTGTCACTGAGGGGCTGGGGGGAGGAGGAGACCTTTTGTGACCTCAGTGAGGAAGAGGAGCTGGATATCTCGACACCCATCCTTATTCAAATTGGGTCTTTCATGCTGTCCTGCCTATTGAGGGAGGGACCCCCGTATAAAAATGGTTAAAGGAGAATGACCTGTACTGGGTGGCAACACTACTGGACCCTCACTATAAGCACAAAGTGGCGGAACTGTTACAGAGGTCTCACCACTATTAAACCCTTAGCTCCTCTTGATGTTTGTATGCCCCACTTAGTAAGCATACTGTGATGCCAAGCCTGTGATCCCACTCAACACGTTAACTGTTGTTTGTTGATTTTGTATTGTTAAACCCCCCCCCCCCCCCCAAAAAAAAGTAAAATAATTATTTATTTCAAGCTGAATCAGTTTTGGAAGAGATTTAGAGCATGATCCCTGGGCAGAACAATAAAAATAAAAGAAAAGGCTATTCAAAGCAAGATAATTGTGTGGGCGATGGGCAAAAAATTATGCCAGTTGTTCCCAACCCCTAAAGAAAGATGAGCTTATCACACAGATGAATGGAAGGCTCATGGTGAAGGAACAGCCCAAACATGGTGGGAGAGCAGGAATAAATCCAGCCAGTCATGGTTGGTGACAGTGTACCACCACGGTACCGGGAGCAGGAGTGACAAATTCTCCCGATGCGGAGCAGTACAGATTGATGCTGATTAGGGATGCTTGCTGGATTCCGCGGAATTCTTAATTCTGCGATTCCGGCCAGAATAAGTTCAATTCCGATTCCGATGATCGGAACGGAATTGCTAAACCTCTAAAACGGAATTCCGCTGAAAATGTTTTCATTAATTCTCTCTCTCTCGTATTATCCTCCAGGGAATTGTAGTTTTTCAAAAGCCAGCTTACATACCATGGCTGGGCATTGAACCCAGGCTGGGCTGGAAATTGAACCCAGGTGTCAGTGTGTGGTAGGCAACTGACTTAACCGCTATACCACCAACAACACTACATGCTGAAGCCAGCCTAGCATGTACCATTATGATCAATCCAAGAGAAAAAGTAGCATGTCAAAAGCCAACTCACCATGGCTGGGAATTGAACCCAGGTCTCAGTGTGTGGTAGGCAACTGACTTAACCGCTATACCACCAACAACACTACATGCTGAAGCCGGCCTAGCATGTACCATTATGAACAATCCAAGAGAAAAAGTGGCATGTCAAAAGCCAACTCACCATGGCTGGGAATTGAACCCAGGTCTCAGTGTGTGGTAGGCAACTGACTTTACCGCTATACCACCAACAACACTACATGCTGAAGCCAGCCTAGCATGTACCATTATGATCAAACAAACATATTTTTTCATTTTTCATAATTATCAAACATATTTTTTCATTTTTCATTATTAAATAACATATTTTTCATTGTTTTCATAAATAACTATGCCAAAGAATGTAAATTAAAAAAGGAGGGTGCCAGTTCATGCATACCAGCCACCACCACCACCACCACCACCACCACTACCACCCTCCCTTCTTATTCTTTGTTCTTCAGAAACCTTGATGGAGTTTCAGGTAGTCTATATTTCATTGCTTGCAAGCCTCCACTGCATGACTCTACAGTGAAATTGGTGGCACCACCATCACGAATGGTAGGCAGGCTTGCTGCCAGCCTGACACCTGATGACTTAACAATTCAGAAAAAAAATTTAGAATTTTATTAATACGTTTTCAATTTTCAGTATGTCAAAAACACAAATGTTATATATGTTTTTTTCAATTTTTCATAACTTTGTCAAACAAGGTAAACTAAATAAAGGAGGGTGCCAGTTCACACATACCACCCACCACTCTCTTCTCATTCTTTGTTCTTCAGACACTAATATAGAGTTTCGGGTAGCCTGCAAGCCTCCACTGCTTGGCTCTGCAGTGGAATTGGTGGCACCACCACTACAAATGGCAGGCAGGCCTGCTGCCAGCCTGCCACCCACTGAACACCAATGGCAACTGGCGGCAAGCCTCCACTGTGTGACTCTGCATTGGAGTTGATGGTGACACCACCACATTACCCCCACCATGAATGGCAGGCAGGCCTGCTGACTGCCTGCCACCCACTGAACACCAATGGCAACTGGTGGCAAGCCTCCACTGTGTGACTCTGCATTGGAGTTGATGGTGACACCACCACAAATGGCAGGAAGGCGTGCTGCCAGCCTGACACCTGCTGTGCTGATTTGGGTTAACATTTTCTGAAAATTATCATTGAAATTATATAAATATTACCTTGAAATGTATTTTTTATTAAAAAATTGTATTTTTAATTTGTTATAAATAATGTTTCTATGCATTAATAACTTTCAAATTAATTTTTTTTATCAATAACTTTCACACATAGGGCCAAGAAAAAAAAAAAATTCAGCTGTACACTGAGCCAGTTTGCCTCAGTTGAGTGTGCATGCAGCGCACACACACCTAAGGGCCTTACAGACCTGTTGGCTCTTAATCTCGGTAAATGCAGCGTTACGTCTGTCAGTGTGAAGCGGCATAACCCCTACATTATCACTCTGGACATTTAAATCAGCCATTTACCTCAAATGTGGGAATGTACTGTGATTTCTGCCCTTTAGGGATTAAAACCTGACTCTGCGTCAACTCCAGAATTGTTGGTGGGACTTTTGGCATGGATACTCCTCCACCATGTCCCTGACCAGGTGTTAGAGCCTTTGAAACTAGTTTTCCATCACTTTTGTAGCCAGAAACAGTCTTTGTAGTTTGTGAAATTCGCCTGTCCATTGAAGTCTATGGAGGCTTGCCCGTTTCCAACAAATCCAATCTTTATCCGCATGTTCGAATTTGACGTTCGCAAACCCAAAATCTGATGTTCGCGACATCTTTATACACCACCGTCGGCACAAAATCACGTGTAAATTGCACGTAAAGTCATGCATAATTACAATAGCTAACAATTGCATATGAAATTAATTATGTTTTTCCCTGAAATTTTGCATTACAAATACGATGCATAAATGCGAATTACGATGCGTAATTACGCATTGGCCTATTTTCCGCTCATCCCTAAGTGTGATCCCTCCTTAAAGTATGTACACCCAAGAGGTGTCTAACATCTTCTATGTTGTTTCCACATACTACAACAGATGGAAAGCTCTTCTACCTCTTTTATCTCACAAATATCCCAATGAATTGTATGCTTCTCCACATTCTGTATGAATACGCTTTCTCCTTAGAACTCACTTAAACTAATTTTGTTTGGGTAATGTGAGGCCTAATTATGTTTCTTTCATAGGCAAAAGCTTTTTTTAAGAGGGATACATGAAATAAAGGGGCCTGGGAAAAATGGCGTAGGGGATTTGTGCTAGTAAAATATTGCTAAAGTTAGTTAGGGGGTACCTAACCCTAAAACCCCCTAGTGGTGCCTAACCTTAAGACCCTTTCAGTGGTGCATAATCATAAGACAATTTTGTTATCCACAAGCCCCTTTTTTCCCGCAAACCTGTCCACCTGAAATTTCCCCCTCTTGTCACTAATTAGGCACCAAAATTTACCTTCATAACATATGACAGCTATTCTAAAACCTGCAATTTGCAGCAAATAAGGTACATTTCGGTGCCTTAGGAGCATGCTAGTGGCCGCCGTGTGCCCAAATTTCCCTCGCATGTCACAAAATGTGACTTTTATTATAGTCCCCTATGGTGGTGCCATTTTTTCCATAAGGGCTTCTGAGCCCCTTTTCCTGCTTTAAACAGGTTTTTTTTTCCAGAAGATTTGTGGTGTGGGGGGAGAGGTGAAGGGAGCCCAGCAGGTTTGCCCAGTATGGGGCCCAGAAATTTGGTTTGGTCAGTATGGCAGCCCTATTCAGCCTTGTACTTTCACCTGAGGGATTAAGTTCCAAATCGCCCTGGGCAGTCTTTGTACATGTGAACAAGATTTAAGGCTATAAAAGCAGATTGATTGATTCATACATAATTTTATTCACTATAATTAAAAATTACTCCTTCAGTTCCTCCCATTTGTAAAGCTGCATACACACATCCAGTTGTAGCATGAAGGCCAACAGATTTTGAATACTTTGAACAATCTGGGCTTGATTCAGAAAAGCATGATAACTCAGTCATCACGCCTAAAAGCTTTGCACATGCAAACTAGGGTGCTAAGTAGTTTGCACTGCAAAGCTGATGCTGTTCGCATGCTATTTTAGTGCGCGTATGGCGTTACGCAGTGCACGCGAATAGCAAAATCAGCCGCATCGCATGCAAAGTATGCTTATCACACTACTTAGCACGCGAAGAGGCTGATTTTGCACGCAAAGCGTTGTGAGCAAAACTTTACGCGTGCATCGCTAAACTTTACACGTGCAATCTCTTACGCGCATATTAGCGTGTAAAGAGGCAGTTTGCATGTGCTAAGGGGCTTTTCACTGGCGTGCTAACACTTAGCACACTTTTGTGAATCAAGCCCATTGTGTAGTTGAGCTTTCATATTACATAGAAGTGGTAAAATTGGCCAATCCAGATTGGATGTGTGTATGGATTTTTATTCTGTAAATAAGTTACAATGATTGTATTATTTACAAAAGAGATGTTGGTACTTTTCCGTTAGCCGGGCGCATCCACTAGGTGGCGATAAAACTCCACCAGAATTACATCTTTCCTTACTATCCATGGCGGCCTGGAGGGGGAATAGTAATTAACGCCACCAAGTGGATGCGCCCGGCTAACGGAAAAGTACCGAGATGTTTTTCATCAAGGAACTGGAACTTTAAATGTATGTTGATTCACCTCACTATTTGCTATTGCATTTTTTTCTTTAACAAATCACCTGCAAAGTGTTAAAATTAAATTATACAATTTATTTTCCAGTTTATAAATTATGCTCTCACAATTTACCTTGACATACAAATCCCATTGAATTGCAGTTCAGAAAATGATATGTTTTGGAGACATGAAAGCAATAAAGATTTTGCTGCTGGCAAATGCACAAGGCAAAGACTAACATTTACTTTCAATAAGTGGGTCAAACAGATATTGATTTCCCTATACTCTGAATGTTTAGGAATGGCTGAGTTTTTAACGTTAGTTACCTTAATTAGCAAAACACAATGAGGAGCTTTTATGCTCTAGGTGAAATAATAGTACAAAAAAAAACAAAAAACAATATTCCCATAGATAAACACAAACTCCTCAGAATCACTTAGATGTACAACCTAGGTAGAAATGTTCAAATTATTCTTATAGTAGCAACTTAGCATTAGCTGAAGCACTTTTCAGTGTTATCCCTGAGCAATAGAAGAATTATCATATTATTTGTTAGTTTGAAGTAAAAAAAACAAAAAAACAAAACAAACAAAAACATAGATATTTTCTTTGTAGGTGTACAGAATTGGCCAGATAGCAGATATCATATGGAAGGCACAATATCCTTTTATGAGGTCCTATAGATAACTATACAAAATATTTAATATTATATACAGCCATAGGGTAGAATCCCTTTCATTGGTGATCTGTGCTATAATGTCATATTTAAAATTTTTACCAGATTGAGCACTGAAAAAAGTTCTTAGAATTGAACTTTTAGTTGATTTCTTTGATCTACTAGTTGCTCCTATTTAGATCCTGAGGAAGCCGGTGAAATACCTGCGAAACACGTCACACTGTTTTTGTAGTATACAATAAAGTTATTGCCTGATACAAGAAAATTCAAGTCTTCAATGAGGAGGTAAGTCCACTGCTACCTACCATTTTAAACTGTTTTTAGGGAATTTTAATCTTCCTGGCGCCTCTATTTTCCCCTAAAAGGCAACTGGCCTCGTTTCCATATCTCTCTCACTTCAGGTTCTCTTTAATGACGCCAGCTTGCACACAAAGTAATGCAAATTCTGTGCATTTTGGCTCAGTTCTAAGCCTCATACAATTTACATTGCATTTGTTTGAGAGCTGACATTTTTAGCATATCATTGGCCATCTATTGCAGCAAGTTAAATCTCCGCAGCTGAAGACATAATTAGTTGGAATAATTTTGGGGGGCCGCCAAGTGCCTCCCCAAGAGAGACTTCTTTAGTGTCTATAGTGCTTTCCATTTAATGAAATCAGTATTAGAAGCCAGCTTCCTCTCCCCAGTGAGAAGGGAAATAAGAGACTGAAGAGAACAAAATGCTTTGCTTGTTTTCTCTGGAAAAACAGCATTGGATGCCGCTTACACAAGCATGCCATGTCTAGCTCTCAGCTCCAGCAGCCCAGAATGGGAAGAGAAGGGAAGGTGGGGGCACACATCAGCAGTCAGAAAAGAACAGAGAAAAGTTGCCATCATCTTGGATGCCTGTTCCTCCTGGTATTTGTCGCTACCCAGAGTATATATAGGCAAAGCCTCAGCTATTATAAAGCTGTAAAACTGCGCTGATATTAAAACGGGGTTTCACTGGTGGTGCGCTGCTCAATATATACTTAAAGTCACTATAATCATCAAATAGCTGCACACTTTGATACTGTTCAAACAAGTGTCTCTCTCCTTAATGTAAAATATACAATTGAGGTGGAGTTCTTCCTAAGCTGGCTTTCAGAGTGTTGTGACCACCTTTCACGGGAATTCACCTCCACCACACCCCAAGCAGTGGGAACTCACCGCATGCAAATGACCCTCTATTAGATGGGTCTCCAGCGCCTATGGGGTCATCTGGCAGCACCCTGGCTGCCACTCAAGGACTCTCCTCCACTGATGTCACTTGGCTGTAGTATCAATACACCTCAAAAAAGCATAACCATAGCTCCCATAACGTAAAATTGTAAAACAAGTTTAATTTAAAACGAATTGCAAACTTACAAACGTGTCCGTTGTTAGAGGCACAGAGTTTTAATGGGCTCTACCCCAAACGTGGGCCACCGGGTCGGCTTGGTTGCGCTGGTCCTTTGGCCTCCCTCTGGTCCCTCACGTGTCCCCTTGTGCTCTCTCCCCGTTTGCTGGCCGCGTGCGCTTGACCGGTTTCGTCGCCTGTAGCGACTCCTCAGAAGCATGCGCGGCTCTTTACAAGCTACCTCTTATACCTATCCATCCCCTCCCTCCCCTCCCCTTCTCATGCCTAACCCGGAAACACTATTTCCCACGCTATCTCTGCCTATAGAGATGCGTCTACCCGGAAGCCATTCGGGATACGCGTCTCCTTGGCAACATTGTATCGCTCTATGCGATACTCAGGACGTCATCCTAAAGCGACTCCATTGTCGCATAAACATACGAATCTAAAACTGTGGCCATCTAGTGGCCACTTAGCTAACTACCTCTCCTCAAGCGTATGTTTCCCTCACTATGCGGGTTATTAGCCGCTTTATTCCAAGCGGCCTCAGCCTATGCCCTCTGGTGGCTAGTTTTATTATTGAACTCCCCATTAATGCTCCAGCACTGGCATTAAGCCTTATGCTTCAGCACATCCTCTGCTTCCCCGGGGACCCCTTTGGGATGTCACCCTCACAACGAATTAGTATATAACAATCATATCTATGTATAGCATCACAATATATTTCTCATTAGATTTTTTTAAACATTTTACACAATTTCCTCTAAGTATCATTTTTCATATTAGCTCACCCCAAGAACCCCCACTGTGCTACATTACACACATCAACTCTATCTAAACTTAATGTGCAAGACAACATGAGAAAAGTGAATATCACCCCTTTTGAAAAAGCCACTTGAAATTACTAGTGAAAAATATACATAATATCAGTGTCACTCCCCCCCCCTCCCCCCCTCCCCCATTCCCCTTAAACTTCAGCAGCACCGTGGATTCTCAAAGTGGCTTTTACTCACTTTAATACTTATTCAGTCATTACTTATGAAACACACTAGATCAATGTCTGCATTCAACCCTCTCGGTTTCAATGTGTCCAACATGTAAATCCATTTTGTTTCTTTCTGTGATACCCCCTTCACCAGATTCCCCCCTCTCCATGGTTTAACTATTTTTTCCATTCCACAAAAAGATAGCAGCGACGGATTTCCATTATGCACTGTTTTGAAATGGGCTGATAACGTGTGACTCATTAGGCCCTTTTTGATATTCCTCAAGTGTTCCCCAATCCTCTCTTTTAGAGGTCTTGTCGTTCTTCCGACATATTGGTATCCACAAGGGCACCAGGCCACATATACTACACACTTGTCATTACATGTGATAAAATCCCTGATCTTAAAGACCTCACCATTGGAATAACTTCTAACTTGTGCTCCTCTCTGTGGTTTGGCCTCTCTGCATCCTTTGCAGTCTCTACATGGAAAGAATCCCGGCTTTTGCCAACCCAAAAATTTTGGTGGCAGTTTTTTTGGTTCTACACAACTTGGAGCCAGGAGGTTTTTGAGATTTGGGGCCTTTCTGTAAATAAATTTGGGTCTTGTAGGTAGTAATTTGCCCAAGTCCGTGTCTGACAATAAGATCTCCCAATGTTTTTCCACTATATTCTCCAAGTACTTGGATATTGATATACTAAACTCCGTTCTAAAGGCATAATTATGTTCTTCGCCCCCATTTCCTCCATTCCTCTCCCTGTTTATTAGTTCTCCCCGATCCACCGTTTTCACCCTTTGTATTTCGTCTTCTAAGAAACTTTCTTCATACCCCTTCTCCATAAATCTCCTCTTTAGAACTACTGATTGATCTTCATAATCTTCCATCTTACTACAGTTTCTCCTCACCCTCATGAACTGTCCCCTTGGCACATTTTTTATCCACTTTGGATGGTGGCCACTCTTAGTTGATATGTAACCATTTCTATCTGTAGCCTTGAAGAATGTTTTAGTTTTAATCATATTATTTTCTACCCCTATCTGAAGGTCCAAGTAGTGAATACTCTCTGTGCTACATTCATACGATAATTGTATGTTCATTGCATTGTGATTCAAGTTCTCAAATAGTGCGTCTAAATCCCCTTCAGTCCCCCCCCAAAAAATCAACAGATCGTCGATATACCTTCTCCATTTAATTACTCCCCGTGACATAGGTTGCATCAAAATTTGCTCTTCCCATCTCCCCATATACAAATTTGCCATACTAGGTGCAAACCCCGCCCCCATTGCACACCCCCTATGCTGCCTATAGAATTTTCCCCCGTGCCAAAAATAATTTTTTTGCAAAGCAAATCTTAATACTTTCAATAAAAATTCCACCTGTTCTGTTGGTAACTCCCCATTCTTATACATAAAATATTTCACCGCTTCAATCCCCTTTTCCTGTGGTATACTTGTGTAAAGTGATGCCACGTCTGCTGTAACCAACCATGTGCCAGTTTCCACTACATACCCTTCAACTTCTTGTATTGTATGTTTCGTGTCTTTCAGGACATGAGGAAGCGTGTCTACCAAAGGTTGGAGAAATGTATCCAGGTACTTGCCTAGACGATGGGTCACCGACCCTATTCCGCTTAGGATAGGTCTCCCTGGGGGGTTAGTTGGATTTTTATGGACTTTAGGGACTTGGTAAATAACCGGTATACGGGGTGCATTGGGCACAAGGAACCTGAATTCTGCATCGCTCACAAGTCCCCTGTTTAGCCCCTCCCTCAGTAATAATCGAAGTTCCGCCATATATTTTTGGGTGGGATCCCCTCTCAATTGTTCATATGTGTGCACATCATTAACTAATCTGTCCAATTCTGTTTTATATTGCTTTTTGTTGAGGACCACCACCCCCCTCCCTTATCTGCTGGTCGTATGACCAGCCCTTTGTTGTCCAAGAGTTCTTTAGCCAGTTTATCCATCCTTGGGAATTTTTTATCTGGTATTTCTCTAATTTCATTAGCTACCATCTTTTTGAAAGCACCAATAGCATGAAATACCGTTTCCTGCGGATTGAAAACCGAGTTATTTTTTAGGGTGGTATGTTTATAAGTAGTGGGGAGACTCACCTGACCTAAGTTGTTGGCTCTGTTATTGGGCCCTTCCTTTTTTGCAAAGTACTTTTTTAAATTAAGTTTCCTTGTAAATTTTTCAAGATCAATATACGTGGAAAATTTATTTAGCCCCTTTTTTGGGGCAAACTTCAACTCCTCATCTAGGATCTGTAGTTCCTTGTTTGTCAGAGTAACCACACTCAGATTAAAGATTCCCTCCCCCTTTACTTCCTTTTCTTTTTGGCGCTCCCTTCTTCCTCCTCTTGTCCCCCTTCGGCGCCCCTTTTTCCTATTAGATAGTTGGGCTCTCCTACCCAGTCCGTGGGGTGGTAGGGTCTGTCCCCCTCCAAAAAAATGCTCGTATTGGCCTTCTTGTCTCAACGGGACATACCGATTGCTTAGGGGTATATTATAATTGTTGAAGTTGGATCCTGTTTCAGGTTTGGGGTAAGCATTATATGTGGGGAAATTGGGTCCTCCTATTGGGCGTCCACCCCTTCCCCTCCTGGGGACCCCCCCCATGATTTCTCCAATACTGTATTCCTCTTGGTGGACCTCCCATTTGGGCCCCCCCATTATAGTATCTTGGCGGCTCTCTTGGTGGTAGGGTATTTCTCATACCTCTCCCCCCTCCCCCTTGTCCTCCCCGATTCTCTTGGCCCATTGGTTGGGGTTTTCCCTCTGGTGTCTGGGTTGCTCCCACTTGTCCCGTGTGAGGGTTTACTGTAGCATCAACTATTGTTTGTTGAATTTTTTTCTTTACCTGCCATCTATAGGCCTCTTTGTTTTTATGTGCCTGGTAATCTCTGAGGAATTTTTGTCTCTTGATTACTATTATTTCTTTTTCTGCTTTTTGTAAAACCTCACTAATCTTTTGAGTTTTTTTATTATATTCTTCTGTGCCTTTATAAATCTCCAACCTCTGTCTAATCTCTTCAATTTCTCTACCTATCCTGCCCAAACGTCTCTTTTTCCTTTTCATCAACAAATTCACCAACCCTACCCCACATTTATCAAAATATTCCTCCCACTCCAAGTCATTTTCCTCACTATCCTCTCCATCATTCGCTGCTAGGTCCCATCTCAACCGCTTGGGGACAATCCTCTCCTTCTCGTATTTCCCCAATGTGACTATGTCCCACCAGGTAGTTTGTTCTTTCAGCATTAGGCCTTGTAATCCCTTAAAATCCTTATCTGTGTTAGGTATGGTAGCTTGTTCAATATTAAAAATATCATCCAAATCGGTACGCTTATTTAGCCTTTGTTCAAATAAATCCATATCTGCTGCAGTACTTAAAATACAAATGTACAAATTCTAAAGCTGTAAAACTGCGCTAATATTAAAACGGGGTTTCACTGGTGGTGCGCTGCTCAATATATACTTAAAGTCACTATACTCATCAAATAGCTGCGCACTTTGATACTGTTCAAACAAGTGTCTCTCTCCTTAATGTAAAATATACAATTGAGGTGGAGTTCTTCCTAAGCTGGCTTTCAGAGTGTTGTGACCACCTTTCACGGGAATTCACCTCCACCACACCCCAAGCAGTGGGAACTCACCGCATGCAAATGACCCTCTATTAGATGGGTCTCCAGCACCTATGGGGTCATCTGGCCGCCCCCTGCCACTCAAGGACTCTCCTCCACTGATGTCACTTGGCTGTAGTATCAATACACCTCAAAAAAGCATAACCATAGCTCCCATAACGTAAAATTGTAAAACAAGTTTAATTTAAAACGAATTGCAAACTTACAAACGTGTCCGTTGTTAGAGGCACAGAGTTTTAATGGGCTCTACCCCAAACGTGGGCCACCGGGTCGGCTTGGTTGCGCTGGTCCTTTGGCCTCCCTCTGGTCCCTCCCGTGTCCCCTTGTGCTCTCTCCCCGTTTGCTGGCCGCGTGCGCTTGACCAGTTTCGTCGCCTGTAGCGACTCCTCAGAAGCATGCGCGGCTCTTTACAAGCTACCTCTTATACCTATCCATCCCCTCCCTCCCCTCCCCTTCTCATGCCTAACCCGGAAACACTATTTCCCACGCTATCTCTGCCTATAGAGACGCGTCTACCCGGAAGCCATTCGGGATACGCGTCTCCTTGGCAACATTGTATCGCTCTATGCGATACTCAGGACGTCATCCTAAAGCGACTCCATTGTCGCATAAACATACGAATCTAAAACTGTGGCCATCTAGTGGCCACTTAGCTAACTACCTCTCCCCAAGCGTATGTTTCCCTCACTATGCGGGTTATTAGCCGCGTTATTCCAAGCGGCCTCAGCCTATGCCCTCTGGTGGCTAGTTTTATTATTGAACTCCCTATTAATGCTCCAGCACTGGCATTAAGCCTTATGCTTCAGCACATCCTCTGCTTCCCCGGGGACCCCTTTGGGATGTCACCCTCACAACGAATTAGTATATAACAATCATATCTATGTATAGCATCACAATATATTTCTCATTAGATTTTTTAAACATTTTACACAATTTCCTCTAAGTATCATTTTTCATATTAGCTCACCCCAAGAACCCCCACTGTGCTACATTACACACATCAACTCTATCTAAACTTAATGTGCAAGACAACATGAGAAAAGTGAATATCACCCCTTTTGAAAAAGCCACTTGAAATTACTAGTGAAAAATATACATAATATCAGTGTCACCCCCCCCCTCCCCCCCTCCCCCATTCCCCTTAAACTTCAGCAGCACCGTGGATTCTCAAAGTGGCTTTTACTCACTTTAATACTTATTCAGTCATTACTTATGAAACACACTAGATCAATGTCTGCATTCAACCCTCTCGGTTTCAATGTGTCCAACATGTAAATCCATTTTGTTTCTTTCTGTGATACCCCCTTCACCAGATTCCCCCCTCTCCATGGTTTAACTATTTTTTCCATTCCACAAAAAGATAGCAGCGACGGATTTCCATTATGCACTGTTTTGAAATGGGCTGATAACGTGTGACTCATTAGGCCCTTTTTGATATTCCTCAAGTGTTCCCCAATCCTCTCTTTTAGAGGTCTTGTCGTTCTTCCGACATATTGGTATCCACAAGGGCACCAGGCCACATATACTACACACTTGTCATTACATGTGATAAAATCCCTGATCTTAAAGACCTCACCATTGGAATAACTTCTAACTTGTGCTCCTCTCTGTGGTTTGGCCTCTCTGCATCCTTTGCAGTCTCTACATGGAAAGAATCCCGGCTTTTGCCAACCCAAAAATTTTGGTGGCAGTTTTTTGGGTTCTACACAACTTGGAGCCAGGAGGTTTTTGAGATTTGGGGCCTTTCTGTAAATAAATTTGGGTCTTGTAGGTAGTAATTTGCCCAAGTCCGTGTCTGACAATAAGATCTCCCAATGTTTTTCCACTATATTCTCCAAGTACTTATATTGATTACTAAACTCCGTTCTAAAGGCATAATTATGTTCTTCGCCCCCATTTCCTCCATTCCTCTCCCTGTTTATTAGTTCTCCCCGATCCACCGTTTTCACCCTTTGTATTTCGTCTTCTAAGAAACTTTCTTCATACCCCTTCTCCATAAATCTCCTCTTTAGAACTACTGATTGATCTTCATAATCTTCCATCTTACTACAGTTTCTCCTCACCCTCATGAACTGTCCCCTTGGCACATTTTTTATCCACTTTGGATGGTGGCCACTCTTAGTTGATATGTAACCATTTCTATCTGTAGCCTTGAAGAATGTTTTAGTTTTAATCATATTATTTTCTACCCCTATCTGAAGGTCCAAGTAGTGAATACTCTCTGTGCTACATTCATACGATAATTGTATGTTCATTGCATTGTGATTCAAGTTCTCAAATAGTGCGTCTAAATCCCCTTCAGTCCCCCCCCAAAAAATCAACAGATCGTCGATATACCTTCTCCATTTAATTACTCCCCGTGACATAGGTTGCATCAAAATTTGCTCTTCCCATCTCCCCATATACAAATTTGCCATACTAGGTGCAAACCCCGCCCCCATTGCACACCCCCTATGCTGCCTATAGAATTTTCCCCCGTGCCAAAAATAATTTTTTTGCAAAGCAAATCTTAATACTTTCAATAAAAATTCCACCTGTTCTGTTGGTAACTCCCCATTCTTATACATAAAATATTTCACCGCTTCAATCCCCTTTTCCTGTGGTATACTTGTGTAAAGTGATGCCACGTCTGCTGTAACCAACCATGTGCCAGTTTCCACTACATACCCTTCAACTTCTTGTATTGTATGTTTCGTGTCTTTCAGGACATGAGGAAGCGTGTCTACCAAAGGTTGGAGAAATGTATCCAGGTACTTGCCTAGACGATGGGTCACCGACCCTATTCCGCTTAGGATAGGTCTCCCTGGGGGGTTAGTTGGATTTTTATGGACTTTAGGGACTTGGTAAATAACCGGTATACGGGGTGCATTGGGCACAAGGAACCTGAATTCTGCATCGCTCACAAGTCCCCTGTTTAGCCCCTCCCTCAGTAATAATCGAAGTTCCGCCATATATTTTTGGGTGGGATCCCCTCTCAATTGTTCATATGTGTCCACATCATTAACTAATCTGTCCAATTCTGTTTTATATTGCTTTTTGTTGAGGACCACCACCCCTCTCCCTTATCTGCTGGTCGTATGACCAGCCCTTTGTTGTCCAAGAGTTCTTTAGCCAGTTTATCCATCCTTGGGAATTTTTTATCTGGTATTTCTCTAATTTCATTAGCTACCATCTTTTTGAAAGCACCAATAGCATGAAATACCGTTTCCTGCGGATTGAAAACCGAGTTATTTTTTAGGGTGGTATGTTTATAAGTAGTGGGGAGACTCACCTGACCTAAGTTGTTGGCTCTGTTATTGGGCCCTTCCTTTTTTGCAAAGTACTTTTTTAAATTAAGTTTCCTTGTAAATTTTTCAAGATCAATATACGTGGAAAATTTATTTAGCCCCTTTTTTGGGGCAAACTTCAACCCCTCATCTAGGATCTGTAGTTCCTTGTTTGTCAGAGTAACCCCACTCAGATTAAAGATTCCCTCCCCCTTTACTTCCTTATCTTTTTGGCGCTCCCTTCTTCCTCCTCTTGTCCCCCTTCGGCGCCCCTTTTTCCTATTAGATAGTTGGGCTCTCCTACCCAGTCCGTGGGGTGGTAGGGTCTGTCCCCCTCCAAAAAATGCTCGTATTGGCCTTCTTGTCTCAACGGGACATACCGATTGCTTAGGGGTATATTATAATTGTTGAAGTTGGATCCTGTTTCAGGTTTGGGGTAAGCATTATATGTGGGGAAATTGGGTCCTCCTATTGGGCGTCCACCCCTTCCCCTCCTGGGGACCCCCCCATGATTTCTCCAATACTGTATTCCTCTTGGTGGACCTCCCATTTGGGCCCCCCCATTATAGTATCTTGGCGGCTCTCTTGGTGGTAGGGTATTTCTCATACCTCTCCCCCCTCCCCCTTGTCCTCCCCGATTCTCTTGGCCCATTGGTTGGGGTTTTCCCTCTGGTGTCTGGGTTGCTCCCACTTGTCCCGTGTGAGGGTTTACTGTAGCATCAACTATTGTTTGTTGAATTTTTTTCTTTACCTGCCATCTATAGGCCTCTTTGTTTTTATGTGCCTGGTAATCTCTGAGGAATTTTTGTCTCTTGATTACTATTATTTCTTTTTCTGCTTTTTGTAAAACCTCACTAATCTTTTGAGTTTTTTTATTATATTCTTCTGTGCCTTTATAAATCTCCAACCTCTGTCTAATCTCTTCAATTTCTCTACCTATCCTGCCCAAACGTCTCTTTTTCCTTTTCATCAACAAATTCACCAACCCTACCCCACATTTATCAAAATATTCCTCCCACTCCAAGTCATTTTCCTCACTATCCTCTCCATCATTCGCTGCTAGGTCCCATCTCAACCGCTTGGGGACAATCCTCTCCTTCTCGTATTTCCCCAATGTGACTATGTCCCACCAGGTAGTTTGTTCTTTCAGCATTAGGCCTTGTAATCCCTTAAAATCCTTATCTGTGTTAGGTATGGTAGCTTGTTCAATATTAAAAATATCATCCAAATCGGTACGCTTATTTAGCCTTTGTTCAAATAAATCCATATCTGCTGCAGTACTTAAAATACAAATGTACAAATTCTAAAGCTGTAAAACTGCGCTGATATTAAAACGGGGTTTCACTGGTGGTGCGCTGCTCAATAAATACTTAAAGTCACTATACTCATCAAATAGCTGCGCACTTTGATACTGTTCAAACAAGTGTCTCTCTCCTTAATGTAAAATATACAATTGAGGTGGAGTTCTTCCTAAGCTGGCTTTCAGAGTGTTGTGACCACCTTTCACGGGAATTCACCTCCACCACACCCCAAGCAGTGGGAACTCACCGCATGCAAATGACCCTCTATTAGATGGGTCTCCAGCGCCTATGGGGTCATCTCGCCGCCCCCTGCCACTCAAGGACTCTCCTCCACTGATGTCACTTGGCTGTAGTATCAATACACCTCAAAAAAGCATTACCATAGCTCCCATAACGTAAAATTGTAAAACAAGTTTAATTTAAAACAAATTGCAAACTTACAAACGTGTCCGTTGTTAGAGGCACAGAGTTTTAATGGGCTCTACCCCAAACATGGGCCACCGGGTCGGCTTGGTTGCGCTGGTCCTTTGGCCTCCCTCTGGTCCCTCACGTGTCCCCTTGTGCTCTCTCCCCGTTTGCTGCCCGCGTGCGCTTGACCGGTTTCGTCGCCTGTAGCGACTCCTCAGAAGCATGCGCGGCTCTTTACAAGCTACCTCTTATACCTATCCATCCCCTCCCTCCCTCCCCTCCCCTTCTCATGCCTAACCCGGAAACACTATTTCCCACGCTATCTCTGCCTATAGAGACGCGTCTACCCGGAAGCCATTCGGGATACGCGTCTCCTTGGCAACATTGTATCGCTCTATGCGATACTCAGGACGTCATCCTAAAGCGACTCCATTGTCGCATAAACATACGAATCTAAAACTGTGGCCATCTAGTGGCCACTTAGCTAACTACCTCTCCCCAAGCGTATGTTTCCCTCACTATGCGGGTTATTAGCCGCTTTATTCCAAGCGGCCTCAGCCTATGCCCTCTGGTGGCTAGTTTTATTATTGAACTCCCCATTAATGCTCCAGCACTGGCATTAAGCCTTATGCTTCAGCACATCCTCTGCTTCCCCGGGGACCCCTTTGGGATGTCACCCTCACAACGAATTAGTATATAACAATCATATCTATGTATAGCATCACAATATATTTCTCATTAGATTTTTTAAACATTTTACACAATTTCCTCTAAGTATCATTTTTCATATTAGCTCACCCCAAGAACCCCCACTGTGCTACATTACACACATCAACTCTATCTAAACTTAATGTGCAAGACAACATGAGAAAAGTGAATATCACCCCTTTTGAAAAAGCCACTTGAAATAACTAGTGAAAAATATACATAATATCAGTGTCACTCCCCCCCCCTCCCCCCCTCCCCCATTCCCCTTAAACTTCAGCAGCACCGTGGATTCTCAAAGTGGCTTTTACTCACTTTAATACTTATTCAGTCATTACTTATGAAACACACTAGATCAATGTCTGCATTCAACCCTCTCGGTTTCAATGTGTCCAACATGTAAATCCATTTTGTTTCTTTCTGTGATACCCCCTTCACCAGATTCCCCCCTCTCCATGGTTTAACTATTTTTTCCATTCCACAAAAAGATAGCAGCGACGGATTTCCATTATGCACTGTTTTGAAATGGGCTGATAACGTGTGACTCATTAGGCCCTTTTTGATATTCCTCAAGTGTTCCCCAATCCTCTCTTTTAGAGGTCTTGTCGTTCTTCCGACATATTGGTATCCACAAGGGCACCAGGCCACATATACTACACACTTGTCATTACATGTGATAAAATCCCTGATCTTAAAGACCTCACCATTGGAATAACTTCTAACTTGTGCTCCTCTCTGTGGTTTGGCCTCTCTGCATCCTTTGCAGTCTCTACATGGAAAGAATCCCGGCTTTTGCCAACCCAAAAATTTTGGTGGCAGTTTTTTGGGTTCTACACAACTTGGAGCCAGGAGGTTTTTGAGATTTGGGGCCTTTCTGTAAATAAATTTGGGTCTTGTAGGTAGTAATTTGCCCAAGTCCGTGTCTGACAATAAGATCTCCCAATGTTTTTCCACTATATTCTCCAAGTACTTATATTGATTACTAAACTCCGTTATAAAGGCATAATTATGTTCTTCGCCCCCATTTCCTCCATTCCTCTCCCTGTTTATTAGTTCTCCCCGATCCACCGTTTTCACCCTTTGTATTTCGTCTTCTAAGAAACTTTCTTCATACCCCTTCTCCATAAATCTCCTCTTTAGAACTACTGATTGATCTTCATAATCTTCCATCTTACTACAGTTTCTCCTCACCCTCATGAACTGTCCCCTTGGCAATTTTTTATCCACTTTGGATGGTGGCCACTCTTAGTTGATATGTAACCATTTCTATCTGTAGCCTTGAAGAATGTTTTAGTTTTAATCATATTATTTTCTACCCCTATCTGAAGGTCCAAGTAGTGTATACTCTCTGTGCTACATTCATACGATAATTGTATGTTCATTGCATTGTGATTCAAGTTCTCAAATAGTGCTTCTAAATCCCCTTCAGCCCCCCCCCCCAAAAATTCAACAGATCGTCGATATACCTTCTCCATTTAATTACTCCCCGTGACATAGGTTGCATCAAAATTTGCTCTTCCCATCTCCCCATATACAAATTTGCCATACTAGGTGCAAACCCCGCCCCCATTGCACACCCCCTATGCTGCCTATAGAATTTTCCCCCGTGCCAAAAATAATTTTTTTGCAAAGCAAATCTTAATACTTTCAATAAAAATTCCACCTGTTCTGTTGGTAACTCCCCATTCTTATACATAAAATATTTCACCGCTTCAATCCCCTTTTCCTGTGGTATACTTGTGTAAAGTGATGCCACGTCTGCTGTAACCAACCATGTGCCAGTTTCCACTACATACCCTTCAACTTCTTGTATTGTATGTTTCGTGTCTTTCAGGACATGAGGAAGCGTGTCTACCAAAGGTTGGAGAAATGTATCCAGGTACTTGCCTAGACGATGGGTCACCGACCCTATTCCGCTTAGGATAGGTCTCCCTGGGGGGTTAGTTGGATTTTTATGGACTTTAGGGACTTAGTAAATAACCGGTATACGGGGTGTATTGGGCACAAGGAACCTGAATTCTGCATCGCTCACAAGTCCCCTTTTTAGCCCCTCCCTCAGTAATAATCGAAGTTCCGCCATATATTTTTGGGTGGGATCCCCTCTCAATTGTTCATATGTGTCCACATCATTAACTAATCTGTCCAATTCTGTTTTATATTGCTTTTTGTTGAGGACCACCACCCCCCTCCCTTATCTGCTGGTCGTATGACCAGCCCTTTGTTGTCCAAGAGTTCTTTAGCTAGTTTATCCATCCTTGGGAATTTTTTATCTGGTATTTCTCTAATTTTATTAGCTACCATCTTTTTGAAAGCACCAATAGCATGAAATCCCGTTTCCTGCGGATTGAAAACCGAGTTATTTTTTAGGGTGGTATGTTTATAAGTAGTGGGGAGACTCACCTGACCTAAGTTGTTGGCTCTGTTATTGGGCCCTTCCTTTTTTGCAAAGTACTTTTTTAAATTAAGTTTCCTTGTAAATTTTTCAAGATCAATATACGTGGAAAATTTATTTAGCCCCTATTTTGGGGCAAACTTCAACCCCTCATCTAGGATCTGTAGTTCCTTGTTTGTCAGAGTAACCCCACTCAGATTAAAGATTCCCTCCCCCTTTACTTCCTTTTCTTTTTGGCGCTCCCTTCTTCCTCCTCTTGTCCCCCTTCGGCGCCCCTTTTTCCTATTAGATAGTTGGGCTCTCCTACCCAGTCCGTGGGGTGGTAGGGTCTGTCCCCCTCCAAAAAATGCTCGTATTGGCCTTCTTGTCTCAACGGGTCATACCGATTGCTTAGGGGTATATTATAATTGTTGAAGTTGGATCCTGTTTCAGGTTTGGGGTAAGCATTATATGTGGGGAAATTGGGTCCTCCTATTGGGCGTCCACCCCTTCCCCCCCATGATTTCTCCAATACTGTATTCCTCTTGGTGGACCTCCCATTTGGGCCCCCCCATTATAGTATCTTGGCGGCTCTCTTGGTGGTAGGGTATTTCTCATACCTCTCCCCCCTCCCCCTTGTTCTCCCCGATTCTCTTGGCCCATTGGTTGGGGTTTTCCCTCTGGTGTCTGGGTTGCTCCCACTTGTCCCGTGTGAGGGTTTACTGTAGCATCAACTATTGTTTGTTGAATTTTTTTCTTTACCTGCCATCTATAGGCCTCTTTGTTTTTATGTGCCTGGTAATCTCTGAGGAATTTTTGTCTCTTGATTACTATTATTTCTTTTTCTGCTTTTTGTAAAACCTCACTAATCTTTTGAGTTTTTTTTATTATATTCTTCTGTGCCTTTATAAATCTCCAACCTCTGTCTAATCTCTTCAATTTCTCTACCTATCCTGCCCAAACGTCTCTTTTTCCTTTTCATCAACAAATTCACCAACCCTACCCCACATTTATCAAAATATTCCTCCCACTCCAAGTCATTTTCCTCACTATCCTCTCCATCATTCGCTGCTAGGTCCCATCTCAACCGCTTGGGGACAATCCTCTCCTTCTCGTATTTCCCCAATGTGACTATGTCCCACCAGGTAGTTTGTTCTTTCAGCATTAGGCCTTGTAATCCCTTAAAATCCTTATCTGTGTTAGGTATGGTAGCTTGTTCAATATTAAAAATATCATCCAAATCGGTACGCTTATTTAGCCTTTGTTCAAATAAATCCATATCTGCTGCAGTACTTAAAATACAAATGTACAAATTCTAAAGCTGTAAAACTGCACTGATATTAAAACGGGGTTTCACTGGTGGTGCGCTGCTCAATATATACTTAAAGTCACTATAATCATCAAATAGCTGCACACTTTGATACTGTTCAAACAAGTGTCTCTCTCCTTAATGTAAAATATACAATTGAGGTGGAGTTCTTCCTAAGCTGGCTTTCAGAGTGTTGTGACCACCTTTCACGGGTTATTTACCAAGTCCCTAAAGTCCATAAAAATCCAACTAACCCCCCAGGGAGACCTATCCTAAGTGGAATAGGGTCGGTGACCCATCGTCTAGGCAAGTACCTGGATACATTTCTCCAACCTTTGGTAGACACGCTTCCTCATGTCCTGAAAGACACAAAACATACAATACAAGAAGTTGAAGTGTATGTAGTGGAAACTGGCACATGGTTGGTTACAGCAGACGTGGCATCACTTTACACAAGTATACCACAGGAAAAGGGGATTGAAGCGGTGAAATATTTTATGTATAAGAATGGGGAGTTACCAACAGAACAGGTGGAATTTTTATTGAAAGTATTAAGATTTGCTTTGCAAAAAAATTATTTTTGGCACGGGGGAAAATTCTATAGGCAGCATAGGGGGTGTGCAATGGGGGCGGGGTTTGCACCTAGTATGGCAAATTTGTATATGGGGAGATGGGAAGAGCAAATTTTGATGCAACCTATGTCACGGGGAGTAATTAAATGGAGAAGGTATATCGACGATCTGTTGATTTTTTGGGGGGGGACTGAAGGGGATTTAGAAGCACTATTTGAGAACTTGAATCACAATGCAATGAACATACAATTATCGTATGAATGTAGCACAGAGAGTATTCACTACTTGGACCTTCAGATAGGGGTAGAAAATAATATGATTAAAACTAAAACATTCTTCAAGGCTACAGATAGAAATGGTTACATATCAACTAAGAGTGGCCACCATCCAAAGTGGATAAAAAATGTGCCAAGGGGACAGTTCATGAGGGTGAGGAGAAACTGTAGTAAGATGGAAGATTATGAAGATCAATCAGTAGTTCTAAAGAGGAGATTTATGGAGAAGGGGTATGAAGAAAGTTTCTTAGAAGACGAAATACAAAGGGTGAAAACGGTGGATCGGGGAGAACTAATAAACAGGGAGAGGAATGGAGGAAATGGGGGCGAAGAACATAATTATGCCTTTATAACGGAGTTTAGTAATCAATATAAGTACTTGGAGAATATAGTGGAAAAACATTGGGAGATCTTATTGTCAGACACGGACTTGGGCAAATTACTACCTACAAGACCCAAATTTATTTACAGAAAGGCCCCAAATCTCAAAAACCTCCTGGCTCCAAGTTGTGTAGAACCAAAAAAACTGCCACCAAAATTTTTGGGTTGGCAAAAGCCGGGATTCTTTCCATGTAGAGACTGCAAAGGATGCAGAGAGGCCAAACCACAGAGAGGAGCACAAGTTAGAAGTTATTCCAAAGGGTGAGGTCTTTAAGATCAGGGATTTTATCACATATAATGACAAGTGTGTAGTATATGTGGCCTGGTGCCCTTGTGGATACCAATATGTCGGAAGAACGACAAGACCTCTAAAAGAGAGGATTGGGGAACACTTGAGGAATATCAAAAAGGGCCTAATGAGTCACACGTTATCAGCCCATTTCAAAACAGTGCATAATGGAAATCCGTCGCTGCTATCTTTTTGTGGAATGGAAAAAATAGTTAAACCATGGAGAGGGGGGAATCTGGTGAAGGGGGTATCACAGAAAGAAACAAAATGGATTTACATGTTGGACACATTGAAACCGAGAGGGTTGAATGCAGACATTGATCTAGTGTGTTTCATAAGTAATGACTGAATAAGTATTAAAGTGAGTAAAAGCCACTTTGAGAATCCACGGTGCTGCTGAAGTTTAAGGGGAATGGGGGAGGGGGGGAGGGGGGGGGAGTGACACTGATATTATGTATATTTTTCACTAGTAATTTCAAGTGGCTTTTTCAAAAGGGGTGATATTCACTTTTCTCATGTTGTCTTGCACATTAAGTTTAGATAGAGTTGATGTGTGTAATGTAGCACAGTGGGGGTTCTTGGGGTGAGCTAATATGAAAAATGATACTTAGAGGAAATTGTGTAAAATGTTTAAAAAATCTAATGAGAAATATATTGTGATGCTATACATAGATATGATTGTTATATACTAATTCGTTGTGAGGGTGACATCCCAAAGGGGTCCCCGGGGAAGCAGAGGATGTGCTGAAGCATAAGGCTTAATGCCAGTGCTGGAGCATTAATGGGGAGTTCAATAATAAAACTAGCCACCAGAGGGCATAGGCTGAGGCCGCTTGGAATAAAGCGGCTAATAACCCGCATAGTGAGGGAAACATACGCTTGGGGAGAGGTAGTTAGCTAAGTGGCCACTAGATGGCCACAGTTTTAGATTCGTATGTTTATGCGACAATGGAGTCGCTTTAGGATGACGTCCTGAGTATCGCATAGAGCGATACAATGTTGCCAAGGAGACGCGTATCCCGAATGGCTTCCGGGTAGACGCGTCTCTATAGGCAGAGATAGCGTGGGAAATAGTGTTTCCGGGTTAGGCATGAGAAGGGGAGGGGAGGGAGGGGATGGATAGGTATAAGAGGTAGCTTGTAAAGAGCCGCGCATGCTTCTGAGGAGTCGCTACAGGCGACGAAACCGGTCAAGCGCACGTGGCCAGCAAACGGGGAGAGAGCACAAGGGGACACGTGAGGGACCAGAGGGAGGCCAAAGGACCAGCGCAACCAAGCCGACCCGGTGGCCCACGTTTGGGGTAGAGCCCATTAAAACTCTGTGCCTCTAACAACGGACACGTTTGTAAGTTTGCAATTCGTTTTAAATTAAACTAGTTTTACAATTTTACGTTATGGGAGCTATGGTTATGCTTTTTTGAGGTGTATTGATACTACAGCCAAGTGACATCAGTGGAGGAGAGTCCTTGAGTGGCAGGGGGCGGCCAGATGACCCCATAGGTGCTGGAGACCCATCTAATAGAGGGTCATTTGCATGCGGTGAGTTCCCACTGCTTGGGGTGTGGTGGAGGTGAATTCCCGTGAAAGGTGGTCACAACACTCTGAAAGCCAGCTTAGGAAGAACTCCACCTCAATTGTATATTTTACATTAAGGAGAGAGACACTTGTTTGAACAGTATCAAAGTGTGCAGCTATTTGATGATTATAAAGCCTCAGCTATAATGGCATTTTAGTGCCTTTCAGCTTCGGTAGGCATTTCTACTTCAAGGAAAATAAATAGCCAGGTCCTTTTGGGGAAGAAAGGAATGGAAGAATGGGAATGTGAGTCATCCTATTCCTGTTGCATTACTATAATCCTACTTTGTGGAAGCAGGATCTTTGTTATCCAGGCAGGCAGAGACTATAGGCCATACTCACTAAAGATAGGTAAAGATGCTGTGTGCAGGGAGTTCCAAGCAATTTTACAGTTACTTATGCTGACTAGGCAATTCACAATGCATAATTTCTATGGCTGTGTTACCTAGGTAACGAACAACTCAAAAGAGGAAGCAGGGGCCACAAAATCAGGTCCTTTGGCCATTCCTTAATGCCTTAGAATATGATGAAGCTACAGTGACCGGCCACGTCTGTGCTTTATACATTAAAAACATTGCTAATGAGTTACCCATATTGAGGACAGCTCCAAGATTATGCTTCAAAATCAACCAAATTCACACAGACAGAAACTCCAGGGGCCCCCAGACTGCTGCAACAATCTCTATCACAAATCATCATTAAGGGCAAAGGTGTCACATGAATTGGAATAGTACATTTCAGTCATGGGGAACTTACAAGCCTCCTGTGTATTATTAGCGTCTTATCACTAGCGTCCTTAATATCAGGAAGTGCATTGCAGACAATTCCAGGTCACCCCTAGAATTCAAACCAGCCTTGACACAGCTGGCTGCTGAATCCAAATGAACACTCAGACATTGTTTATTTCTGGAACATGCTTATGAACAAGTCTGAGTGCCACTTCCAAATTAGGCATCTGAATCAACCAAAAACATGCAGATACTCTTGGACAAATGTGTCGAACTCAAGGCCTGGATGGCCAGATCCATGCCAGTGTTTAGGATGGACTGAGAAAGAAAGGAATGTGTTCTACCTGATGGACCACATCTTTCCTGATTCAGACTCATCAATTCATTTGAGCTGTATCAAAAATGTGTGAGGATCTCGGCCCTCGTAGGGCCGGTTTGACATACCTGCGCTAGGACCTCATCATTATCTTCTGCCACATATGTGCTCTGTACATTAAACAACATTTTTATGTGGACTAATAGGAATAGGCAGTTTTGCTGGTTTCGGCCCTGCATATTCTAGTACTTCAGATGAAATTAACACATGCTGTGCCTTTAAAATTGCCAAGAGGCTTTTCTGCAGCCATCATAGTTCAGGTGCTGCTTGATCATGAGCACACACCATGCTACTTTTTTGTAACAAGAAAACAAACTTTGTTGAACTCCCTCATCAACCTTCTATAAAGAAATTGTTTGCCTTTAAGTGTTATCATGGTGTGACAATTCTCTTACAGCAGGCAGGATTTTTTTTTAAATATGATTTATGATTTTCTTTAAAAAGTTAGAGATTTTTTGATTACATTTTTTTTGATTAACCTAATTACTTCTCAACGCCAATTGGTGTGAGCAGAGTGGCAGCCCCAGGATCACTCCCCGCCAATTGGTGTGAAGTCCTTGGGCGGGGTTTTGCAGGAGATTGCACGCCGATGCGCGTGCATCTCTGCATGAATGATGGAGCTCCGATTCCGCCATCAGTCTCCCAGTGGTGATTGCTGCTAGGAGACTTTTAGACAGTGAAACTTCCGTATAATAACCCTGTACAGTGCTGTGATCTAAGGCAGCACTGCACTGGGGACAACTGTTTGACACGGCTGCCATAGACTGAAGCCTATCACTGACACAGGCAGGCAGAGGGAGGGATGGACTTGTATAATAATAATAAAAAAAAATAGTATTTAACCACTTCTGGACCAGCACCCTCTGCCCCCTTAAGGACCAGAGGGGGCTGGAGGGTGCTGGTCCCGTAAACTACCGTTTCCCGATGAATCGCCGCTAAACTCTGCCGCTCCCGCCGGGCACGTCGCTCTGTCCCCGCCGCAGGCTGCTTTCTCTGCCGTCGGTATGACGGCAGAGCGCTGTGCGCCGGTCAGGAGCCACTTTCATTGGCTTCTGACCCTGTCACTCCATGTAAGCCAATGGGAACGGCTTACATGAATGACAGGGCCAGGAGCCAATGAAAACGGCTCCTGCCCGGTTCACAGTGCTCTGCCGTCATAGAGGCGGCAGATTTCCGCGCAGACCGAGCGGGGACAGCGGCGGAGACGGGCATGGGCTCGCGGTCAATGGGACGTAGAGTTTACGTCCGGTCAGAACCGCAGCGGCCCCTGCCCGCTGTAGATTTATACTGCGGCGGTCCGCAATAGGTTAATGGAAAAGATAAATAAATATTTATAAAAAAATAAACAACCTGGGAGCGATCATAGCCCACCAACAGAAAGCTCTGTTTGGCGGGCAGAAAAGTGTGTGTGTGTGTGTGTGGGGGGGGGGGATAACTTGTGTGCTGAGTTGTGCGGCCCTGCAACGAGCCCTTAAATCTGCAGTGAGCTATTTTGTAAAAAATAGCCCGGTCACTTTGGGGGTTTAAGACCATGGTCTTTAAGAGGTTAAACTGGTCAGTTTAAATAAATCCAACTTGAAACAAAACCAAAATATTTCATCCATCATTACATAAAAGTGAGACCAGAGATATTTCCATTTGTTATTGAAAAAAGTGAAAAAAATATTGCAGCCTTGCATAATGTAATACATTTGTAAAATATTCTATGTAGCACATATAATATACTTTATTATTATTGACCACCATGTTCCATCATGGTGCCAAGGAAATTACATATGTTAATTTAAACAATTTTCTAACAATTTGAATGTTTTTATTATTATTATTTTAGCAGTAGTTTATAAATTTTAGCTGCAAATATAAATTCTAAAAAATGAATTGTTTGTCTCTCGGCTTTGTACATGTAGTCTTCTCTAGTTTCATTCTTTTCTTGATGCTTTTTCCTTCATTAAATATTAATTTCCTTACTGCTGCTAAGATTTTAATTTTCTTATTTATCCCTTTTCCTGCATCTTATTAACATTTTCAATCTTCTAATTACTTTATCAGGTTTTTAGCAATTTTGTCTTATTAACACTTCAAAAATCAGACTGATAGTCCTTAATATATCACCAAATTGCTTGAGTACTTAAGTTGCTAATAAAATCGCTTTCACAGTTAGAAATCTTTGGCCTTTGAAATCACTAATGAAGATTACATTGAAAATCCATGCAAATATACTTAGAAATAGCGTTCAGTGGAAAGTGTGAAATCTGCTCTGTCAATGATTTGGGGGAATAAGGTTAAGAGTCTGAATTGCAAAATTTTAACTAAGTAAGTTGAATTACATTTACAAGTAAAATAGTTTAGGTTAAGGGAAAGGAGGAACAGAATGTAGTATTTCTACATCTTGCATTGGGATTCAGCCAAGAAGCACTATTCCTTCTCTGTGGAAAATATAATAGCTATATCTCTAGACACATTGATCTACCACACAAGAGGGAGAGGTGTACAAAGAAGAAAATTGCTCCTAGTACTTAAGGTGTTAATGTGTGCCCTAGCATACAGTATAAAAAATAAGTTATTTTTATTGATAGTTGTCCTTTAAGAGGGTCAAGGGAAGGGCTGATCGGAACAGCTAAATTCTGATTTCACCGAAATTCTGTGTCCTGCAGGCAAAAAACTAATTTCCTGTTCCAAATTGTCGTGTTCCGAGGGCATTTTTTGTTGAATTAAATAGCGCTACATTTTGCGGTTAATTGTAAAGCCACTGTACATGCTATCATCACCAAATTTACCACACATATTAAGCAGATAAGTAGGAACATGATAAACAATTTTTTTTAGTGAAAAGGCCTTATTGTTTTTGAGTAAATCGATTTCAAAGTTTCATAGGAAAAATGGTTTTAAACGGTGTAAAATGACACTTTGCTGCAGTACACGGTACTGCATTCCGAGTTCTGAGTTCTGTATACATATTGTATATATTTCATGAAAACAGACAGCATGGGGTCCCCCCTTCCGAGCCTCCTTAACTCCTTGTCCACATGCAGGCTGGGATAGCAAGAATGCAGAGCACCGGCCGCGTGGGCCTTCGTACCCTGAGCTATACCAACCCGCATAGTCCATGGCCAAGCTTCCCCCTCTCTCCCAGAGCCCTTGTCCAATCCATGGACAAGGGGATCTTCTCCAACTCCGGAGCCCTAGGAGGAGGTGGGGCCACTGACATCCTGGGGGGTTAATAGTGGCACCGGGGGGGGTCCCCTTTAACAAGTGGATCCCCAGAGGTCCACCCCCTCCCCAGGAGAAATGAGTATAGGGGTACATAGTACCCCTTACACATTTCCGTAAAGAGTTAAAAAAAAGAAATAAGAACACGTCGACGAAAACAAATCCTTTATTGTCTAAATTAACCAGGGATACTTACCTTGCAATAATCCAACACCAGTATCCTCTAAGACATCCCACCACTCTCCCACACTGATGAACTCCCGCAGCTGAATGGTCACAGTCAGCCTCTGCATCTGTAGAGCAGAGGCTGGGAACACAAAAATGTTGCCATTGAAACAAGAAATTTTGGCAAACAGTGATGCAAACAATATGGCCACTGGGAAATCCCCAATCTCTGGAGGCCATACTAGAATGGCAAAACAAGCCATTTTTCACATAGATAGTGGGTCCAGGTGACCAGAGCAGGAGGTGCCCTGGTCCCCTGGACCCACCCATTCATGTGAAATAACACTCATTCTGACACTATAACGTGGCATCTGGGGAAAGGGGATTCCCCACCAGCCATTTTGTTTGTGGCGCTGTTTGCCAAAATTCCTGTTTCAGAAAACAATTTTTGCATTTCCAGCTTATGCAATATAGATTGCAGAGACTGTCTACAGCCAATTAAGCCCCTGGAGTTCGGCGGGATTAGTGGGTGCACAGGGATACTGGTGTAGCGTTATCACAAAGTAAGTATCCCTGGTTAATTTAGAACAATAAAGGACTTTTTTTGGTCGCCGTGTTTTTATTTATTTTTTTAACTCTTTACGGAAATGGGTAAGGGCTACTATGTACCCCTATACCCATTTCAACTGGGGGGGTGGGCCTCCAGGGATCCACTTGTTAAAGGGGACTCCCGGATTCTGCCATGAACCCCCCAGGACGTTGGCAGCACCCACCTCCTCCTGGCGCACCAGAGGTGGGGAAGAGCTTCTTGTCCATGGATTGCTCAGGGTGCGGAGCCCCTGCGGCTTAGGGCTATTCCAGACTGCATGGGGACAAGGGGTTAAGGAGGCTTGGGAGAGAAGACCCCACATCATTTTTTTTTTTATATTTCCCACACTCTGAACAAAAAAAAAGTGCCATAAACAAGGTCATTTTGTTCAGGAGGGGGGACTCCACTCTGTCAGTTTTTCTCATATTTTGTACAAACCTATAAAAATTAGCATGGGGTCCCCCCTCCCAAGCCTCTTTAACCCCTTGTTCCCTATGCAGGATGGGATAGCCAAAATGTGGAGTCCTGGCCGCGTGGGGCTCCGCACCCTGAGCTATACCAGCCTGCACAATCCCACACTAGTACCAGGACCATGTGGGCTGCTATAGCTCAGGGTGCGAAGCTCCACACGGCCAAGGCTCCACATTATGGCTATCCCAGCCTGTATGGGGACAAGGAGTTAAGAAGGCTCTGGAGGGGGGACCCCATGCTGTCTGTTTTCATGAAATGTATACAATATGTATACAGAACTCAGAACTTGGAATGCAGTACCGTATTGCAGCAAGTGTCATTTTACACAGTTTAAAAAACGTTTTTCCTATGCAACTTTGAAATCGATTTTCTCAAAAACTTTAAGGTCTTTCACAATTTTTTTTCCTACTATGTTCCTAGTCATCTGCTTAACATACAGTAGCAATAAAAAATATGTTAATTATTTGGAACTATATGGATTTGTGCACAAATTGGTCATAAAATGATCTGATCTTCATCTAAGTCACAACAATAGACAATCACAGACTGCTTAAACTAATACCAGACAAATAATTCAATGTTTCCATGTTTTCATTGAACATACCATGTAAACATTCACAGTGCAAGTGGAAAAAGTATGTGATCCCCTAGACTAATGACATCTCCAACAGTTAACTGGAGTGAGGTGTCAGCCAGCTGGAGTACAATCAATGTTATTACATTGGAGGTGTTGGTTACATCTGTCCTGCCCTATAAAACACACACCAGTTTTGGGTTTGCTTTTCCCAAGAAGCATTGCCTGATGTGAATGATGCCTCACACAATAGAGCTCTCAGAAGAACTACGATTAAGAATTGTTGACTTGCATAAAGCTGGAAAGGGTTATGAAAGTATCAACAAAAGCCTTGCAGTTCATCAGTCCACAGTAAGACAAGTTGTCTATAAATGGAGAAAGTTCAGCACTGCTGCTATTCTCTTTAGGAGTGGCCATCCTATAAAGATGACTGCAAGAGCACAGCGCAAAATGCTCAATGAGGTGAAGAAGAATCCTAGAGTGTCAGCTTACACTTACAAAAGTCTCTTGCATATGCTAACATCACTGTTAGCGAATTTAGGATACGTTTGGTCCCATTGTTGTTTGGGTAAATACAAGATTCAATGCATGGACTTATGCTCATTATACACATCAGAGATAACACAGCATCAAGACTTATTTAGACTTATTGAAGTTCTGATCTTGTTGCTGTCTGCTTTTGTTGGCTGTTGGCTGCTGCCTGGACCCTGCAGGTCTCTCACCTTGGTTGCTGGAGTGCCTGACCCTTTTGTCCCTGGTGTTCCTGTCGGCGAGGACGCTCTGATCCTGTTGTTGCTGTCTAGACTCCGCTGGTCCTTTACTGGGGTGCCGGTACGCCTGTGAGTGCGGACTTTTAGGCTGTCTGGGTGAAATCATGGAGCCGCGGTCTTTGCGAAGCCGCACTGTTCCATCCCCGGCTTCCGAGACGACTGCCCGACAGTCTGCTTCCCCGTCTCGCGGGAGTTTGGGCCAGGCTCCAACAAAATGGCCACCGTCAGGCGTAAGTAAGGACATCTGCCTGTCTACACCAAAATGGCCACCAATGGATGCCACGAGGGACGCCGACCTTGCTTCCGCCTCTTCACGGAGACTAGGCGGAAATGAAGCAACATCATGCCGCCCGCCAGGGGTTCCACTGCCCATGTCTGCACAGCGTGCACCGGAAGCCTCTGTTTCGCATAACGCAGAACTTCCATGGCGTTTGTCTTTAGAGAGCTCCCAGTCTGTCAAGCGACACTCCATATCCACCCATGGAGCTGCAATCTCAGCATTAGTGGATGGCTTGAAATGAATACAGAGCCAGGAACTTTCATCCCCATCTGCTAAAGTAAGTGACAATGTTCCTACATTTAAGCATACACAAAGCAGCCTGCAAGATTGGGTGAGATCTGGGGCAATTCCTAAAGGAGTATCAAAGACAACACACGTTCAGGATCTTATTAAGGAGTTTTCTCTTAATAATAGTCTGGAGAACAGAGACATTGCTTTGTCTGATACTATGACCATTAGCAGGAACATCAGTCCTATATCATCATTAATAGTGAATCAGGACAATGATTCCTCAGGGCCACAGATTGATGAACTCTCACAGAATATAGAGGATTGTATGGACAAGAAGGGTCCGGACCAACCTTTATGTAGTGACTCTAACCTACCATTTTCTAATTCTATTGATAATGACCCTCAGGAGTTAGAACAGCTTAGCATAGATTATACTATGGATATTATTGGTGAATTATTGTCTAATCCGGATAGAATGAATAAGTATATTTCTGTCTTTGCTACACAACCTGGTTTTTCTGGCACTGACCCTTCCCTGAATATGCAGTCCTCTTTCACCAATTTAGAATGTCTATTAGAAAATGAGGTGCGATTGTGGTGGGATACCACCACTTTAAAACACTATGTTTCGGAAGGCATGATCCCGAGAGGATTGCGTATTAAAAAGATACCTACTACTGTTTATTCCAATTGATTCGTAATAGAATGGAACCAAGTCCTTAAAAATTGTTCCATTCGACTTATGAAATTGATAATATCCTATGAGGAAAAAAAGCTTGCAGACATTACAGTTCAGATCACAGAGACAAAGAAAGATTTAGATAAATTCTCTTCCTTTGAACTCTTCGATGAACTTAATAATAAAATGAAAGACAACATTACCAAACTGGAAAGCATTGTCACGAACACCAAACGTGTAAAATTCCTGAGGGATTTGGGGATTACAAGAATAATGTAGTATATGAGTGGGGAAGGTAGGAGACCATGCATAGGTCCCCTAGGCCGATATTACGTAAACCGAGACCTATTAAAAAAGTCAGCTTCAGCTCAGCAGAGAGTTCAGGTTCTTTTTCAGATACCTCAGATGGGAAAGATGAGTTGGTGCGGTCAGTCTTTGCCGGCACCCCAAAAAAAGGGGGGGGGGGACCGGCACGGACAGACATTAGCTCCAACCCCTCCAGCACCCACATCCTATTATCAGAATCCGAGGAAGAAAAATCGGAAAAACAGGAACAAAAAAGGAAGTGCAAGAGGAGGGCAGGCCGCAAACATAGGAAAGTAAGATTGCAGAGCCATAATCCTAATGTTATTAATCTTTCTAGCCTCCAGTTGTCTGATGCCCATCTTTCATTGCTTTCAAGAGGTCTCTCCTTTTCACCATCACATCATTTTGACGTTTTTAGCACTATGCTAGACATGAATAAATTTATTACGAATCTGATGGTGAGAAAACATTTCTTGGAACAGGAAGAATTGGACGGGATGGAGAGAGGGACGGGGGCAGCTACGGGGCCCCACGTTTGTTCTGCCCTGGTGACTGAGGGGGTCCCTCCTTTTCGGGGTACCCTCACTACTCTCGCCCTGGAACATGCGTCCAGTGTGAGAAGCGGCTCAGTCGCCGGGGCAGCCTTGGGCCCGTATCCGTCTCCAATCCTTTCTTCTATTCTGTACAGGTGAGGTCTACAGCAATTTACACTTTTCAGGATTTGGTCGAGAGTGAACTTGTCCTGCTACAGAAAACATCTAGAGCTAGCTCGGACCTTACCAAACGGGAACAGGATGCACTTCAGTCCCTCCAGAACAATGATTCAATTGTAATTCGTAATGTGGACAAAGGAGGGGCGGTGGTCATCCTAGACTCGGATATGTATAAGGCAGAAGCACTTAGACAATTGGGGGATAAGAAAACGTATAAAGTCCTAGTGGGTGACTCTACTATTAAATTCCAGGCTGAACTTAAACAATTACTTAAACTTGGGTTGTTCCTTGGGAGTGTTTTCTGAACAAGAAAGGGATTATCTTATGGGGGAAACACCAGTTATCCCGATTTTTCATCACCTCCCAAAGGTGCACAAACCAGACGTTCATAGTATCCATAGTAGCGGGCATTGGCTCCTTGGGAGAGCGTCTGGGCCAATGGGTGGACGGTTGTCTTCAGCCCCTTGTCCACCGGTTACCTGGTTTTCTACATGATACCACACACTTACTTAACAGCCTGGAATCTTTAGAATGGTCCAACAATTATACATGGGTCACGATGGATGTGACTGCACTCTATTCTTCCATTCCCCATGACCTTGCCCTCAGAGCATTAGATTTTCATATCCGAATATATGGCTCCTTTTCTGTAGCCACCAGGGACCTCCTCATGTTGGCGGTAGATCATCTGTTGACCCACAATTATTTTATGTTTGATGGGGTTTTCTATCTCCAAAGATGCGGAGCTTCAATGGGAGCCACATTCTCCCCATCCCTGGCGAATTTATTCATGGGATGGTGGGAGGAGCTCCGCATCTTTGGGGTGGAAAACCCCTTTTCTGAGTATATTTTTTGGTATGGGAGATATATAGATGATCTGCTGCTGATATGGGGGGATCCCCCAGATCTCCTGCCCGATTTCTTGGTTTACTGTAATGATAAGAGTTTAAATTTGTCCTTCACCATGTGCCATAGTCCCACTCAGATAGATTATTTGGATCTGACTGTGTGGTTCTGAGACATCGGGTAGGATTATTACTAAGACTTTCAGAAAAGCGTGTGCTGGGAATTCACTTTTGTTGGCGTCCAGTTACCACCCGAACCATACTCTGAGGTCGTTCCCTATGGGGAAATGGTTAGAGTAGCTCGCAACTGTTCTGACCCTGATAATTTGAAACAGGAGCTGGATGTGGTGGAGGGGAGACTTCGTGAACGGGGTATACCGCTCATGTGATACACGATGCGCGACAACGTGTGTCACATAGGGATCGTTGAGACCTTTTTGGGATGAATGCCGAGAGCAGAACCAGGCAAAAAAGGAATTTGACTTTTACAACTCCTTTTAGTTTGGAGTATAAGAAGGTAGTTAATATTATAAAAAAGTACTTGCCAGTTCTGCACTCGGATCCCAAACTCCGAAGGATTCTGAATGACGGTTGTGCCTTTTCTGCACGCAGAGCTCCCACTTTGGGGACCCGTCTTTCTCCTAGTATTTTCTCCAGCACATCTAAACCGACTCCTACTTGGCTGACCTGCAGAGGTTCTTTTAGGTGCGGATATGGCACCTGCAGATACTGTTGTGTTCACAACCAGACACGGGAAATTATGTCGCTTACAAAAGGAAACAGTTTTGCCATGAGGCAATATATTAACTGTAATTCTAATAATGTTGTTTATCTCATTACCTGTGTCGCTTGCGAATTACAATATGTGGGATGCACAACCCGCCCCCTGAGGCAGCGGATCTATGAACATTATAACGGACTGGCTAGGTGCATTAGGAATGAGGCTTATGTCACCCAGGCTTCCAGTGTGTCTAGGCACTTTTTGAGGGAACATGGGGGTAATATGAGCAGTTTTGTCTTTCAATGGATTGACAGAGTAGCACATTCCCCCAGGGGAGGAGATTTACGTAGATGTCTATTAAAACGAGAGGCCTTATGGATTTGGAGGTTGGGCACACATGTACCTACAGGTTTAAATTCGAGACTTGATGTCAGTCTAACTTATGATATCAGGAACTAAATCCTTGCACATGCATAGCCCGTTCTCTCCTTCCCCCCCCCCCTTTCCTGCCCAATCACCCTTTTGGATGGCCACCTTGTCTTTGCTATCTGAGATTTATTATATATACATTCAATTTGTCTATATGTCTTGTTGCTGAACCATAACATCACTGGTTTTTTAATCATTTTTCTATTTTTGTATACTGGCATTGCCATTTTACATGTATTTGTAGATGTCACTTTAAGAGTAATTGGCCACACCCATTGTGGGTGGGCATTTGACTTCTTAAACTTGTGATGACTCTGTGTATGTTGTTGCTATGATTAAGGAGTAATTTTGAGCTCCGATACGCGTGAGCCTTGTGTGTACCTTCTGATGTGTTAATAAAGTTGAAGAAATCTTTTATACCCTACCCATGGTGTAGCGGATTATCCTTCCTTTGCTGCTAGGACACAGAACAAAAATGGAGTTCATGGGAGGAGTCCACATAGGAAGCCACTGCTATCCAAAAAAAAAACCATTGCTGCACGCTTAAAGTTTGCAAAAGAGCCCCTGGATGTTCCACTGCAGTACTGGCAAAATACTCAGTGGACAGATGAAACCAAAGTTGAGTTGTTTGGAAGAAAACTATGTGTGGAGAAAAGAAGGCACAGCCCACCAACATCAAAACCTCATCCCAACTGTGAAGTATGGTGGTGGGGGCATCATGGTGTGGCGCTACTTTGCTGCATCAGGACCCCCCCCAAGACACTCATATAGTTGTCGGTCACTGCTTCATTGTGATACGCAAGTCCATTCACCGCGGCAAGGTAACGATCACAAAGGGGAATTGATACATGTACATGCCTTTTTGTTGTTGTTGCAGCTGCATTGCAGCCTAGACAGGCATGTACACGCACCAGAAAAATTATTATAGTGGCCGCTGATAACTTAGCGGCCTTAAAAATCACGCAGCAGCCTTAAAAATTCAGGAATCTGCCTGGAGCCCTGGACCCTGTTGGTGGTGGCAGACAAGGCAGTCAAGTGGCCCGCAGGTAAAGATGCTATGTGGGGAGCGACTTAGTCATGAGGCAGGCAGTCACACAGCGTGCAGGCAGAGATGCTGTGTGTGGGGACTGACAGTCTTCAGGCGGGCAGTAGCCCTCCGGGATCCATGCCTCATTCATTTTGATAAAGGTGAGGTACTGAACATTTTTGTGACATAGGCGACTTCTCTTCTCAGTGACAATGCCTCCAGCTGCGCTGAAGTTCCTTTCTGACAGGACGCTTGAGGCAGGGCAAGACAGAAGTTGAATGGCAAATTGTGACAGCTTTGGCCACAGGTCAAGCCTGCGCACCCAGTAGTCCAAGGGTTCATTGCTGCTCACAGTGTCTACATCCACACTTAAGGCCAGGTAGTCGGCTAGCTGCTGGTCCAGGCATTGGTGGAGGATGAATCTGGAAGGGTTAAGGTGAAACGTTGGACTAAAGAATGTCCGCATGTCCGACATCACCATGAGATCGCTAGAGCATCCTGTCCTTGCCTGCGTGGACATGGGAGGAGGAGGATTACTGGCAGTGGCACCTTTATTCCATTGTGCTGTGACACCACCCTTAAACGCACTGTAAAGCATAGTTGTCAGCTTGTTCTGCAAGTGCTGCATCCTTTCTGCCTTCTGGTGATTTGGAAACATCTCCGCCACTTTGTACCTATACCGAGGGTCTAGTAGCGTGGCCACCCAGTACAGCTCATTCCCCTTGAGTTTTTTTGCAGAGACGCTACACTAGCTTACACTACTGCGCTGTTACTCCTGTTGCATTTTTGCCTGAGGAAGCGGGCTTGAGACCCGAGAAACGCGTTGCAATTTTTTGTTGGAGTACTCACTAAATTTGATTAAAATTGTTGTATCATACACAGCGGTTGTGTGTTTTTGTTGGGGAGACGGGTCCACCCCTGTCACCAACATTTTAATTGGTTTTAATTGGTTACTATTTTATTCTGCTGGCGCCTCTGTTCCTTTTTCTTGTACTTCGGCTAGAACATATCCATCTCCCCAGAGCATGTCCTTTGACTGTAGTTTTAGAGATACTGTTTGATGGCTTTCTCCTGTTGTAGAAGGCGGTTGAACATCAGGAGGGTTGAATTCCAGCGAGTTGGGCTATCGGAAATCAAGTGTCTCACCGACAATTGGTTTCTCCGCTGAATATCGGCAAAGCGTGCCATGGCCATGTAAGACCGCCTAAAATGCCCACACACCTTCCTGGCCTGCTTCAGGACATCCTGTAAGCCTGGGTACTTAGACACAAATCTCTGAATGATTAGATTCAGCACATGTGCCATGCAGGGTACATGTTTCAACTTTCCCAAATTCAAAGCCGAAATGAGATTGCTGCCATTGTCACACACCACGTTGCCGATCTCCAGTTGGTGCGGGGTCAGCCAATAATCCACCTGTTTGTTAAGAGCAGCCAGGAGAGCTGCTCCAGTGTGACTCTCCGCTTTGAGGCAAGACATGTCTAAGATGGCATGACACTGTCGTACCTGGCATGCAGCATAGGCCCTGGGGAGCTGGGGCTGTGTAGCTGGAGAGGAGATCGCAGCACCAGTAGAGTAGCACCGCCACTCTGCCAAGGAGAAGGACGGCAGTGAAGAGGATGTAGCAGGAGGAGTAGGAGGAGAAGGAAAGGAGGTGGCAGCAGGCCTGCCTGCAAGCTGTGGAGGTTTCACAACTTGGTCCGCTGCACAGCCACGTATTCCATGCTTGCCAGCAGTCACCAGGTTGACCCAATGGGCTGTGTAAGTAATGTACCTGCCCTGACCGTGCTTGGCAGACCAGGCATCTGTGGTCAGATAGACCCTTGACCCAACACTGTGTGCCAGAGAGGACACCGCTTGACTTTCAACTTCATGGTACAGTTTGGGCATCGCCTTTTTTGAGAAATTATTGCGGCCTGGTATCTTCCATTGCGGTGTCCCAATGGCCACAAATTTTCGAAAGGCCTCACAGTCCACCAGCTGGTATGGTAACAGCTGGCGAGCTAACAGTTCCACCAAGCCAGCTGTCAGACGGCGGGCAAGGTGGTGACTGGCAGACATTGGCTTCTTCCGCTCAAAGATTTCCCTCATGGACCCCTGGCTGCTGCTTTGGGCAGAGGAGCAGGAACCGCTCAAGATGAGAGGTGGAGTGGAGAAGGGTGGCTGTGATTGTGAAGGTGCAAGGGAGAAAGCGGCTGAAGATGATGCACCTGAAGGAGGAAGAGGAGAAGGAGGGTGGCTTTTCTTTTGTGTGCTGCTTTTCCTCTGGTGCTCTTCCCATTGCAGTCTGTGCCTTTTCTCCATGTGCCTTTGTAAGGCAGTTGTCCCTACTTGGCTGTTGGCCTTTTCACGGCTCAATTTTTGGCAGCAGAGAGAATAGAATGCATTGCTCTGATCTAAGGCAGACACACAAAAACATTTCCAAACCGCTGAGCCCCCCTGGGGTGTGGGCACTATGGTGGCATCAGCAGCTGACATTGAAGGGCATGTTGGCTGGCTGTCCATAGGTGGCGATACATGGCGCCGGACACTGCCACCAGCTGTTTCTGAGGACGAGCTCCCCTCCTTCTTTCAGCAGCTTGTCTCCTCCTACTGCTCTCTGACTCCCCCTCTGAACTGTCCTCTTGGTCATCTTGTCACTTAGGAACCCACGTGTCATCCAGAATGGCTCCCAGCATCATCCAGGATGGCTCCACTAGGTGGTTACCAGCGTCCACAGCCGTCCCCTGAAGCCGCTGCCATGGAGACCAGGACGCAAGGAGGGAATGCACAGCTGTTCCCCCACCGCTCACAGCCAGCAAGCGCTGCCGGAGGAACCAGGTCGCTGCACAGAGGTGGGTCACAGCTGGTCCTCCGCTGCTGCCCTCAGCCTCTCACTGCACGTGGGAGAAGCCATGGCAGGCCTCATCCACCAAGGCCGGAGGATCCTTTTTGTCCACATGGCAGCCCTGGATCCCCATGGGCCCTGGAGTGCTTGGTTCTCTCTTCTACAGTCCTGGCTCTGTGGGCTTCAGCTGCCAGGAGCATGGGGTCCCCTCTGCCTGCAACCACCATCTATACGGATTTTTGGCCCATTTCCCCATCGAGGGATCCTTCACTGCCACTGCCTCGGGAGATCCCTGCACACCAATTGGACTGATTGTCGGACCCAGGGGTGTTTTTTTTAAATCTGCAGCCCCATAAGGACCCTGCCTCTGTCTCTCTCTCCTTGCCTTGGTTCTTCTCTTTGCTATCCTTTCTCTCTCTCTCTTTCTCTAACACTCTTAACACAAGAGCCTAACTAAGCTTTCCCTATGTCAGCAGCAAGGTTCTATCCATTCTCTAATTACTGCAGCCACACGAGTGAGTGAAAAGGCTGATGCTGCCTGCCTTTTATAAGCTGATTGGCTACCCTGTGCCTGCTGACTGTGATTTAAAGGGTCAAAGTTGACCCTAATGATGTAGTATAGGGGGTGGGTCGAACTCGCATATAGTTCGTGGCTTACTGTGAACGCGAACCACCGAAGTTCGCGCGAATACATTCACGGGTGAACCGTTCGGGCCTTCTCAAGTGTTCAATAAAAACGTGGAAACATTTAAATATATGTGAGGTATTAGTTTAAGCAGGCTGTGATTGTCTATTGTTGGGACTTAGATGAAGATCAGATCACATTTTATGACCAATTTATGCAGAAATAAATATGCCAAAAGGGTTAACATACTTTGTATTGCCATTATACGTGGCAAATTTTGGAAGTTGAAACTATTGACTTCAATGGAAGACTGAATGCTATACTCTGCTGAATTTTTTAGTTTCAAGTGTGTATTTGGAACTGCCAAATTCAGATGCCAAACTTGACATTCGGATGCAGGGAGCTCAGCCCTGGTCATGGGGTGCACCTGAGTAAATCATGGACTTCCATGTAGACTGTTATTTCAAAAAAAGTACTTCTAGCACAAAGCATAAACTCCTTAAAGCTTTATAAAGCAATCAAACATTTCCATTCCCAGCATTTAAATAACACTCAACGTTTTTTGTATTGGCTTCCCCCTATCTGTGGACCTTGGCGGCCTACTGCTTCCTCTGCCCGGGTGCCATACCTAAAGACTGGGTTCTTGTAACGATCGGTGTCAGCAACCAGAGAGAGAATCTGATCCTTGGCGATCCGCAGTATCCCCAAGAATACAGATATACCCGATTATTGAGGATCTGCGGAATCGTCAATAATCAGATATGTCTAACCTCTGGACACCTGAGAGAGTGTAAGTGTTTGGTGCAACAGTAACAACTCTGAGTGAAGACCACTAGAGGAGCTGGCGGCCTAAGACTCCTGAGGAATTCACCCCTGACTGTGGGTGATATTCCTGTAGCCTGTGGACCCCTGAGCGAGGGACCAAGGCTGGGGTTGCAGGAAGCCCTGCTGCTCATAAGGTCTTGCCCTGAACTGGGCTAACATAATACAGTAGTAGCACAATCCTAGTCTTGGGTGTGAAGTCCATATTCACAACACCCTGGAACTAGTCTGGAGCATAACATAAATGATAATACAATTCCCTAGTTTTAGGTGTGAGTTCCGTGATCATCAACACCCTGGAACTAGTCTGGAGTATAACACAAAGACAATACAGTTCCCTAGTCTTGGGTGTGAGGGCCTTGATCTCAACACCCTGCCTGGAACTATGCTAGAGAATACACAGAATATACACGGTATTCCTAGTCTGGGGTGTGAGGGCCTTGATCTCAACACCCTGGAACTGGTCTAACAAATAATACAATACAATTAGTACTTTAGCTATTAACAGAATCTGGCTAAGTGTGAATTCCCAGGTCCACCTAGTTCAAACACACTGTAAGGATCTGACTATGGTCTGAGTGCCTTCACGTAAGTGTTAGCAATGGCAGACAACCAGCAACTGACAAGCAGCAGAATATATAGTTGCTGGACTCTGCCGCCCCGCCCAAGCCATTCAGCCAATCATGAGTCCTGCAGGAATCAGCTGATCTTCCTGATCAGCTGACACTTCCCCTGCTGGTATAAAGGTCCTGAGTTCAGGCCCGCACGCGTAGCTCTCCATCTGCCCATGTGCACTAACAGACTCAGCCACACCAAGCGCACGCTGCTGCATGCAAACCGCCGCGTTGGACGCGGAAACAGTCGCTTTGCCGTCAAGACATGCAGCGGCTTTTCCGCATTCCACCACACTACCAGACGCGTGTCCATGCGTGCAAACCGCCGCGTCGGACGCGGAGTCAGCCGCCTTGCTCTTGGCACATGCGGCGGCTTTTCCACGTTTTTTCACAGTTCCCAATCTTCTTCCACTGATCAAGTGCTGTGTATGTAATTTGGAACAGCTTCTTCCCTGTCAGGATCACCACCTAGATAATACAGCTGCTAGTGCAGTCCTACTGTATTTTTTATTTTCTACATCTTGTTGTGCTTTTAGAAATTTCTTATAGAAAAAAAGATTTTAATGAAAATATTAAGAGAGTTTTTTTTATTATATACCTGCCTAAAACTCATGCTCAGTGCTGTGTACATTAAATAAATAAAGTCAAATGTTGTTCAACCTGTTTGTTTTGTCAAAAAACTTAAGTCATCAAGGTATGCAAGAGATTTGTTTTGTAATTTTGTTTTTTTACTTTGCTATGAAAGTCATGCAGGAATAGAGTTGGTTGTTCTGAGTAAATGTTGTTTCACTACTTAGAATAAAAGCAATTTACTTTTAATCTGTTTTCAAAATTACTAAATAGTTGCCATTTCATTGCCTGTAATTTATTCATTAATCAAACTATGATTTACTGCAGGAAACAAAATTATTTATGCATTGGCGTATCATCCAATCTTGTTGGCTTTTTCATTACACATTGAAATAACCATTATCTATTTCTTGGAATATTTTGATGGCTGTCTTTTTTTCTGAAAAGATTTAAGATGATTTGTATAACTCTTGAAATATGAAGTTAGCACGCACCCTGGCAACAAAATTAGCAACTTACACAACAAAACTTACCATATAAAACATTACTTTGGTCTATGATTAGATTTAATTAGATATGACTGTCTCCTTAATTTCCTCAAAGCACATTAAACTGTACATTGTCATGAATCATAGTGAGACTGAGTATTTGAAAAAATATTGGTTAACTATATTTTATTGCATTCATAGTGTACCTTTAATTATTTTTTTTTTTAACAAGATTAAATATAGTATAAAATAATTTATAAAATCCCTATAATAGCTAGATGTATTGAGTTTGCTGACATAATACACACAAAGAGGACTACAGATTTTTTAGGCAATTTGTTCTAATATCCTATTAGGCCTGGTGCACACCAAAAAACGCTAGCAGATCCGCAAAACACTAGCGGATTTTGGAACGCTTTGTCTTATTATTTAGCCACGTTTTGCTAGCGTTTTGCGTTTTTCGGTAGCGTTTTGGTGGCGTTTTGCAGTTTGCGTTTTTGAAGGAAAGAGGTTGAAAGAGAGTAAACAAAGGGTTAAAGGTAGATATATCGATGACACATGTGGATTAAATTAAGGAATTGAAGTGAAATCCCCAATATAAAAAGGGAGTGGTCCTTCACCGCATTGTGGGTTAGTTGAGGAGAGTTGACATAGTGGTTTAGAGTAAGGAGTTCTTTTTTGTGAGAAAATGTATCCCGATTTGCTGTTATTAATATGTGTAGCAGCATATATGAGACGCAGGCCAAGGACACGGAGATACTGGGTGCATCCCATACTTCAACAGCGGCGCAGGAAGGGCCAATTTTGGACACTGTACCGTGACTTGAGGCAGCATCCAGACAGGTTCTTTGGCTACACCCGAATGTCTGTGGCCAGGTAAGATTTGTTTTGTTTTTTCTGTACCATGTGGCTCTCTTTTAATTTAAATAATGAATGTATTAGCCATTGGTGACCTGTATTTCACACTCTGTTGTACTCCAATGTACAAACCAACACAATAAACAATCAGGTGTATGCATTAAAAAACTAATATTACTGTTATGCTTGTTCCTGGTGTGTTATGCATACACTGCCTAACACCTATAGCTCATTTTGAGTACCCAGTAACTACTATAGTATATAACCATAGATCTTTTTTGGACAATAACCTTAGGTACTAATCCCATGTAAGATACATTTGTACCTATACCAATGTCATGCACCTAGGTACCTCTGAAACTCAGTAAAGAAACTTTGTTTGGCCATCAAATTTTATATTTATTTTTTTTTTGGCACTGTTTGCCCAACTATTTGTTTAGGCCAGGTTGTGAGCATACTTGTTTATCAAAAAGAGAACCTATATGCCAAAAAAAGAAATAGTTTCTATCACAAACATCATCAGACAATAACATATGCATCTGACTTTTTGACAGTTTTGATGGCCTTTTGAATAAATTGAAGGATGCCCTTCAACGGCAAGATATGAACTATCGCCGCACAATAACTCCAACGGAGCGTCTCCTCATAACTTTGAGGTATGTGAAATTAACGGGTAAATTTTAACATAAAACATTTATATTTACAATATCAATAAGGTACACTTCCTAGTCATATTGTGCGAGAAAATCAGACATACTACCAGTGTCATGAGTGAAAGCAGGTGGACCAGATTCAGAAGTTGTTTGTGGCTGGGTGTGAGCGGATAAATCAGTGTACACTGGAGTGTCTGATCTTTGAAACCTATTACCTTGTTCAAAACGCATAGGTGCTGGCATAGGGTAATGAGGCTGCTGACCATATGCCAGGTTTGACATATGCATAGGTGGGTAACTAGGTGGGTCATACATACGTTGACTCTGGTAAGATGGTTGTGGGTATGAATGATACTGATGAGTTGAATGAGGCATGTGTTGTTGAGGGACATAGTTGGTGATATTTTCTTCTGGATCGCTCTGAGGTTGCAAAAATGTGCCTAGTGTCTCTGAGATGGCATGTCTGGCTGCCCATTGTTTATCAGGTGGCCCTTTTTGTAACAATGGCACTAAACTTAACAGATACTGTGTGCATGACTCTTTTAATTGTTTTATTTCCTCCTCTCGCTTCTCCATATGATCCACAGCCTTTTCAATTGAAGTAATGAGCTTGTGATCGTATTCAGCCCTGCTCATACCTCTTCCTATTCCTATTCTCCTGCCTTGTGTTGCTGCCCTCACACCTCTACTAGATCTGTGAGTTGTGCATGGCCTAGTAGTTTGTGTGCTGTGTTGTGTTTGATCTGCTGTAGTTCAGTCACTCTCATTCAGTGTAGCTGTGTCACCATCCTGTGCAGTGAAATCTTCCACTTCTAGATCACTGCTTGTGTTCTGGCCAGCATCTATTTCGGCCTCCTCAGGATCCGGATCAGCTGGCAGGCTATCTTCAGTTCTAATGTAAAGGAAAAGATACAAATTATTTAGTGTTATAGTGGCCAGTGAGGTAAAAACAAAAATGTCAATGATGTGGATGTTTCATTGGCAAAGAATACTAGTTGCCTGTCTCTCCAGCAGAAATTGTGTGTGTATTACTTTAAGGCACAGACCCTGACCAATCATGCAGATCAGATGTACTAAGTGAAGTAGTAATTGTTGAGCTACATGCTTGTTTCAGGTGTGTGATTCAGACACTACTGCAGCCAAATAGATCAACAGGACTGTCAGGCAACTGGTATTTGTGCTCAAAATCCTACCATATTCCTGTCATTTAATATTCGCATTACAAAGTGCATAGTCAATTGCAAAGTGCAGGAATACTGAACTTAAAACACTTAACATCACATGTAAAAAAAAAATACACTCACTTTTTGCATCTTTGGCCTTTGGTGACAAATTATCCCATTTTTCACCCAGAAACTCATGGACAATGTTTCTCCAGATGTCATTAAGCCTTTGATGATCTTTATGTCCAGGCAATGTCTTGTCATACAGCTCTGGACAATTCTGGATCTTAATAATTACATTTTCAGCAGTAAACCACGTGCCAGACATCTTGCAAAAACCTTCTCTGCAATCCCTCATGCAAAGCAGAACAACAGGAAGTACACTTTGACCTGGAAGAACAGCTTCTGTACAAAAACGCATCTGCATCCACTTCAAAAACCACTATACCAAGCGGTTTGACATGCGTTTTGCCTTAACCTACATTGGAGGCAGAAACGCCTCCGCAATCCAAAATCTGCAGCAGCCCGGGAGTATGAGTTTCTGGAAAACGCCTCCCGCTCTGGTGTGCACCAGCCCATTGAAATACATTACCCAAGCGGATCCGCAGCCGCAAGCGGATCGCAAACCGCAGCCGAACCGCTCTGGTGTGCACTAGGCCTTAGAGGGGATAATTAGAGGGCAGAGGCACCTGCTTACTATGGAGGATACGTTTCTCCCTCCAAAGTGTAACTTTAGAATAGGTACCATTATAATAATGCTGGTAAATATTGACTCTACTACAGATAATAAGACATGATCTGGGATTTGGTTGAGTGATAGACAGTGAAAGCAAAATTTTTGTTGCGGACATTGTAGTACTTGGAGAGGAGAAGGTAATATGCCCTGTTTGCTTTTGAGGTGTAAGTGACTTGCAAAACAACTCAGCTAGGGCAGCCTTTTACCCTGTTGTAACTATTTTTTGTAACTTAAAGTGGACCCAAACCAAACATTTTTTTAATTCAAAATATTTAGTTGCACCACTCTGCACCCTCCTCTTTGCATAACTAGGGTTATACAGGTGGCAGCCATTAGCAATTCCTCCTTTGCTGGACACCATCTACTCCACCAGTTTGCCGGATTATTTTCCGGCAATATGAAAGGAAGGGGAGGGGTTTCTCCAATAAATGTAAAATATGTTATATTGTCATCATGCAGCTGAAAAAAGGCTGCTATTTATTATTATAATTTAGAAAATAGATTTTATTTCTGAAATCTTGTATTTTTTAGTTTGGGTCCACTTTAATAAAGAAATATGGTTGCTACAGTGCTAACATATATACACTCACTATGGATAGTGCAGCATTTCCCTGCATCTGACTCACATGGGGAAACCTATTCAGCCACTTGCATGTCATCCGAATCCCATGCAAGTGCATTCTGGATGGCATGCAGCAGTTTTTTTATAGCATGCATATAAATCCCTACAGCCATGCATATAGCATGGGTGTCACGTCCAATTCGGTAACAGATGTGGCACCTAATGGAAAGAAGCCCCAAGGGTTATATACATGGTTACTGTGGCTACTTTTTATTAGAGGATGATGTACTGGGTGAAAGAAAACTGTGGTGATTTCTGTTTTAAAAATAGAAATTAATCTGAGGTTTGACACCATGAGAAAATGTTGAATGCAGGGATGGTCGTAGTCAGCCAACTTTGCTACGCTGGAACTACGCATAGTTTTATGCAATTACGCTTTGTCAAACTACGGCTTCGAAATCAAACATTTGCTTCGTATGCATGCAGAACATTTTAAGCAATTAATTCATCTTTAAATGCTTATACCGGGAACTCTTCTATGCGTAAATTCCCTTTTTCAATGCGTAAATTTGTAAGCAATCGCACACGGAAAATTAGATGTGAGTAATGCCTTCGCAGTTCACTATGCAATACACATGTTAACTACGCATAGTGGGTGTAAGCTACGCGTAGCGGTACTTCGCTACGCGTAAATTCATAAGCATAGTTTTGAAACTTCACCTACGAACTACGATGCGTAGATGTGAACTATGATGCGTAAATTCGCACCGGCATAGTTTCTGCTCATCCCTGGTTGAATGTCTCCATAAAGAACATTATTACTGTAAACCCTGTAGCTTGTTATCTGATGCCAGATTTGCACTTTGAGTCGTATGGAGTAAAAGCAATTTTTAAATGATGTCTTTTAATTTTGTTTATCTGAGATGACTTGTAGATGCAAATTACAGTAAATATCACTATAATTAAGTAGGCAATACATTTTTTTGGATACTTTTAAAAGTGGACTATCTGCTTATTTGTATAGTCATGAAAGTGTCAGCATCTACTGTATTAAACAGTTCAGTGATGCAAAAAATATGATATGATAATTAGCTCCACCCAGGAGGCACAAGTTCAAATTAGCAAATTAAAACATCTAGCAGCTCATCCATGCTGTATTAATTATTCAGTGATTTGCTAGCCCCAGTTTGTACCTTCTGGGTGAAAGTAATAAGTATTTTAGAAAAATGTTTTTTCATCACAGAAATAGATATGTTATAATCATTCTAAGAGTAAATTAATACTGAATCAAGAATCTCTTGCTGTGCATAATTTCTTAAATATGTAAGGAAAATAAAATGTTTATATTGCAATCTCTTATTAGCTGTATAGTAATTTACTGTAATGGCTGTCATAGTTTTCCTTCTGCAAGCAATAAAAAGGCAAATATATATAAATACATACACATATACATACACACACACAATATATATATACATACACATATACATACACATACACACACGCAGATATATTATATATATATTAGCAGGGACAGCCATACTAACCCAGGAGAAAAACACGTATATATGTAGATAACTACTTATTCTACTTTCTTAACATTTGCATTGCATTGTATGTATTGTAATGTCCACATTTTTATTTCAGTGAATTTTATATAGTAAATAAAGAGAATTCAGTTTCAGATATTTGCCATCTTAATTCCCTTTAACTGAAGCCAATACTGATGTAATTTCCTTCTTTCCTTTTTTTCTCCTAGAAACTGCACTGTCATAGCTAGCTTTCTTTGTAAATACATGAGAGCACAGCGTAGGTCAGATTTCAGCAGCTCACTGAACTGCCCTCGGCCAATCAGGGAGGAGCAGGAATGTAGGAGGGGTGATAACAAGCTTCCTTCTTCATAGAGCAGTGGGTAAATGGAATTTGATTTTGGGACCGACAATTATAGATGGCCCGAACATTTTGCCGGTGAGCAGTATTCTGTGAAAAAAGGCCTGTTCTCTATTCGCGTAGAATGCACATTTTTTTTAAAATTTGCGTTTGCATTTTTCCCACAGACTTTAATGGAAGGCGAACTGCTGCCGACTTTAACAGTTAACAGCAAAGGGCCCTTACATGCTAGAAACACCACATTTGAAGGGGATAGGGACAGTGAGTACAAGAGAAAAAAACTTTTTTAAAAAGACCTTATAGCTTTTATGAAAATTGATTTTAAAATTTCAAAGGTAAAAAGTATACATTTAAATGCGGTAAATGACAGATAATGTAGCAAACCTAATGGTAGTGTAAATGTACATATATTAAAAGAAAGAGCAATTCATTTCCTGATGGAGTTTCCACTGCATACGGACCCCCTGGAAACCCCTCTGGAGCTGCAACGCTTTGGCCAGGGATCGCTGTACAGCAGCAATATGGCTGTATAAAGATCCCTGGCATATTTTCCTATTTTTTAAAAACTTTTTGTATGTTCGGTTAAAAAAAAATCACTTCCTTAGCCTTTTTAACCTCTTGTCCCCCATGCAGGCTGGCATAGCCAGAATGCGGAGCCCCAGGCGAGTGGGGCTTCACACCCTGAGCTATACCAGTCCGCATGGTCCATGGTATGGGGACCTCTGGGGGAGAAGGGCAGCCAAGCCTTCCCCTCCCCCCAGGAGCGTTTGTACAATCCATGGACAAAGGGCTCTTCTTCACCTCTAGTGCCCCAGGAGGAGGCGGGGTCGCCGACTTGGGGGGTTCATGGTGGCATCTGAGAGTCCCCTTTAAGAAGAAGGCGTCCAGATGCCCACCCCCCTTCCAGGAGAAATGAGTATGGGGTACAATGTACCCCTTACCCATTTCCATAAAGGGTTAAACTAAATAAAAACACGACGACGAGAAAAGTCCTTTATTGTTCTTAATTAACCAGAAACACTTACCTGTACCTTTTTTTAAAAAATCCCCAAGTCAATATCCTTTTTTATGGGTATGAGGTACTTTGTACCCCTATACTAATTTTTTCTGGGAGGGGGTGGGCATCTGTGACCCCCACCTCCTCCTGGGGCACCAGAGGTGGGGAAGAGCCCTTTGTTTATGGATTGGGCAAGGGCTCCAGGGGAAGGGGAAGGCTTGGCTGCGCCTTTCCCCCGCAGAGACCCCCATACCATGGACCATGTGGGCTGATATAGCTCAGGGTGCGAAGCCCCACTCAGCCAGGGCTCCACATTCTGGCTATCCCAGCCTGCATGGGGGAGAGGGGTTAAAAAGGTTCAGGAAGGGGGGGCCCACATAATCTTTTTTTTTTTAATTCTCCACCCTCTGAACATAAAAAAAAAAAAGATCTTTACACAGCCATATTGCGGCTGTACAGCAATCCCTGGCCAAATCATTGCAGCTCCAGAGGGGTTGCCAGGGGGTCCTGACGCACTGCATATGGACCCCCTGGAAACCCCATTAGGAAATTCATTGCTCTTTCTTTTGATATATGTAAATTTACACTACGTTATGTTTGCTACATTATCTGTCATTTAACGCATTTAAATGTATACTTTTTTCCTTTGAAACTTTAAAAAAGATTCTCAAAAACTGTAAGGTCTTTTTTGAAAAAAAAAATATCCCTCTTATACCCACTGCCCCTCTTCACATCCCCTCAAAATTTGGTGTTTCTAACATGTCAGAGGGCTTTGCTATTAACTGTTAAAGTTGGCGGGCGTTCGCCTGCTGGAGCTTGCTGCTAACAGCTGGTTTGCAATTTTTTTCAGAAGTTTTGCAAAGCTGTTCTCAAATAGAAAATTCTATGTTCCCAACATCTCTTCTGACAATACCTCTTTAAAGGAATACAACAGTGAAAATGTTACAGTTTAAAATAGATATTAATTTAGAGTGTTAATATAGCACTGACATGTTCTTTATATAGTTTTGTGTCCCTCAGACGGATGCATAATCTAATCTCTTCCATAGTCATATGTCATGATCATAGTTTAAAGGAATTTCTTAAGGGGAAGCCAATACACTTATCTGTATAGTTTTTGAATGTGGGATGAAAATAGAATGCCAAGAACAAACCCACAAAAACATGAAAAAAAAACAAAAAACTCTATACATACAGTCCCCTGATCCAGACTTGAGCAGGGAATCTGGCAATGCAGTACTATCCACTTTTTCACAGTGCCATAGAAGACATATTTCTTCCACAGTAAAATACACTATAATTTACATATATTGCTCTTATGTCACTATCATTCCAAGTAGGTAATAATAACCTGACTATTCTGACTGGTTTTGGACTAATCCATTTCTTAATGTGGTATTCTCAGTATTTCTCATATTCTTTAGAAAAATCACTCCCTAAAAAAGATCTATACAAAGATGTTGACTAGCCCCCCTACTCATGTACACACCATTTTGGTGGTAGGACTGAGCAACCATTATTCAGAGAGTGCTTTTGAAAATAATGAAAACCCTGAGAATCCACCAAGAGGAGGTGGACTGGACAAGATCTAGTAAAATGCATCAAGATTTGTACTACCTACTAGTGACAGTGATATAGGGAAAAAAAATTACAGTTAATTTAACTCTATGACCAAGGTACATTTTATATGCATGTGTTAAATGTTTTCAATTGTGCACAATAATTTTCTTACTGTTGATTTATAAATTAAATATGCTATCTGGGAGGACAAATGAGACATTTTTGTGCACCATACTAATAAAGCGCATTAAAACACATTTCATAAAATTTACAGCTTTCTGTAAGTCGAACTGTTCATTGATACTTCAAAACCTTGACCACTTTGATTAAATGTGTTATTATAATTTCAATGCCAGCAGTTTGTATTGCAGAAGTATTATGATTTCTGTGGTACTTGAAAAAGAATAACAATAGTGTGAGAAAACGCGGAAAAGCCGCCGCAAGTACTCAGAGTAAGGCGGCTGATTCCGCGTTCAACATGGCGGCTTGCGCGCAGGGACCTGCATTCACTGGCCTGACGGAACGCGGAGAAACCGCTGCATGCTCAGAGAACAGGGCGGCGGATTCCGCATCCGACACGGCGGTTTGCACGCATAGGCCTACCCCTGTCAGTACTGCTGAATGCGGAGAACACGCCGCACGCTCGGTCAGCGGTGCGGCATATTCCGCATCCAAATCAGCAGAGGCATTACAACACATGTCTGGTGTGGCTGGGACTGATCGTCCACACTGGTTCAGAAGGACGTGTGCGCGCGCGGAGAGGCAGAGCATTTATGACAGCCAGAGGGGTGTCAGCTGACCAGGGCGGTCAGCTGACAATTCTTTCAGTTCTTATTGGTCCAGCACTTAGGGGAGGCGCAGAGGAGCGCTGGTGTATATTTACTGGGTGCTGGTCATTCCTCTGGTGTCTGGCATTGCGATCACTACGTGGTAGCACTCAGACCCTGTCAGTATCTGTGTTATATTAGACCAGTTTCCAAGGTGTTGATGACCACGGAACTCACACCATAGTCTAGGAAATTCTGTTATCATCTGTATTATTATCTAGACCAGTTTCCAAGGTGTTGATGATCACGGAGCTCACACCTTAGTCTAGGAATTGTTGATTATTTGTTATGACCTTCTGCTTTCCTGACCATTCTTCTGATCTCTGATTCTGTACTCTTGTCATTCTGTTACTCTGTTGCCAAACTCAGCTAGTCTTAGGATTCCGCATCTGTCTTCTGTCTCTGTACCTGATCTGTCAGTCTGTTGCCGACCTGGCCTGTCCGACCTCGAGAACTATTTCTCCTGTTGGGAAATAGTTCACAGTCCTGTCAGTGCACATTGTAATACCCATTACTGCATACACCTACCTACCTGTTGTTCACGGTGAACCCACCTACCTACGTGAGTTGAGCGCACACAGTGTCATTGTGCCTGTCCGCTACCTGTCTGTGTGTGACAGGTGCACATTGTAATACCCATCACTGCATATACCTACCTACCTGTTGTTCACAGTGCACCCACCTACGTGAGCACATGCAGTGTCACTGTGCCTGCCCACTACCTGTCTGTGTGTGACGGGCATTACGAGTACCTGGTGATGCCCTTCGGGTTGTGTAATGCTCCGGCCGTTTTCCAAGAACTCATCAATGAGGTCTTCAGGGAGGTATTAGGGAGATTTGTTTTAGTCTATCTAGACGATATACCGTATTTTTCGGAATATAAGACGCTCCGGCATATAAGACGCACCTAGATTTAGAGGGCAAAAATCAGGGAAAAAAAAATAAACTAAACCTAGGTGCGTCTATGGTGCAGGGGCTTCTTATGGACCTCTAACTCCCCCAAAACTGTCTTTATCTAAGCTACACTGCCCATCTATACTAACACCTGCTACACTACACTTCACTTCACCCCTGCTGCCCCCATCAACTACACATTACTTCACTAACCCCTACTACAACTACACTACACTACACTACACTACAGTATACTACACTTCCCTCACTAACATCTGCAGCCAACCCAAACTACACTACACTTCACTAAGTAACCCCTTCAGCCAACCCAATCAACACTACACTACACCCCTGCTGCATCTCACCTGATCCTGTCGCCGCGATCCTCCCCTCCTCCATCTGCCTGTCATCACCCGAGAGTCGCAGCCGCCATCATCTGAGGGTCCCATTAGGTGTCATCAGAGGGTCCAGCAATCCCATCCAGTATCCCCGCTCTTTAAGTGTCCAGGTTGCCGGATCCTCTTCGCTGCAGTCATGCTTGTATGCAGCCCCGGGGCCGCCTTCCTCCATAGTTACAGCGTCCTCTTCTTAGATACAGTGCCCCGTTCTGCGTGACGAGCGGCGCACGTGCGCCTGACATCATGCGTGACCCCGGCGCACATGCGCCGCTCGTCACACAGAAGGGGGCACTGTATCTAAGAAGAGGACGCCGTAACTATGGAGGAAGGCGGCCCCGGCAGCGCGTAATCACCGCGAGCCTGCATACAAGCATGACTGCAGTGAAGAGGAGCCGGCGACTTGGACACTTAAAGAGCGGGGATCAGTCGGGGATACTGGATGGGATTGCTGGACCCTCTGATGACGGCTGCTGCGACATTGGATGACGGCGGACAGACGAAGGAGGCTAGGATCGCGGCGGCAGGATCCGGTAAGTATGTTATGGGGCGAAAATACCGTACCTTTGGAATATAAGACGCACCCACTTTTCCCCCCAGTTTTGGGGAAGAAAAAGTGCGTCTTATATTCTGAAAAATACGGTACTTATTTTTTCTAACAATCTCTCTGAGCATAGGACCCATGTCAGATTTGTACTGGACAAACTGAGGCAGAATTCACTTTACGCTAAAGTGGAGAAGTGTATCTTTGAGGTCACATCCGTCGCCTTTCTGGGGTACATAATTTCTACCTCGGGCCTGTCTATGGACCCTGCCAAGGTCTCCGCTGTTCTGGAATGGCCTCAGCCAGTGGGGTTGAAGTCTTTGCAGTGTTTCTTAGGCTTTGCAAATTACTATAGAAGGTTCATAAAGGGGTACACCACAGTTATTGCACCACTCACCAGTCTCACAAAGAAAGGGGCAGATACTACTCACTGGTCTCCGGAGGCTCTACATGCATTCTCCACTTTGAAGGAGCTGTTCTGTTCAGCACCCATACTAAGACATGTGGACACTTCCTTCCCTTTTATTGTTGAGGTAGACGCCTCAGAGGTCGGGGTGGGGGCTGTGCTGTCCCAACGCTCAGGCTTACAGGGTAGATTACACCCATGTGCCTATTTCTCTCGGAGGTTCTCTCCAGCAGAGAGAAACTACGATATAGGCAACAGGGAGCTCCTTGCTATTAAATTGGCCTTTGAAGAATGGCGTCATTGGTTAGAAGGAGCAGAGCATACGATCACGGTTATACCGATCACAAGAATCTGGAATACATCGAGGGGGCTAAGAGGTTAAGCCCTCGTCAGGCTCGATGGTCCCTGTTTTTCTCAAGGTTCAGATTCATAATTACGTACACTCTGGACAGTAAGAATACCAAAGCAGATGCGCTCTCCAGGTGCTTTGAGCCAGAGACAGCGCAGCCCTCCGTCCCAGAAACAATTGTCCCGCAGAAATTGGTGTTAGCTACAACCGAGACTTGGGAAGACTGGAAGGAGACTTTAAGTCCTTTTCAGCAGGACATTCTGGAAGGAAAACCGGATGGGGTTATGTTTATCCCATTACCTTTCCGTCTTCAGATACTAGTAATGGTCTATTTACATAAGAATGCTGGACACCCTGGGGCGGCCAGAACGCAAGATCTGCTAGCCAGATGTGCTTGGTGGCCTTCTCTGGCAGCAGATTGCAAGGAGTTCGTTAGGGAGTGTCCGGTATGTGCAAAAAGCAAGCCCTCCCGGCTGGCACCTGTAGGTACGTTGCAGCCTTTGCCCACCCCGAGTGAGCCATGGACCCACTTGTCCATGGATTTTGTGGGTGAGCTTCCTAGGTCTGAGGGCATGTCGGTCATTTGGGTGGTGGTCGACCGCTTCAGTAAAATGGCCCACTTTGTGCCCTTGAGAGGACTCCCCTCGGCTCAGGAACTGGCCGATTTATTCATTAGCCACGTTTTCCGACTTCATGGCATTCCGGAAAACATAGTGTCCGATCGGGGAGTCCAATTTGTCTCAAGATTTTGGAGGGCATTCTGTCACCAAATGGGCATGAAACTGTCATTTTCGTCGGGCTACCACCCACAGACCAATGGTCAGACTGAGAGGGTCAACCAATCATTAGAACAGTTTCTGAGATGTTACGTTGCTGAAGCGCAGAATAATTGGGTTAAGTTTTTGCCTTACGCAGAATTTGCACACAATAATTTTAAAAGTTCCTCTTCAGGATTTTGTCTGTTTCAGATAGTAACCGGGAAACTGCCTAAATTCTCCCCGTTGCCAGTCGCCTCCACTCCGTTTCCAGCTCTGGAGGCCTGGCAAAGGTCGCTCAAGGGGATGTGGTGGATCATAAAAGATAATTTGGAGAAGGCTTTTCAGAGTCAGAAAGGTCAAGCTGACAAGAGACGTTCCTTAGAATGGAGATTTCAACCGGGAGACTTAGTCTGGGTGTCTACTCGCCACTTGACCTTGAAACAGCTTTCACCTAAGCTGGGGCCCAGGTGATCAATAATGTGACTTATGCCATCGACCTGCCTGCCAGCATGCGTGGCGTAAGGTCCTTCCATGTGTCCCTGCTTAAACCGGCAGTTCATGTGGGTCCCACTCCTCCTCCTCCTGTGATGATAGATGATCGACCTGAGTATGAAGTGGAGAGGGTTTTAGACTCACGCATAGTACAAAACTCAGTGCAATATTCGGTTCACTGGAAGGGGTATGGCATTGAGGAGAGATCATGGGTACCTGAGGGCCGCATGCACGCAGATAAATTAAGAAAGGAGTTCCACACATTGCATCCTGATAAACCTGGTAGGAGCTGTCCGGAGTCCACTCCTCGGGGGTGGGGGGGAGTGGGGGGGGTACTGTGAGGAAACGCCGAAAAACAGCCGCAAACACTCAGGGTAAGGCAGCTGTTTCCGTGTCTGACATGGCAGCGCAACGCGGAGAAACCGCCGCTTGCCGCATGGGCAGAGCGGCGGAATCCGCTTTGAATGCGGCGGAATCCGCGTTGGGTGCAGCGGATTCCGCAAAAGACAAGGTTACTGACAGCATGGGGGAACGCGGGGAAGCTGCCGCCTGCTCAGAAAGCAGTTACAGCAGCTAAGTGTAGGATTACAGCTGGAGCTGTAATCCTACACTTAGCTAGATTCTGTTGATAGTTTAAAGTACTAGTTTGATTGTGATTATCTGTTATGACCTTCTGCTTGCCTGACTATTCTTCTGAACTCTGATCCTGTACCTTGCTATTCTGATACCCTGTTGCGGAACTCCGGCTTACCCTTAGACTCTGCATCTGCCTCCTAATTCTGTAACCCGATATATCTGATACCCTGTTGCTGAACCCTGCCTGTTTACTAGACTCCGCTTCTGCCTTCTGAATCTGTACTGTATCTGTCTGTGTGGTAACGACTTGGCTTGTCCGACCTCGAGGACCGACCTTACTGTGAGAGGCGGTTCCCAGACCTGTTAGTGACACCCTCTCACTGGTGTCACTCACACTCTGTCCTTCCTACTTTCAGCTTAGCTCCTCCCCCGGGAGAGTCTAGGCATACGGAAGGAACATACTTCTGAGCAGTACTCCTTACTGCTTCTGTACCTTCTCCTAAGGTGTAATACTTTAAGTATTACTGTTGCACCAAACACTCTTAGTCTACTCAGGTGTCCAGAGGTTAGAAAATATATCGGATTATCGGTGATACTGCAGATCATCTATAATCTGGTATATATCTGTATTCCCAGTGATACTGCAGATCACCGGTAATCAGATCCTCTCTGAGTTACACCGATCGTTACACTATCGAACTTATTATAGTTGGTTGGCAATTAGAGCACTGCTGATTTAAAGGGCCCTATAACAATATTGAGTGGTTGTGGTGTGTATGAGTGTGGAGTGTGGATTGTGAAATTTTGGAATTTTATACATTATATTTTAATAAAATTTATTCTATAGAATACAGAATTAGCGTGAGTTGTGATTACATTATATTTTGTGGTATTACAGTGAGAGAGGGTTGAAGGTATCCCTCTGCAACACGCAGCTTGTGTAGGGTTACTTACCAGCGCCATATAAATTGTATGTTTATTGCACATTGTATTATACCTGGCAGTCAGTGCATACTTTTCACTTGAATGGATGGCAGACTTGCCTCCATAACAGATTCTCGTTAAAGGATTTAAAGTTGATTCATCTCACATATACAGCAGGGCCTCGAAAGTCCTCCTGTATTGATATTTTTGGTCACTACCTCGGGATGTGCATGCCATGCCTGGTGCCTTCCTTGGATGTGTGTGGTAGACGTTCCTGCTCCTTTGCACACAGCGTACCTGCTGCCTTCCTTGGATGTGTGGTGGTGGTAGCCGTTTCTTAGGCTCCCACTCCGGACCAGAATCGAACCAGGATTCCCCGGCCATTACCCATGGTCACTTGCAATGGCAGACTTGCCCTCCATAAAGGATTCTCGATGCAGGTACTGAACAGCAAGCAGAACCAAGTATTTAAAAAAATAGATGTAAGCTTTAACAATGGTAGAGAAAGAACCATTGAAAGTTGATAAGGCAGTCAGACATTACCTGACATCACTGAGTGAGGAAGAGCAATCTCACCATGGTGCGCACCAGTCCAGCACGGCCGTCACTACACAAACAGCTGTTTGCAGTGTGTTACACAGTGAGTTTGGTGTGTCAGTGTGAAGCTGTACTCTAATTACACTCCCTGATTGATGTATACATACGCAAGACGTTTTAAAGCACTTTAGGCCTGCAATTTAGCATTCAATGTGATTTCTGCCCTTAAAACGCTGCTTTGTGTCCAATCCAGATTTTTCCCCGGGACTTTTGGCATGTATCCCACTCCGCCATGCCCTCTTACAGGTGTTAGACCCCTTGAAACATCTTTTCCATCACTTTTGTGGCCAGCATAAATTTTTTTAGTTTTCAAACTTCACCTCCCCATTGAAGTCTATTGTGGTTCGCGAAAGTTTGCACGAACCGAACTTTCGCGGGAGGTTCGCGAACCTAAAATTGGAGGATCGGGCCATCTCTATTTCTTATGTTGGAATAATAGTCCTCTGCTTATGTTTGTTCCCAGATTAAAATCATTTTCTATCATTATGTGTTATAAAACAAAATTTCCTGTCAATACATTTCTACGAAAGTCTAAATTTCCTAATTATGCCAATACAAACGGATTATCACTGACAAAAGGTGGCATCTACTTTACCTTCCTTTTTCATAAAATTGATGTACAAGATTTAGCTTGCATAAACACATCCAATTTTGATTGTGCCTAGGAATCGCTGCACACAGCGCTGCTCTAATTTTGAAGCGATGTATCAATTCCTAGTAGGTTCCTAGCCTTTGTGTTTATAGGGATAAGTTTAGTTAATTCAAGCTTTCTGTGTTTTTACTTTTTCGACATATTAATATACTTCAAAGAACTGTTCTCTGTACAATAGATCATATGGATAGTCTTTATTTACCCTGTACTTTTTTACTTTATTTATTTACTCTTGTTGACCACACCTACTTTTAATGCAAAAAACAAAAATGGTTAACAAGAACCAATACTGATTTAAAATGCCCCTTTTTCTTTCAGTGTATCTGTACTTGACATGACTAGTGACTTGATAAAAGCTAACATTTTCTTAAATTATTCCTGGAATTTAGGGAACAGCTACCAAACACCTGGAACAGTTCTGCAACAAAACGAATGGTAATGTAACCTGCTCTACATACCTTTTTAGGTTATTAACAGGAAGCAGGTGACAACCACATGCCATTGAAAGAAGCACAATCCCGGAAACAGTAGTACACTTACTACCAGAAAATACTTATTAGACCAAGATACCTCTTCTTAATTTGGTCTGTTTAAAAATCCTATGAAAAAGACAGCGTTTAAGAAACAGTATTTCGGCAGAAGCAATTTACTTAATTCATTTTGACAGTAAAGAGTGATACATAGCAGATCTTTTTTCTCTATTGTGTCATACAATAATTACATTTAAATACTGTATATTGACCAGAAAGTGCTGGAGATAGACAAACATTGTGTTATATATGGACAATATACTACTGCTAGCTGAGCAAGCTGTCCAAAATAGATTTAACATTAAACCTTCTCAGCACTACCTGCACCTCCCTTCTAAAGTGTCTTTATCAGTGTTAAAGCAGTGTTACCCAACCCTGTCCTCAAGGCCTACCAACGGTGCATGTTTTGTATACATCCACAGAGGTAGTTAATCAGCTCTGCTGAGACACTAATTACCCCACCTGTGATTGTGTGTGGTTTCCTGCAAAACATGCACTGTTGGTGGGCCTTGAGGACAGGGTTGGGGAACTCTGTGTTAAAGGACAACTGAAGTGAGAAGGATATAGAGGCTGGCATGTTTATTCCCTTTTAAATAATACCTGTTGCCTGAAAGCCCTGCTGATCTATTTGGCTGCAGTAGTATCTGAATCACACCAGAAACAAGCATACAGTTAATCTTGTCAGATATGACAATAATGTCAGAAACACCTGATCTGCTGCACGCTTGCTTGGGGTCTATGGCTAAAAGTATTAGAGGCAGAGGTTCAGCAGGATAGCCAATCAACTGGTATTTCTTAAAAGAAAATAAATATGGCAGCCTCTATAAAACTCTCACTTCAGTTGTGCTTTAAAAGCAACAAAAACAAGTGGTGAGGGGTTCTTAAGATCTGCACACCAATCCACAGGGGCGTAGCAATAGGGGTTGCAGAGGTTGCGACCGCATCGGGGCCCTTGGGCCAGAGGGGCCCCTGTAGGGTCCTCCCTCAACCACAGTATTAGCTCTCTATTGGTCCTGCGCTCATAATAATCACTTCTATAGATGCTTTGAATAGTGGTAATCATTAACAAACTACTCCCCAGCCTCTTCTTGCACCTCTGACACTGTAGTTGCCATTGGCAGGTTTTGGTGCGCCGTATCAATTGTTATGTATAGAGTGCTTAGGGGGCCCCACGGTAAAACTTGCATCGGGCCTACAGCTCCTTAGCTACGTCACTGCCAATCCAAATATGGAAACAAGAAACAAGTGCAAGCATGATCGATTCATTAGTCAACAAGTTGTCTCTAGTCAATTCAGAGCTGTCCATGGTCTTCTTTATCAAAGTATGTCTTAACACAGTAAATGTATGGCAAACTCTATAATTTGGGCAGCACAGTGGCGTAGTGGCTAGTGCTCTCGCCTTGCAGCGCTGGGTCCCCGGATTAAATCCCAGTCAGGAAAACTTCTGCAAGGAGTTCGTATGTTCTCCCAGCGTCTGCATGGGTTTCCTCCGGGCACCCCAGTTTCCTCCCACATCCCAAAAACATACAGATAAGTTAATTGGCTTCCCCTAAATTGGCCCTAGACTTTGATACATACACGATACAATACATACATAGACATATAATTATGGTAGGGATTAGATTGTGAGCCCCTCTGGGGGACAGTTAAGTGCCAAGAGAATATACTCTGTACAGCGCTGCGGAATATGTCAGCGCTATGTAAAAATACTAAATACTAAAAGTTTACCAGAAAGGACACGTGACATCATGAGATAATCATAGGTACATGTAATACTAGCCCTAATACAATATTGTATAAAGTTCCAAATTATAAACTTACATTGTTATCTATGCAAATTTTAACTTTTGGAACACCTTGTGTAATTTAGTCAGGTTTCCTGGAATGTAAATATAAAGCAAAAGCTGATATAGCAAGGGAAATGTAGGTAATCAGGTGTTTAGGCATTACTTCTGTTTGTTTTGCAGCAGACTAAATCAGATTTTGTGTTTGATGTTCTTTCCCTACCTTGAATATTTTTCTCCTTTCTTCTACCTTATATACTCTTGTCCCCTTTGACCTGTTTGAGCCCATTTTTGTATAATAACATAGAACCCCAATTCTTTGTTTGTACCCTAAAAACCCTCAGCCCACAACACCTGAATTAGGATACCACATCGATGCTATCTAGTCATACCTCTGTATTGACACCCATTTTGAGCTCCTTTCCCTTCCCCTAGTTTTTATGCACTAATCATACACTGGCCGAGTTGTGGTACCAGAGAAATGAACTGTAAACACTAAAGTCTAAAATAACTGCCCTTTTGGTACTAAAAAGCCTGTAAACTTTATTGTAACAATTAAAACTGTGTATTTTCAAAGGCCCTCATCATCATGAGAGGCAAGTGGAGACCTGCACATACTATTGTATGGGCCCTTTAAAAGCTGCGGGGTCGTTGCTTATCCCCCACCACCCCTGATAAAGTATATTGGGGTTGGATGTAGCTATCCCTCAGCAAGGTCCTTCAGGAGTCCACATCAGAGAACACAGATCAGAGTTAGTGGGGCACTGTGTAGCAAACAATAGTTGTGCTGCTCTGCTGCTGTTCACAGTGTTCCAAATGGTGCTGGCTCGGATCTGTGTTCAAATGCTATTTAGAGACATACATAGAGGTGCTCCTATATATACAGTATATACAGTGCTGCAAATGAGACCTTAACATGTTTCACTTAACGGCTTCCTCAGAAAGTGCTATACATATTTACAGTAGTATTATACACATATATACAAGCCTACCACCCAGTCACTGCATGTCCCCCATAGTCATAGCCCAAGTCAGAGCTGAAAAACGCAGCCTTTGGCGTGGGTTTAAATGGTGGAAGGAGATTGTTTTAATCCGCCCACTGGGCATTACAGGAAGCTGCCCACTGGATAAAGTATACCTATTCCAGTGTGCCTGCAGAGGTAAATACCTTTCTATGCGATATATCTGCTTGCCTGTCTGCTGTGTAATTAAAGAGCATCTATACACAGGCACAGTGCGGGGAGTGAGTGACGTCATTTCTGCCGGCTGGCGATAATGTCACATCCTCCATAGCAACATAGACACCCCCAGCCACAGAGTTAAACAGTGTCTCAGCCAATAGGTGCATCGGCAGTGTAGGCGGGCTTGCTAGCCTGCGACAAGTTGCTAGGCAACAGGGCAACAAAGTGTACTACACAGCAGGGCACTTCAGCAAAACCCTGAATGCAATGCGTATCTACATGATTAAATCATGTACTACAGGAACCAGTAGTAAACTGCTAATTATGTAGATATATGGCAGATAACAGAAAAATCTCAACACACAGGATGTCAGGTCCCAATGAAGGACATTGCTAAATAAGTGGCTCGATCACCAAATATATGTTACCCCACACTTCTACCTCTCCCCACACTTCTGCCAACATCTCCCAATAGTCCCACAGGTATACAAAGAGGAGAAAAGGAGAGGGGGAGGGGGGACAATAGAATTTTCACTTGTCATGAGGACTTGTGTACACCAATATATGTGCATACTTGTTTGCAACAAGGTGTGTATGCAACAATGCATAGACACAATGTCTCCTATATGCATGTAGCCAACATGCATGTGGTCACATGATTTAAAAAAATGAAAGAATATTATAAGAAACAAGCCAGATTAAAATCTTCATTCAGCCCCTTAGGGGCTATAGTATCCAATGGAAACATCCATTTTGATTCAATTTGAGTTAGTTTTTTGTCCAGATTCACTCCCCTAATCCCATTTTTCCATGATTGGATACCCCAGAATGATATGTCAAAACAGTAGTGCTGGTGTACTGAGTTCATATGCCTCACAATAGAGGCGTCCTTATTATGTTTTATGTCACCTATATGTTCCAATAGTCAATCCTGCAAGGCCCTAGTTGTTTTTCCTATGTACCATTGGTTGCATTTGCATAAGGCTGCATATACTACTCCTGAGTGTCACATGTGATGGGGTTTCAAGAAAGGTACTGTGAACAAGCATGTCCCTTTAATTCGAGGACCTCCTATAGGTAATTGATGGGTTAGGTGGAAGTATCCTGGCAAGATCTTTATCTTTCTGCAGAATGGGCCAATAATGTTTCATTATTTCGAAAATTTGCCTGTGATTGTTTAGTGTAGGTGCCAATGAGTCATGGTGGGGTTCTAGTACAGTTCCCAGTGCCTCCCTCTCTTCTCCTTTTGGGACCAGATGACAAAGTGGATATTCTGGGGGTATCTTTTGGACTCCTATATGCTTGTTGCATTACCTGGTCTGGGAAACCCCTCTGTTTAAATCTGTTGTTCAGGAGTTGGCATTCGGTCTAGAAGGTACTCTCACTGGAATAGTTCCTACACGCCCGCAGCAACTAACCAACTGGGATGCTTTTATGCAAGGCACTGGGATGTGCCTGTATGAGTGGATTGAACTTTGCTTTTCTAAAATTCATAGTTTTAGTTGTTCAGCTGCTTCGCAACCGTAAGTCACCGGATCAAATTTTATCATGTTGTGTTCGCTATTACTCAAATGTTCTTGAACCTGCACATTTGATACATTATCTGGTCTATTTGAAATTATCAAATCCGGTAACACATTCCCCCTTGTTGGTTCAGTTACTATTTGAGTCAGGTAACTGTCCTGTAGGGTTGCCAGAAATCTGTCGCTTTTACCAGAATGAGTAGCTTTAATATTCCAATCAATATCTGGATAGTAGAAGTCACCCATGACTATGACCTCATTTTTACTTGCAGCTTTTTCAATCTGCTGTGGTAGTTGCAGTTCTGCAGCTTCATGAATATGTGGTGGCCCACCCCAATTAGCAACTGGTTATTTTCACCATGAATGTTTACCATAAATGGACTCCACATCTTCACAATCTTGCGTCATCTCATTGTTTATGGAAGCTGAAGGGCTCGTTCTCACTGTAGGTGTTTTTTGCTTTTTTTTTACATGCAGGCGATTTTTTAAATCGCCCAACAAACGCTTGTGCAATTAATTTTTATAAGAAGGTTTACATTAGCGCGTGTTGTGGGCTGTGTCATCAGCAAAGAGGTGTGTGAGCCAGTTTTGGGGTGATTCCGCCTCAATAGAAAGTATAGGAGAAACACAAAACGCTCACAAAATTGCTTTGTGTAGCGATTGCATTCGCGTTTTTAAGAATAAATACATTGTATTTATTCTTTTCTGGGCCAAAGAGTTGCGTCAGGGAGTGAATAAAAAAAAAAAGCGCTCACAGAAAATCTTTTTAACAAAAATGCATCGCCCACCCAAGTGCCGGGAAAGGAAAAGAAATTGCCACAAAAAAAGGCCAACGCGGACGGACACACAGACGGAACACAATGTGAACGAGGCCTCAAAGTGTTTTAAATAAAGACAAACCCCTCCATCTTTTCTCCCTGCTCTATCTCTCCTAAACACATTGTATCCCTCTAAATTCGCTATCCAATCATGGCTTTCATCCATCCATGTCTCTGTAATTCCCACAATGTGATTGCCTTTGTCAATCAGAATGAACTCTAGCTTGTCCATTTTATTTGCAAGGCTCCTAGCATTGGTTACCATGCACTTTATATTTTCACCACCATATTTTAAAATTTTGGTTACATTTAATGGGCTTCTTGAAGTTTTACCAACCTCCTTATTCTTTACACTGTCCCCATCCCTTCTGTATCCCCTGTAATGTTAGGCTCCCACTGTCTTTTTACCTTATCTTGTCCACATATTGAAACTTTATCCTCCCGCTTCCCCCAGATCCTAGTTTAAAATCTCCTCCAACCGTTTTGCCATCTTCTTACCCAATGCAACGGCCCCCTACCTGTTTAGGTGCAGCCCATCCCTACTGCAGAACCCGTAGCTGACTGTAAATTCTTCCCAGTTCTCCAGGAACCCAAACCCGTCTTTCCTGCACCAGTTTCTCAGCCACTTATTTAACTCGCTAAGCTCTCTCTGTCTCTCAGGTGTAATATTTCAGAAAACACCCCATTGGAGGTCCCAGGATGACAACAATTTTCACATATCAGCGCTGAACCCATTCATTCACCAATAACTTTATTACTACGTATCACACCTAAATGATCTATATGATGTTTTTTTCAGTACAAATTAGGCTTTTAGCGGGTAATAATTTTGTTTAGTAATTACCTTATTTTCTATGCGTTTTAAAGCGAAAATAAAGGAAAAAAATTGAAAAAACACACTATTTCTCCATTTACATCCAGTATAGCTTTACAATAAACAGTGCTAACTACAAGTTAAACTCACACATTTGATTTGCTTATCCATCCTGGTTATAACAACATTTAGATTATGTTCCTAGTACAATGTATGGTGACATTTTTGTATTTGGAAATAAAGGTGTCTATTTTCTGTTTTTTATTTTCTCATTGTACACTATCAATTACAAGACGTTATTTGCAAAAATAATAGTAATATACCCTCATGGCATACATATTTAAAAAGCCATGTTCCTAAGGTAAAAATATGTTTTTCTTTTATATTCTGTAGTTTTATTTTAATTTTTATTTTGGTACAGAATATGCAAAAATGTAATTGCTTTTGATTCAGTTTGTGACTAAAAAGAATACACAAGACATCTGCCTCAACCTTAAAACTCTTAAACTTTATTCTACCACCTATCATGGTTAAAATGTTACCACATATATCTCTTGTAGTTTTCCTACAACTTTCTCAAGTGTGTTTAACCACTTGAGGACTGCGGGCTTTACCCCCCTTAAGGACCAGACCCTTTTTTTCCATTCAGACCACTGCAGCTTTCACGGTTTATTGTTCACTCATACAACCTACCACCTAAATGAATTTTGGCTCCTTTTCTTGTCACTAATAAAGCTTTTTTTTGGTGCTATTTGATTGCTGCTGCAATTTTTACTTTTTATTATATTCATCAAAAAAGACATGAATTTTGTCAAAAAATGATTTTTTTTTTACTTTCTGTGCTGACATTTTTCAAATAAAGTAAAATTTCTGTATACATGCAGCACGAAAAATGTGGACAAACATGTTTTTGATAAAAAAAAACCCATTCAGCCTATATTTATTGGTTTGGGTAAAAGTTATAGTGTTTACAAACTATGGTGCAAAAAGTGAATTTTCCCATTTTGAAGCATCTATGACTTTTCTGACCACCTGTCATGTTTCATGAGGGGCTAGAATTCCAGGATAGTATAAATACCCTCAAAATGACCCCATTTTGGAAAGAAGACATCCCAAAATATTCACTGAGAGGCATGGTGAGTTCATAGAAGATTTTATTTTTTGTCACAAGTTAGCGGAAATTGATTTGAATTTTTTTTTTCACAAAGTGTCACTTTCCACTAACTTGTGACAAAAAATAAAATCTTCTATGAACTCACCATAGTCCTAACAGAATACCTTGGGTGTCTTCTTTCTAAAACGGGGTCATTTGTGGGGTTCCTATACTGCCCTGGCATTTTAGGGGCCCTAAACCGTGAGGAGTAGTCTGCAAATCAAATGCCTCAAAATGACCTGTGAAATCCTAAAGGTACTCATTGGACTCTGGGCCCCTTAGCACAGTTAGGGTGCAAAAAAGTGCCACACATGTGGTATCGCCGTACTTGGGAGAAGTAGTATAATGTGTTTTGGGGTGTATTTTTACACATACCTATGCTGGGTGACAATTATTTGATTTTTTTACACACAATTGTCCATTTACAGAGGTATTTCTCCCACCCAGCATGGGTATATGTAAAAATACACCTTAAAATACATTATACCACTTCTCCTGAGTACAGCGATACCACATGTGTGGCACTTTTTTGCACCCTACCTGCGCTAAGGGGCCCAGAGTCCAATGAGCACCTTTAGGCTTTACAGGGGTGCTCAAAACTTAGCACCCCGCCCACTTGCCAGGACAGTTAAACCCCACAAATGACCCGATTTTGGAAAGAATACACAACAAGGTATTCCATGAGGGTAATGGTGAGGTCATTGAAAATTTTATTTTTTGTCACAAGTTAACAGAAAATGACACTTTGTAAAAAAAAAAAAAAAAAAAAAAAAATTCTGCTAACTTGTGACAAAAACTAAAATCTTCTATGAACTCACCATGCACCTCCCAGAATACTTTAGGGTGTCCTCTTTCCAAAATGCGGTCATTTGTGGAGTCTGTCCTGGCATTTTAGGGTCTCTGCAATCATTACATGTATGGCCAGTATTAGGAGTTTCTGCTATACTCCTTATATTGGGTATACGGGTAATGCACTCTGGGCTGAAAGGACAAATGAACGGCAAACATACCTTGCTCCACATCAATGGCAGATCTTCCTCCACATCAATGGCAGTGATAACCTCAGGAGAGAGACACACCTTGCCACCCTGCACTCAGGGTGAGCCACCAACTTATGTGACTGGGCCTCAGAACTTTAGTATACAGCATTATGCCTGTAGTATACAGCAATATGCCTGCCAATAGAGATGACTCTGTGTGGCATTAAATTATCATCATAGGCCCAAAGTAAATCACATATAAACCGGGGGTGTCCACACTCAAGGGAAATTCAAACATGCCGTCTTATATCGTCAACCCAGCACAGATCAGCAATATCAAGCATGAAACCGATCCTTCTTCCGACTTTTATGCTTACCTGTTTGTTTGGTTTTAAAGCTTACCTCTCCTCCCCCTGGGACAATGTGCGAAATACCACTGAGTGTGTGCCTACTCCTGTGTCTGGAGTTCCCTAGGTTCTAATAGTGTACCTGCTCGTGGTACCTCTCAAAACACTCCCCTACGCATAGGCCAGGCTGGTCAGGACATTTGGGACAATAAAAACTGGTGTCAGTCCTTCTAGCACTGCTGCAGACACGACAACATTTTCTTCGGATGCGTTGACCTGGGGTACTCGGAAGCTGATAGGCGTAATGCCTTCCATGCAGTCGGCTAGTTGCATCTGGGGGGGGGGGGAGGGGGGCAGGCACCTCCTGGATACAGGATGTCCAGAATGATCTGTTCCTGAAATTGAAGGAAAGATCCATTTCTCCCAGCCTTACTGTAGAGAACAAAGCTGTTGTAAACTGCCAATTGAATCAGATAAAAAGACACTTTCTTATACCAGCGTCTTGTTTTCTGGGAAATTAAATAGGGCGCTAACCTCTGGTCATTGAAGTCCACCCCTCCCATGTTGACATTATATTCGTGGACGACAAGGGGCTTTTCAATGACCTCAGTTGCCCGTTGAATTTGGACTGCCATGTCTGTGTGAATGGTGGACATTAGGTAAACGTCCCTCTTGTCCCTCCATTTCACCGCGAGCAGGTCGTCAGTATGCAAGGCGGCCCTCTGCCCCCATTTAAGTCTGGTGGTAACAAGCCGTTGGGGGAAGCCCTGGCGACTAGGCTGCGCAGTGCCACAGCATCGGATTCCTTCTAACTTTAAGTGCTGATAGAGGGCCACACTTGTGTAATCGTTGTCCACATAAAGGTACCCCTTCTGGAACAAGGGTGACACCACACAACCTTTCCACTGCTCCCCAGGTAGTCAGGGCATCCGACCGGCACCAATTTTGAGTCTTTTCCCTCATAGACCCTAAAACGACATGTATAGCCTGTGGCCCTTTCACAGAGCTTATACAGTTTTACCCCATACCGGGCGCGCTTGCTTGGGATGTACTGTTTGATGCCAAGGCGCCCGGTAAAGCGTAAGAGGGACTCGTCTACACAGATGTTCTGTTCAGGGGTATAAGCATCTGCAAATGTTGATGACAGGTGGTCTATGAGGGGGCGAATTTTGTGGAGCCGGTCATAAGCAGGGTGGCCCTTTTCATGACAGGTTTTGTCCTCGTTGAAGTGCAGGAAGCACAGGATGGACTCAAATCGTGTCCTGGACATGGCAGCAGAGTACAAGGGAACATGATGTACTGGGTTTGTAGACCAATACGACCGCAATACATTCTGTTTCATTAGTCCCAAGTGAAGGATAAGGGCCAAAAAGATTTTAATTTCGGAAACTTGGACTGGTTTCCACTGGAAAGGCTGGGCATAGCTGCTCTCCGGGTGCTCGGTGATGAATTGTGTGGCCTAACGGTTGGTCTCAACCACAATTAAGTCCAAGAGAACCTGGGTGATGAACAGCTGCAAAAAGTCTAGGGCCGTTTCTAGATGAGCTGTTGCCACCTGGACTCCAGACTGGGCGGTGAAAGGGGGCACTACGGGTGCGGCGGAATCAGGGGATTGCCAATCTGGATGTGCCAGCACCTCTGGGAGTCTAAGGGTACTACAGGCCCATCTTCTTCTTGGTGGCTGCGACGGGGGTACTACTGCACGTGCCACCATACCAGTTTCAACTTCCATGCTGGCACTCACCACTTCACCAGGGTCTACGAAAGTACTTGTACTAAGTCCAGGAGATGCTGCGCTGCTGGTGCCTGCCTCACCAAGAAAACTCTCATCAGCGCTAGCACCACCCTGCTGCCCTTGAGGCGGATCCTGCGCCACCTGCGGTCTAATGACATGGGGTCTGGTACGCCTGGCTTTAGCCGGGACCAAAACCTCGTCATCACTTTCGGTCAGAGAACCACTGCTTTCCACAGGTTCAAATTCTTACCCGGATGATTCGTCGGCTGAGTCTTCCCAAACGCTCTCATCCGACTGGTCCATGTACCTGTATACCTCCTCATCGGAAATCCCCCTTCTTGCCATTGCGGACTGCTAAATTTATGGGGTTTTCCTTAGAGACTACCCAGAAAAAAAGAGCACCTACCTAGCAAAAGGGAGTATTTGAGAGGTAGAAAGCTGTGGTCACTGAGTTTTGATAAAAAAAAAATCAAAACTGATCTTTACAGCGCCACAGCTAGTGTACAGTGTTTTTGCAGTGATCAGAAAAAAAAAATCTGTCACTACAGTGGGGCGGCTGAACGCAAGTGCGGGCGAACGATCAGGCCTGATCGGGTAAACACTGCGTTTTTAGTGGAGCCTACAGTAAGGTGATCCTAATGTACTGCTATAGATCTGATCAGGAATGATCACTAGATACTATATAGTACCAATGCTGATTAGCGACAGTGATGGTGCTAATCGGTGACTAATCGGTGAATGTGGTGCAGTGGGCTGGGCACTAACTGACCCTAACAAAGGGGCCTAGCTAACTGGCCTAACTGCTAACACTAGTGATACTAAAAAAGTGTAAATTTTCACTGATCACTGTTTTTAGATCACTAGGATAGTAACAGGGGGATGATCTGGGGGGGGGGTTTGGGGGTGATGGCGAGTGGGGTCTCAGAGGCATTCAAACAATCACGGGACAATCAAAGCCAATCACGGGACAATCAAAGCCGATCACGGGACAATCAAATACAATTACAGCACAATCAAATCCAATCTCAGCACAAGCAAATCTAATGCACTCGGAAGGTGGTGGTTGGAGGTGGTGGGGGGGGAGGGTGGGGTTGGGGGTGGCAGGAAGTGGAGTCTCAGAGGCAATCAAACAATCATGGGACAATCGAAGCAGATCATAGGACAATCAAATACAATTACAGCACAATCGAATCCAATCACCGCACAATCAAATCTGATGCACTCGGAAGGTGATGGGGGGTGGGGGTGGTGGTGGGGTGGGGGTTGGTGGGTAGTGGGGTCTCAGAGGCAATCAAACAATCATGGGACAATCGAAGCAGATCACGGGGCAATCAAATACAATTGCAGCACAATCGAATACAATCGCAGCACAATCGAATACAATCACAGCACAGTCAAATACAATGCACTCGGACGGTGATTGGGGGGGGGGGGGGGGGTCTGAGGGCGATTTGAGGGGGTAGGGGGTTGATCAGGAGCCCGCACGGGGCAGACTGAGTCCTGATCTGATGAGAGGCAGACACAGGGGGTTACTGATCGAAGATCAGTTAGTGATTGCTGGGGAGGACAGATGTAAACAATGCGCAGGGGATGTAATCAGTAGGGGGGTCTGAGGGCAATCGAGGGTCTGGGCAGGTGATCGGTTGCCCCTGGGGGGCAGTTAGAGTCTGCTCTGATGGGTGGGGGTGCTGAGGGGTGATCGACAGGTGATAGGCAGCTGATCAGAGGGGGATCAGAGGGGATCAGGGGGTAAGCTAGCTGTATACAGATGTATACAGTATACAGGGGGGTAGTCTGGGATGGGGTCTGGGGGTGATCTAAAGGTAGGGGGGGGGGATCAGGGGTGATTAGGAGGCAGTTAGGGACCTATTGCAGGAGATAGCATCGCTAGTTAGTGACAGGTGGGGGGGTGGGGGTTTTAGAGGGGTGCAAGGGTGCTGACAGGGGTCTGCTGGGGTGATCAGGGGGGGGGTCTGAAGGCTGGGGTGGGAGATCAGGGGGGTTGTGGGCAAAAAAAAACAATGTGTCCTGTGTACTTACAATGGCTTCCTCCTCGCTGGTGGTCTCTGGAACAAAAAGACCACGAGGCGAGGAGGAAGCATGTATAAGGCATTTTGTTTACCTAACAAAGTGCCTTAAACTTATTGATTGGCTGATTTTATATATTCCTCCGCTCGCCGGCGCTGCTAAGTGGCCGGCGAGCTGGAGGATAAATGGCCGGCTATCGATCCCCGGCGGAGGATCGCGTCACGGATGACGCGATCGCTCCGCCCATGCCCATACAAGGACCGCCGCCTCTGTGCATGCGGCGGTCCTCGCGGGATCCACTTCCCGGCTGCCCCTGTGCAGTGGGCGGTCGGGAAGTGGTTAATGTTTTGAAATTGACTTTTTCTGTTTTGATTGAGTTTGTCCCTACCTATTTTTTATGTGACGCGGACCCAAGCTTTAAGAAGCTCCGAAATGTATTCTACAACTTGTCACAGTTAAAATGACACCACATGTGCCACATTTATTAACAAACTGGTAGGACACTCTCCACAAATACAATGGATGTATATTTACATTGTGTTGTCATGAAGTGGTTAAATCATTTTTTGAGGACCTTCCACCTCCTACCAACTTTATCATTAGTACCAAAGTGTACCATGACAGCCAGGTCTTCGCCAGCCCCACACAATAATCTGTTAATTTGTTCCGCTACGTGCTGAACCCGAGCAACTGGGAGACAACAGATTGTATGGCAATGGACACCGCCACTGACACAGAGAACCAAAAGAACAACAAGAGTTTGAAACCGCGTTGGGTTGTTGTCATTTCTGGCAACCCACAGCTCGTGCATGTACCCTGTGATTTTATGTGCTGTAATTTTGGTATATAACCATTGCACATTTTGCAATAAAGCCTTTAAGGCTAGTTCACAGTGCTCAGTAGAGATGGCCCGAACAGTTCGCATGCGAGGTGGTTCGCAGTATCATTGAATCACAAACTTTATGCGCATTCGACCCGCCCCCTATACTACATCATTGGGCTAAACTTCGACTCTCTACATCACAGTCAGCAGACACATGGTAGCCAATCAGGCTACACTCTCTCCTGGAGCCCCTTCCCCTTTATAAAAGGCAGCTGCGTCGGCCATGTTCTCACTCTGTGTGCTGCGTAGCTAGTGAGTAGAAGGGAGAGAGTTGTGTGAGGAAACGCGGAAAAGCCGCCGCAAGGACTCAGAGTGAGGCGGCTGTTTCCGCGTCCAACATGGCGGCAAAACGTGGAGAAACTGCCGCATGTCGCATAGACGGAGCGGTGGAGTCCGTGTTGGAGGCGACAGATTGCACACATGGCAGAGCAGCTGACATTGCGGCCGAACACAGGGAAACCGCCGCTCGCTTAGAGAGCGGGGCGGCGGTTCCTGCGATTGATTCAATGGTTACATTGCAGGACATGTCTTGTGTGGCTGGGACTGCTAGTCCACACAGATTCAGAAGGACGGCGCGCGCGCTGAGAGGCAGAGCCTATATGACAGCCAGAAAAGGGTCAGCTGACCAGGCAGGTCAGCTGACATTTTCACCACCTGCCATTGGTCCAGCACTTAGGGGAGGCGCTGGAGAGCGCTTTACTATATATACTGGGTGCTGGGCATTCTCTGGTTGTCTGCCGTTGTGATCACTACGTGGTAGCACTCAGACCTTGTCTGTATCTATGTTCTAGCATAGTTTCCAAAGGTGTTGACATCAAGGCGTTCACACCATAGCATTAGGAACATTGAATTGTATTATTTGTTATGACCTTCTGCCTGCCTGACTATTCCTCTGAACTCTGATCTTGTACTTTGCTATTTCTGATATCCTGTTGCCAAACTCTGCTCGTTCCTGGACTCTGTATTTGTATCCTGATTCTGTACTGTGCTATTTCTGATATCCTGTTGCCAAACTCTGCTAGTTCCTGGACTCTGTATTTGCATCCTGATTCTGTACCTTATCTGTCTGTGTGTTAACGACCTGGCTTGCCGACCTCGTGAACTGGCCTTACTGTTAGAGGCAGTTCCCAGCCCTGTTAGTGACACCCTCCCACTCGGGTGTCACTCACGCTCTGACCTTCCTACCCTTAGCCTAGCTCCTCCCTCCTGGAGAGTCTAGGCCATAGGAAGGAACATACTTCTGGTAATACTCAAAGTATACGGTTGCATCTAAACACTCACTTGTTCTCCCTGGTGTCCAGAGGTTAGTAGATATATCTGATTATCGGTGATACTGCAGATCACCAATAATCTGGTATATTCTGTATTCCTGGTGAGACTGCAGTTCACCGGTAATCAGATCCTCTCTGTGTTACACCGATTGTTACAGAACGGCAGACCAAAAATGCAAATGGACGCACACACTGACCGTCTGGGAGCACTTGCCACTTCGGTGGAAAACATCAATCAAGTACTGGGTAGTCACAAGACTATGATTGAAGCCTTGTCTGGTTCTTTACAAACCCTCCAGACAGCAGTGGATGAGGTGCGATCCCCTCCTAGCTCTGATATACGTTTGCCTGTACCCGAGAAATTTTCTGGTGACAGATCTGACTTCCGAAATTTTAAAAGTAGAGTGTTATCTTACTTTGAGTTAAGACCCCGATCTTCTGGAAATATGACCCAAAGGGTCACCTTTATTAAGACTTTGTTATCAGGCGATTCTCAGACGTGGGCGTACAGTTTGCCCACTGGGGATTTGGCCCTCTCTTCAGTGGATGAATTTTTTAAAGCCATGGCAGTAATTTACGACGACCCAGACCTTGCCGCGACCTCTGAGCGGAAGCTCAAGCTCTTGCGTCAAGGCAAGGGTCCGGTCGAAGATTACACAGCCGAATTTAAGGGGGTGGTCAGTTTTAGCCAGGTGGGACACCTATGCCCTATTAGATTGTTTCTTATCAGGTTTGTCAGATGAGGTTTCAGATCTCATGTTAAGTCTGCCTGAACCTAAAACAGTCGATGAGGCCATTTCAGCGGCCATTCGAGTCGACCACAGACTGCGCTATCAGAAACAGACCCGGGGTAGTAGTCATGTAAGAATGGTGTCCTACGCTTCGTCTCCAGTAACTCCACCTCCTCCTGTCTCGCCTCCACCCGAACCAATGCAAATTGGTCGGTCGAAACTGTCTCAAGTGGAGCGTAGACGCAGGATGTCTGAGCTGCTGTGTCTTTACTGCGCAGAGGGGGGTCATAGAGTACGTAATTGCCCTAACAAGCCGGGAAACGCTATCGCCTAGGAGTTGTAGGGGGTAGCACCCTAGGCACACAGCTTTTACCCCTAGAAGATAAACGGTTACTCCTTCCCTGTACAGTCACATGGGAAGTTAAAACGGAGGTTTCTGAGGCTTTTATTGATTCAGGCTCTGCAGCTAATTTTATGGATTTTGAATTTGCAAAGAAATTGGGTATCCCGTTCACCCCAGTGAAGCCACCCATTCAGGTTACGGCAGTAGATGACTCCCCCCTGCAAAGTGATCATCCGCTGTCTCAGACACCAGAGGTGGAAGTCAGTGGTGCTCACCGCCAGGTCGTGATCACGCTTACGCGTGGATTCACGACCATTTTGACGCATTCCGCCTCGGACACGAAAATCCGTGAATAGATTTTCAACCACGAAAATCTACTTCGGCTTCGCGTGAATGCGGACAGAAATCTGCATTCACGCTCGTGAAACCCGGTGCTGAAGTCGTGGTTTGCGGAAATGCATCAAACTATGCGGAAGTGACACATTGCAGGCCAATCAGAGTGCCCCAGCCAGGCCCTAGCAACCAATCACAGGAGGGGAGCTATGCCCTCCCCTCCTGAATATAAAGCGGCGGCCATGATGGAAAAGCTCTGTCCTTGCTAGACTGTGGTGCTGAGAGGATTATCTCCAGGCCATTGTTGTTTGAGCAAGTGCATTTATTGTGTTAAAAACAAAGCGTTTTTTTTTGCTAACACTGCTCTTATACTGTACACAGTTAGCTAGTCAGTGAGTGATTGCTGTAGTTAGTTGTAGTCAGTGTAGTGTAGTGGGAGTGTGGGAGTCTAGTGATTATTTAACTGTGTGTAGTGCTGTGCAGGCAGGTTCAGTGCTGCAGTGTAGTGGGAGTGGGGATTATCTGTGTGTAGAGTGCAGGCAGGCAGGTTAGTGCAGCTGCAGTGTTCACTTGTATATTCCAGTGACAGTTATACACTTGTACTATTTGCAGGCAGCCAGTCACACCGCCGGCGCCGCTACTCTCTGTCAGCGCTGTTCATTCATTCTGTCAGTGACCTTGTGCCGTGCCCAGTGCCCACTGCTCGCTCGCTCGCTGGCATATGAGCATCTCATTACACAGTGTGACATCCTTGTGTGCCCACTGCATCCTTCAGTGACCTAGTTGTATATCCAGTGCCCACTGCTGTGCCCACTGCATCCTTCAGTGACCTTGTACTGTGGCCACTGCATCCTTCAGTGACCTAGTTGTATATCCAGTGGCCACTGCTGTGCCCACTGCATCCTTCAGTGACCTTGTACTGTGGCCACTGCATCCTTCAGTGACCTAGTTGTATATCCAGTGCCCACTGCTGTGCCCACTGCATCCTTCAGTGACCTTGTACTGTGCCCACTGCATCCTTCAGTGACCTTGTACTGTGCCCACTGCATCCTTCAGTGACCTTGTACTGTGCCCACTGCATCCTTCAGTGACCTAGTTGTATATCCAGCGCCCACTGCTGTGCCCACTGCATCCTTCAGTGACCTTGTACTGTGGCCACTGCATCCTTCAGTGACATAGTTGTATATCCAGTGCCCACTGCTGTGCCCACTGCATCCTTCAGTGACCTTGTACTGTGCCCACTGCATCCTTCAGTGACCTTGTACTGTGCCCACTGCATCCTTCAGTGACCTTGTACTGTGCCCACTGCATCCTTCAGTGACCTAGTTGTATATCCAGTGCCCACTGCTGTGCCCACTGCATCCTTCAGTGACCTTGTACTGTGGCCACTGCATCCAGTGATTCATTACTAGCAACATGTCTGGCAGGGTTTCGCGGGGTGAGAGGAAAGGGAGTTCAATTGCCTCAGCCACTTCTGGGACTGCTCCACGTCCAGGGAGAGGACGCCCAGCTGTACGTGGTCGTGATGCAGCAGAAAAGGGGGCAGCAAAGCCTGGGCCGAGTCAGCGGACGCCATTGTCCAAATATTTTAAAGTTTCTGGTCCCCGTGTGGTGGTTGAGCAAATGGAACCTGACGTACTCATGGACATCATGACTTCCTCCCAGACCTCTACTGTGAGCACCACTCCAAGCAGTAGCAGCAGCAGCCAACATCCCACGCTTGTTGTGACATCCACCCCAGCACCCACTGGTCAGCAGCCCTCCCAGGATGACAGCGTTCTGTCCCTCAGTCCGGCATCTGGGAACCTGCTGATGCAAGAAGCTCAGGACTTACTGGGGACTGATGTGGCAGAGATTGAGATCGGGCCACAATCACAAGCGTTGTTGAGTTCTGGTGATGAAGAAGAGGGGTCTGTGTCTGGGGATGTAGGGACAGAAGAGGAGGCGGGGGAGTCAGAGGAAGAGCTGGATTATCATGATGCTGCTGATGATGACGACGTTGTGGACCCTAACTATGTGCAGCCTGCTGAGTCCGTGGAAGAATGGTCAGAGCAGGATGACGAGTCACCTCGGCCTAGGCAAGGATATCGCCATATGTCAGGCAGGGGCAGGGGCATCGGCAGCAGTGGGCGTGGAGGAAGTAGACAGGACACTGCTTCAGCCGGCACCACCACCATGCAACCCCCGGCAACTACTACCACACATTGCTCCGCTGCACCCTCTGCTAGTGGGGGCCGCAGTAAATTAAAGTCACCAGTGTGGGATTGCTTTGAGGAATGTACTGATGACAAAAGGTATGCGGTGTGCAGGTTATGCAGCAAAAGATTGAGCCGTGGGAAAAGTCTGAGCAAGATGGGTACCTCATCCCTCCAGGGCCACCTGAGAAGCCGCCACTGCCGCGAGTATGCGGACTTTAAGAGGAAGCAGGCACTGCTGGCAGGGGTTCCTGAGAGCAGAAGGCCCACCAGCGCAGCAGCATCCTCCCTCCCTCAGGGTCGTGAATCCCCCACAGCAGCAGCAGTAGTAGCACGCAAGCGCTCTTCCACCTCGGCTGCTCAGGACACAGACATTGAGGCTGGCAGCCAGTGTTCGTCTCTCTCCACTGTCTCCCCTGCATCCCAGCATCGTCAGACCCTGCTGAGCGACACCTTTCAGGGTCTGACCAAGCCTCTGCCTCCAAGCCACAGGCGGATCCGCAAACTAAATGGCTTGCTGGCCCGGGCCATGGCATCACAGCTGCTTCCCTACTCCCTGGTGCAGGAGGGGAGCGCCATGCGGACGCTGCTCCAATTTGGCATCCCCGAGTGGCAAGTCCCCAGTCGCCACTATTTCAGGAGGAGCGCGATCCCAGCACTCCACAAGTTTGCGGTGGAAAACGTGGCCCGTTCCCTGGACTACTCTGTGGGCAAGCGGGTCCACGTGACCATGGACTCGTGGAGTAGCAGATTTGGGACAGGTCGCTACCTGTCCTTTATGGCCCACTGGGTGACACTGATGGAAGGGAGGGAGGACAAGAGCGCATCAGCCCAGCTAGTGGTGCCACCACGCGGGATCAGGGGGGATGCAGAAGGGTCCTGTCACGACACTCCCTCAGCACCCGGAAAGCAAGCCCACCTCGGCAGCAGCAGCGCCAAGCCTCGGCACTGCCAAGCCCTTTTAAAATTGGTGACCCTGAGGATGGAGAGGCTTACGGCCACCAACAACCTGGCCGCCCTCAGGAAGCAGGAGCGGAGGTGGCTGACCCCCAGAGGCCTGGAAGTGGGGTATGTGGCAGCCGATAACGGGGCCAACCTGGTGGCAGCAGTGCAGCAGGGAAACCTCTAGCACATCCCCTGCTTGGCCCACGTGCTCAATCTTGTGGTGCAGCGCTTCTTGCGCACCTACCAGGGGATGAGCGAGCTGCTGCAGGATGCCCGGGCGGTGGTACACTTTTTCCGCCTGTCAGCCACTGCCTCTGCACTCTTGTCCACCTTACAGCAGCAGTATGGAAGGCCACAACACCGGCTGATCATCGACATGCCAGTTCGCTGGAATTCGACTCTGGCCATGTTGGAGCGGCTGTGTCAGCACAGGTTGGCTCTTAGGGCCTACATGCTAGACCCAAGTGTCCCCAGCAACCAGCAAGTCCCCATGATTACTGCCACTCAGTGGACACTGATGCAGCAAGTATGCCTGGTGCTGAGTCCCTTCCTGGAGGCAACCAAGATGGTCAGTGAGGAGCGGGCCTCTGTGTGCCAGTGGGTGCCCTTGGTTTGTCTACTGGAGCAGGCAATGGACAATTTAATTGAGCGTGGGGATGAAGCCCTGAGGCAGTTGGAAGAACAGGAACAGATGGCAGCACAGTCCAGCTCAGAGGAGGGCTCACAGCAGGTAGTGGAAGAGTTGGAGGTCCCTAACCTGAATGAGGAGGAGGAGCAGAGTGCAGCAGGCGTTGTACGTGGATGGCGGTTTGAGGAGGACAACGACATGGCACAGGAAGAGGACAGGCATGCGTTATGGGACAATGGCGAGGACGAGGAAGATCTTGCTGGCAGGGCCCACTTGTTTCCCATGGCTGTGCACATGTTGCGCTGCCTTCGCAGGGACCCCCGGGTGATCCAGATGCGTTCAAGGGAGGACATCTGGATTACCTTGATGCTTGATCCCCGTCTGAAGGGGAAGCTGGGAGACTTAATGACGCCATCCACCACCGAGCAACGCACAAGGGAGTTGAAGGAGGCCCTTGTGCGCAGACTACTGGAAGCATTCCCCCAGCCTTCCACCCCCACTGTAACTGCTCTGCCAAGCCAGCAAGAGGTGCCTGCCATTGCCACTAGCAGCACAACAACAACCACCAGCAGCAGCAGCAGCAACTGGCGCCCCGGAGACCTGAAGAGCCTAAGCAAGAGCCTGTATGCAGTGCAGCAGCCCAGAACAGAGGTGCCCACCACAGCATCCACCACCAACCAGCACAAGCAACGACTGACCTCCATGGTGTCTGACTATATGGGGTCATCCAGCGGGCTCAATGACACCGACAGCCCCGTGGACCCCTTGGAGTACTGGGTCAAGAGACTGGACATCTGGAGCGAGCTTTCCCAGTACGCCCTGGAACTCCTATCCTGCCCTCCTTCCAGTGTCCTCTCAGAGAGATGCTTTAGTGCGGCCGGTGGCGTGGTCACAGAGAAGCGCTCTCGGCTCTCCCACGCCTCTGTGGACAAACTCACCTTCCTGAAAATCAACCAGGCTTGGGTGGAAGGTGAGTTCCTGGCCCCTATTGTCGGACACAGGGGGACATGAAGTGGCTGCTGCATGTGCTGTTGTTAACTATGCCTGCCTTTATAAAGACATTTACTACCTGCCTAGTGCCTACCTTGGTTAATTTTTTGGTGTTATGGTACTACTACCAGTAAGTTGCCATGGTCCTCCTTCTGAGCTGCTGAACTGACCGCCCGCTTTGTCCTCCTGACTCAGTCGCTACTACACTCTGCGTTCACACTGCCCGGGTGGCCGGGTGCATTTAATTTTTTGGCCAGCATTATGACGCTGTGCTACTTCTACTGTGCTGCTGCTGCTGAACTGACCGCCCGCTTTGTCCTCCTGACTCAGTCGCTACTACACTCTGCGTTCACACTGCCCGGGTCGCCGGGTGCATTTAATTTTTTGGCCAGCACTATGACGCTGTGCTACTACTACTGTGCTGCTGCTGCTGAACTGACCGCCCGCTTTGTCCTCCTGACTCAGTCGCTACTACACTCTGCGTTCACACTGCCCGGGTCGCCGGGTGCATTTAATTTTTTGGCCAGCACTATGACGCTGTGCTACTACTACTGTGCTGCTGCTGCTGAACTGACCGCCCGCTTTGTCCTCCTGACTCAGTCACTACTACACTCTGCGTTCACACTGCCCGGGTCGCTGGGTGCATTTAATTTTTTGGCCAGCACTATGACGCTGTGCTACTACTACTGTGCTGCTGCTGCTGAACTGACCGCCCGCTTTGTCCTCCTGACTCAGTCGCTACTACACTCTGCGTTCACACTGCCCGGGTCACCGGGTGCATTTAATTTTTTGGCCAGCACTATGACGCTGTGCTGCTACTACTACCACCAGTATGTTGCCGTGGTCCTTCTGTGCTGCTGAACTGACCGCCCGCATAGTCCTTCTCCTGACTCAGTCGCTACCACCACTGCACTCTGCGTTCACACTGCCCGTGTCCACTGACAACTCTGCTGCGATGTCATTGCTAATTGCTGCAAAAAAAACAAAAAATTTTTTACAAAAACCTCTCTGGAGCCTTTTTGCCGTCAGCCACTCATCCTCCTCCAGCGGTACCTTCGCCGCCAAGTGCCATTGGAACTCGCCTTCACCTCTTTGACTGCTTAACGCGTATATCCCTTTTTAAAACCACTTATTACCAATTAATAGCCCCATTTAAAGTGTTGATTTCACTTTAAAATCCATTTTCTCTAGAAAAAAATTTTTTGGGGGAATTTTTTATGTTGAAGTTATGTTGCCCCTTATCACCTCGATAATACATGCTATTTGGGGGACTGTAGCATGTATGGGGGCTTTGTTATTAACGTTAAAAGAAAATCCGCCTCCGGGCGTGAATCCGCGCGTGATTACGCCATTCACGGGAAAAAATCCGCGTGGTTGCGTGGACGCGGACGAAAATCCGCATGCGGCGGGGCCGAATGCGGATTTTTTTTTGCAACCACGCGGATTTCCGAATTCGTGGATGAGGCACATCCGAGCATCACTAGTGGAAGTCACTATAGGGGTGTTACATAAGGAGAAGTTACAGTTTTTTGTGTTACACATGGCCACCTCCACAGTCATCCTTGGCATGCCATGGCTGCACTTACACTCTCCACAGATTAATTGGGCTATCGGTCAGTTAACCAGCTGGTCAACTCACTATTTCCAACAGTGTTTAGGGAGAGTGACTCTGGGCCAGACCAAGATCCAGTTGGAGGGGGTACCAGCACAATACTCAGAGTATTCTGATGTGTTCTGTCCCAAGGCTGCAGATAAGTTACCTCCACATCGCCCCTTTGATTGCCCCATCGATCTCCGATCGGGTTGTATGCCTCCTAGGGGCCATCTTTACAATTTGTCCGGTCCAGAGAAAGTGGCCATGCAGGAATACATTCGTGAAAATTTAGCCAAGGGGTTCATTCACCCTTCTCGGTCACCTGCTGGAGCAGGTTTCTTTTTTGTTAAGAAAAAAGACGGGGGCCTGCGGCCTTGCATTGATTACTGGGGCCTGAATAAAATCACAGTAAAAAATCGCTACCCTTTGCTCTTGTTTACACAGATAACCGACACTAAGATCTTTTCAAAGTTGGATTTACGGGGGGCATACAACCTGGTGCGGATCAGAAAGGGCAATGAATGGAAGATGGCCTTTAACACGCCCGACGGGCATTACGAGTACCTGGTGATGCCCTTCGGGCTGTGTAACGCCCCGGCCGTCTTTCAGGAACTGATTAATAAAGTATTCAGGGAGGTATTGGGCAAGTTTGTGTTGGTATACCTAGATGATATACTTATCTTTTCTAACAACCTCTCTGAGCACAGGACACATGTCAAGTTTGTGTTGGATAAACTGAGACAAAACATGCTTTACGCCAAATTGGAGAAATGCATTTTCGAAGTAACATCTGTCACCTTTTTAGGGTACATTATTTTCATCTCACGCCTGTCTATGGATCCTGCTAAGGTTTCTGCTGTGTTGGAATGGCCTCAACCAGTGGGGTTAAAATCTCTTCAGAGGTTTCTAGGCTTTGCCAACTACTATAGAAGGTTCATAAAGGGGTACTTCACTGTTATTGCACCCCTCACCTGTCTCACTAAGAAAGGGGCAGATACTACCCATTGGTCTCCAGAAGCTCTGCATGCATTCTCCACTTTGAAAGATTTGTTTTGCTCTGCACCCATCCTGAGACATGTTGACACTTCCTATCCCTTTATTGTTGAGGTGGACGCCTCAGAGGTCGGGGTAGGGGCTGTGCTGTCCCAGCGGTCAGGGTTGCAGGGCAGATTACACCCATGTGCCTACTTTTCTCGTAGGTTCTCTCCGGCAGAGAGAAACTACGATATAGGCAACAGGGAGCTCCTGGCCATCAAACTGGCCTTTGAAGAATGGCGTCATTGGTTGGAAGGAGCAGAACATACGATTACAGTTTACACTGACCACAAAAATTTGAAATACATCGAGGGAGCCAAAAGATTAAGCCCCCGTCAGGCTCGATGGCCATTGTTCTTCTCGAGATTCAGATTTATAATTACGTACACCCCAGGGAGCAAAAACATTAAGGCAGATGCTCTGTCTAGATGCTTTGAGCCAGAGACAGCACAACCCTCCCCCCTAGAGATCATTGTCCCCCAGAGACTGGTACTAGCTACAACTGAGACTTGGGAAGATTGGACAGAGATTTTAGGTCCTTTTCAGCAGGACGTCCCAGAGGGGAAGCCCAAAGGGGTTATGTTCATCCCACTGCCATTTAGCCATCAGATTTTGCAGATGTTCCATTCACACAGGAATGTGGGACACCCTGGGGCCTCTAGAACACAGGACCTTGTAGCCAGATGCGCTTGGTGGCCGTCTCTAGCAGCCGATTGCAAAGAGTTTGTTAGAGAATGTGCAGTATGTGCAAGGAGTAAGCCCTCCCGACTGGCATCTGTGGGAAGATTGCAGCCCTTGCCCACCCCGAATGAGCCATGGACCAACTTGTCCATGGATTTTGTGGGTGAACTCCCCAAGTCTGAGGGCATGTCGGTCATTTGGGTGGTAGTCGACCGTTTTAGTAAAATGGCCCATTTTGTGCCCTTGAAAGGACTCCCCTCGGCCCAGGAATTGGCCGATTTGTTCATCATCCACGTTTTCCGATTGCATGGCATTCTGGAAAACATTGTGTCAGATAGGGGAGTCCAATTTGTTTCCAGATTTTGGAGGGCATTCTGTCACCAAATGGGCATGGAACTGTCATTTTCGTCGGGCTACCACCCACAGACCAATGGTCAGACAGAAAGAGTCAACCAATCATTGGAACAGTTTTTGAGGTGTTACGTTGCAGAAGCGCAAAATGATTGGGTCAAGTTTTTACCCTTCGCAGAATTTGCGCACAATAATTTAAAAAGTTCCTCTTCAGGATTTTGTCCATTCCAGGTAGTGACCGGGAAATTGCCTAAATTCTCCCCATTGCCAGTCGCCTCCACTCCGTTTCCAGCTCTGGAGGCCTGGCAAAGGTCATTTAAAGATATATGGTGGATTGTGAAAAATAATTTAGAGAAGGCGTTTCAGAGTCAAAAAGGTCAAGCTGACAAGAGACGTTCATTGGAGTAGAGGTTTTTGCCAGGAGATTTAGTCTGGGTATCCACACGTCACTTGACCTTGAAACAGCCCTCGGCTAAGTTGGGGCCCAGGTATGTGGGTCCATTCCCAGTGACTAGAAAGATCAACGATGTCACTTATGCCATTGACCTCCCTGCCAGTATGCGCAGCGTGAGATCCTTTCACGTGTCCCTGCTTAAACCTGCAGTTCATGTGGGTCCCACTCCTCCTCCTCCGGTGATGATAGATGACCAACCGGAGTACGAAGTAGAGAAGATTTTAGATTCTCGCATAGTTCAGAACTCAGTGCAATATTTGGTTCATTGTAAAGGGTATGGTATTGAGGAGAGATCATGGGTACCTGAATGTCGCATGCATGCTGACAAGTTAAGAAGGGAGTTCCATGCATTGCATCCTGAGAAGCCTGGTAGGAGCTGTCCGGAGTCCACTCCTCAGGGGGGGGGGGGTACTGTGAGGAAACGTGGAAAAGCCGGCGCAAGGACTCAGAGTGAGGCGGCTGTTTCTGCGTCCAACATGGCGGCACAACGTGGAGAAACCGCCGCATGTCGCATAGACGGAGCGGTGGAGTCCGCGTTGGAGGCGACAGATTGCACGCATGGCAGAGCAGCTGACATTGCGGCCGAACACAGGGAAACCGCCGCTCGCTTAGAGAGCGGGGTGGCGGTTCCTGCGATTCATTTAATGGTTACATTGCAAGACATGTCTGGTGTGGCTGGGACTGCTAGTCCACACACATTCAGAAGGACGCGCGCACGCGCGCGCTGAGAGGCAGAGCTTATATGACAGCCAGAAAAGGGTCAGCTGACATTTTCACCACCTGCCATTGGTCCAGCACTTAGGGGAGGCGCTGGAGAGCGCTTTACTATATATACTGGGTGCTGGGCATTCTCTGGTTGTCTGCCGTTGCGATCACTACGTGGTAGCACTCAGACCTTGTCTGTATCTATGTTCTAGCATAGTTTCCAAAGGTGTTGACATCAAGGCGTTCACACCTTAGCATTAGGAACATTGAATTGTATTAGTTGTTATGACCTTCTGCCTGCCTGACTATTCCTCTGAACTCTGATCTTGTACTTTGCTATTTCTGATATCCGGTTGCCAAACTCTGCTGCATCCTGATTCTGTACCTTATCTGTCTGTGTGTTAACGACCTGGCTTGCCGACCTCGAGAACTGGCCTTACTGTTAGAGGCAGTTCCCAGACCTGTTAGTGACACCCTCCCACTCGGGTGTCACTCACGCTCTGACCTTCCTACCCTCAGCCTAGCTTCTCCCTCCTGGAGAGTCTAGGCCATAGGAAGGAACATTCTTCTGGTAATACTCAAAGTATACGGTTGCATCTAAACACTCACTTGTTCTCCCTGGTGTCCAGAGGTTAGTAGATATATCTGATTATTGGTGATACTGCAGATCATCAATAATCTGGTATATTCTGTATTCCTAGTGAGACTGCAGTTCACCGGTAATCAGATCCTCTCTGTGTTACACCGATTGTTACAAGTTGCTGCAGAGATTAAGGAAAGCTTTGTTAAGCTGTTGTTAGTCTAGTTAGCTTGCTCCTTGCTGATACTTATTGCTAAAAAGCACCCCACAACAGCTCTTTTGAGAGCTAATGTTGTTCTTGTGATCTGTTTTTTTTTTTTTGTGGCCCACTGGCCCTGTCAGTCGCAGCTGGCCCTTGCTAATTCCTATACTGTGCCACTGCCAGGCCCAGCACATTCAGTGCCTACCTTTTCACTGCACCTGTGTGTGTGACAGCTGCACATTTCTAATACCAGTCCAATCCTGCATACCTGTTCATGTTCACTGCACCTGTGTGACAGCACGCAGTGTTATATACCAGCAGTTACTGCATAACTGTTCACTGCACCTGTGTGTGACAGCTGCACATTGTATTGATACCAGTCACTGTATACCTGTTCACTGCACGCACGTGACAGCATGCAGTGTTATATACCAGTCACTGCATAACTGTTCACTGCACCTGTATGTATGACAGCTGCGCTTTGTATTGATACCAATCACTGCATACCTGTTCACTGCACCTGCGTGACAGCATGCAGTGTTATATACCAGTCACTGCATAACTGTTTACTGCACCTGTGTGTGAGACAGCTGCACATTGTATTGATACCAGTCACTGCATACCTGTTCACTACACCTGCATGACAGCATGCAGTGTTATATACCAGTCAATGCATAAGTGTTCACTGCACCTGTGTGTAGGACAGCTGCACATTGTATTGATACCAGTCACTGCACACCTGTTCACTGCACCTGCGTAACAGCACGCAGTGTTCTATACCAGTCACTGCATACCTGTTCACTGTACCTGTGTGTGTGACAGCTGCACATTTGTAATACCAGTCCATGCATACCTGTTTACTGCACCTGTGTGTGTCACAGCTGCACATTTGTAATACCAGTCACTGCATACCTTTCACTGCACCTATGTGACTGCACATTGTATTAGTTAAGTCAGTGCATAGCTTTCACTTCATCCCCCCAGGGAGAGGCAGAGCCAGAGGCAGGCCACCTGGCAGGTCTGTTTAAGGTCATGCTGCCATGAACAGAAAGGATGCAGCACTTGCACAACAAGCTGGCAAGTATGCTTTACAGTGCGTTTAAGGGTGATGTCACAGCACAACGGAATAAAGGTGCCACTGCCAGTAATCCTTCTCCCATGTCCACGCAAGTAAGGAGAGGATGCTCCAGCAATCTCATGGTGATGTTGGACATGCAGACATTCTTTAGTCCAACGCCTCGCCGTAGCCCTTCCAGATCCACCCTCCACCAATGCCTCGACCGGCAGGTAGCCGACTACCTGGCCTTAACTGCGGATGTAGACACTATGATCAGCAATGAACCCCTGGACTACTGGGTGCGCAGGCTTGACCGGTGGCCAGAGCTGTCACAATTTGCCATCCAACTTCTGTCTTGCCCTGCCTCAAGTGTCCTGTCAGAAAGGACCTTTAGCGCAGCTGGAGGCATTGTCTCTGAGAAGAGAATTTGCCTAGGTCAAAAAAGTGTTCAGTACCTCACCTTTATCAAAATTAATGAGCCATGGATCCCGGAGGGCTACTGCCCGCCCGAAGACTAAGTCAGTCCCCGCACACAGCATTTCTGCCTGCAGGCTGCTTGACTGCCTTCTCTGCCACCACCAACAGGGTCCAAGACTCCAGGTGGATTCCTGAATTTTTTTAAGGCCACTGCTAGCAGCGGCCGCTATAATAATTTTTGTGGTGCGTGTTCATGCCTGCCTAATTTTTCTGGCTGCACTGCGGCTGCAACAACAAAACAAAAGGCGTGTACATGTGTCAATTCTCCTTCATGATCATTACCTTGCCGCAGTGAAGGGGCTTGCGTATCACAAGTCACTGTTGCCCTATCATTGAGCTACCACAGCCCGGCGACCATATGGACTTGAAAACCGCTATCGCCTGCACTCTCGCCATGGTGCGCACCAGTCCAGCATGGCTGTCACTACACAAACAGCTGTTTGCGGTGCATTACACAGTGAGTTTGGTATGTCAGTGTGAAGCAGAACACCAATTACACTACCTGATTGATGTATACACATGCAAGATGTTTTAAAGCACTTTATGCCTCCAATTTAGCATGCAATGTGATTTCTGCCCTTAAAACGCTGATGTGCGTCAAATCCTGATTTTTTTCCCTGGGAGTTTTGCCATGTGTCCCACTCCGCCATGCCCCTCTCCAGGTGTTAGACCCCTTGAAACATCTTTTCCATCACTTTCCTGGCCAGAATGAATGTTTGAAGTTTTGAAAGTTTGCCTGTCCATTAAAGTCAATTACGGTTTGCGAAGTTCGCCCGAGCCTGAACTTTTGTGGAAGTTCGCGTTTGAGGGTCACGAACCTAAAATCGGAGGTTTGAGTCATCTCTAGTGCTCAGTTGTGTTGCAGAACAATTCTGCATGTCAACTTATTGCCCATACAGTTCTATGGGGCTGTTCACAGTACTGCATTATAACTGATTGTGTTTTTCTAACTCGATGCATACAGTATTTATATTAAAGTTTATGTCGATTCTCCAATAAAGTTCACACTGGTTAGAATGCATGCATTATGGGACTGACCACTGTGAACCTAGCCTTTAACTTTGCCAGCAGTGCCAGGATGCTCCCCTCTTCTCTTTACAAGTATTTCAGAATGCATGCTCTTATATTCCTGAACACGCAAGTTGACTTATACACACAAGGACACTGCTATATGCTGCTGGCCTCAATAAAGTAAAAGAGACATGGGGTGCCTGCTCTTCAACTCTATCCTCACATATTGTGGAACATAACAATAGAACATTAATAAAATTAGAATCCGTCAATTCCGGCAAGCCAGTGATCAACAAAGAGCTGAAATGCTTTAGGAAAGTACCCAAGTGTGAATGAAGCCTTAAGGCTGTAAGTAATGTATTTACTGTAAACAACATATGAGAATGAGAGAGTGTAAAGGAGGGCATTACATATGACACAGAGATGGTTTTGGTTGAATTCTTGGAAACATATGTCTACACAGAAGCTCTTTTGCTTGGCAACAGTAAGGACCTTTTTCTTTGGTTTGGCCTTGTAACCAAAGAAGTCAGTGCTGAAGTCAGTTTTTCTCAATTTGTTTCATCTGTATGTGCAGAAATTTGCAGACATATTAAATGACTGTTGTAACAGTTACTTACTTTAGCCTGACATAGAAATTACCTATCTACTCCAGTCTGCAGGCACTTTCAAGAGATGCAACATGATTCACATAGATCATTAGCAGCAAAAAGGCTATGTCCCTTTTGCAACCATAGTGAACTGATATTAAAGCAGCACATGCCTTTGTAGCAATAAATAAGGAAATAATGCAGGATAATGCACGTTTCCATACTCATTGACAGCCATTACACTGCTCAGATGGTGGCCCACTTACTCATTTATCAAATAAATGTATAGTGGCCAGGCAATATATTAGCAAGTGCTGCAACTTTTAACAGGACTGAACATGTATGTGCTCATGTGCACAAGCTGTGGGTTCCCCCTCCCCCCCCCAGCAATAATAGCCCACAAGGTCAATAACTGTGAGGTCACTCTGCAAAAGAGGAGGTGACAAAGCACCCCCCTCCCTTCCTTCAATGCGCTCTTGTTAAGTGTTATGAAAGGGACTTATCTCTACATAGTAGACAAGGAGATGAATAGAACTACCCTATTTCATGTGTGAGAAAGCCCTGGGGACTTATGGGGAATATTACATGCTATTTTCATATATTGCATGCATTTTAATAGTATAGGGACCTCCAGATGTCCAGCCGTCTAAGGTAAATGGAGTCATTTGGATTTCCTCTAATTCTCTATTGTAAGTTAGTTAAAAAACTGTTATTTTTTTGGAGCATCAGCATCAGGCTTTGTGCCCTTTCCCATCTCACATCAATACTTAATAAACATTTTCCTTGTGATGGGTTTGTTTGCATCATTGTTTGCTCAAAAGGAAGAAAACAATATTATCACTCCTCTCTTTCTTTCCTTTATATTGTGGATATATACGTTTCTAATTTATTACACTGTCCTTCCCCCTTATCCCCCCCCCCCCTCTCCCTCCTGCAGCTAATTCACCAGTAATGTTGTATTTATGTCTAACCCGGAGAAGGCCACTAGAGAGAGAAAAAGAAATCAGAAGAGGGAGGGCAGTTGGAAGGGAAATGAGACACCAGGCCACAAGGAAGGTCAAGTTACAAATAAGGTGAGGTGAGGAAAAGGCGGTGGAGGCTTTATATGGTAATATATAGTAATTGCTAAAATAAGTGAACATCTTCTTTTGACAAACAAGACATAATTAAGACAAAACAAACAAATTAAGTCACTTCTACATCTTTATCCTTTTTATACTAACTGGGTCAGTGGTGGGACAGTATGAGGGTTTCATCACCATCCTTGTCTTGGTTATCTCTGTCTTGGTGATACTGGTGAACCATACCATTATGGCATGGCCCCCACATTATATTTGTTTGTGTTATTATCTTTAATTGTTTACTATTCTCCGGATAGTTTCACCATAACTTTATTGAGAGGATTATCCTCTAAGAAGATGGTTTCCTTCTCAAAAAGAGGTCAATTTCTTTGATCCATTCTTTGATGTGGGGAGGATGTTGGTTTTGCCATCTAGAGGCAATTAATTTTCCAGTTACTAGTGTATTGTTTTATACTAGTTTTTCTTTGGTTTTCTCATAAGTGTCTTGTTCTCTTGATTAGTGTCAAAGAGGGCCTTTAGGTTGTGTATATTGCACATATGATAAGATGTTTGAAAAAAAAAAGATTAATTTGCCTCCTAGGGTCGTGCAATAGCTTGGCATGGTTTCCATATATGTGTATATGATGATCTAGATTTTTTGCATCTCCAACAGATGCTTTAGTCAATGTTCCCAATTGTCTTATTGATTATCCAGTACCATCTATAACTTGTTTGAATTATACATTTTGATAATTTGGGTTTCTTGTATTCCATATATTATGGATTATATTCTCCCAATGTTCTATACTAGTCTTTTTCCTAGTATTCTATTGATTGTGTGTTATCGAGCTTTCAAATTTTGAATGGTATCATACAGTTAGAGAGTATTTTTGGGTGTTTTTTTATAAGAACAGTCTATCAAATTTAATCCCCTGTATTGTTTCTAATTTACCTTCTGTCTGTAGTCTTTGAAGGAAACTAGTAATTTGATTATTGGTGAGTGTATTTTAACAAAACAGGCTTTATCCAATTATTTTTTTTTTTAGTTTCCATAGCCTAGGTTTCTGGGTGTATGTTATTTTGAGAGAACCAAGTCTAGACCAGGAGAAAAATTAGTATTAGCACCCAATAGTATAAGTGCTATTGGGTCACTTTTTTCTTTGTTTTTGATTTTATGAAAAAAAAGAGGTCTGCAAAGTGTGTTTCATCATTGGGTGTTGACAGTCTTTTGCAACTGATTTAATATTATTGTAGTGTCATAGTAATGTTAATTTTCTATTAAAAACAGTTTTCTCTTTTGTTATTCAGATTTTTTGTGGATTGTTGATTTGCTAATCTAGTAATCTTTCTAGGAATACACAGTGTGCATATATCTGCAAGTCAGGTGCTGCTAGTCCTCTTTTTGATTGAACAGGTTTTCATTCTTAGCTTTGGGTTTTTTATTGTTCCATATTAAGTTTTGAATTTTTTTTTATCTCTTCAAACCATTCAGTAGGGTTGACTATAGGGAATTTTGTAGGGTACATAATAGTTTTGGTAGAATTTTTATAATTTCTATTCATCCTGTTTACATGCAATTTTTTTTTTCATTTATTTCTGTTATGTTGTCCTCAAAGTTGAGGGGAAATAAATTATTTAGACAGTAATTTAGACACTAATGGAAATAAAGACTATATGCAACTAGACCAATTTGAGATAATCTTAACATAAGACCCTAAATTGTCAGTTAGATAAAATTGAAACATATTAATAAAACAGAAGAGGAAGACAAATAAACAAATACAATAGGTGTTTTAGATTCTGATATTTCTATCCCCACCAATTATTTTCCCCACATCAGATATCTCACAATCCCAAACACAATCAAAGCTAGTAGCATGGGTTTTAGTGTCACCCCAATGAACAGAAGATAGTTTCCAAGCTTTAGCATTATGAAATATAATAATTTACACTGATGTTTGGTTAGGAGGGGAAAGTTTAAAATGGGTCTCTATGTGCAGTAATTCTAAATAATTAATGCAAAAGACCACATGGGGCCCAATCCAATTCACTTCTTCTCCAAAGTTTCCTCCTAGGTGATATTTTCACATTCTTAATAAAATACATTTTAAGCAACCATCAAGCAATACAATAATTTTGACAGTAGTTTTCCACCTACCTTTTGGTACTTTTACAATAGCAGAATGAAAAAGTAATTTTAAACAGAAGATGATCAATTATCTCCAAGGAGAATCCTTAAGAGAAAAAGTAAATTGGATTGGACCCCATATATTTTAGACCAAAATGCTACTCAATTTGGGACAAAAGACCAGAACGGGTAAAGTATATCTCCACGTTAGGCACAAATATAGAAACATAAAGCACAATCACCTCTCTGATTATGAGCAAGTCTAGCAGGAAGTCAATAACATTACAATAGTATTTTTTAATTAAAATTTTGAAATATTAATCCTTGCTAATCCCCTTTCGGTCAATGCCTAACCAGATCAATAACTCTTTCCCATTTAGTAATCTATGCATGTTTATAAACATCAATCAAAATGACACTTCATATATCTTCCAATACTTCTGTGATATTCTAGCAATATTTATAGGCTACCACCACACCCCACACAGGTGCAGACTCATCGGAAACACTGACAGAGAAAACCATTATGAAAGGTATATGTATGATCCTCGCCCCTCCAGTCATAAATGGGCTGCTGACACACAGGATCCCTTCTTTAAAACACTCTTGGTTTGAACCACATAAAAAATGGGACTAAGATAGTGTTTTACCTTCTAGAAGTTTAATAGCCATAAAAAACAAATTATCAACCGGTACTAACTCAAATCTCTGCTTTGGTGAAATCATCCTATTTTTACCTGAAGAACATTGCAAAAATCAAGCACCTCATCCCCCCAGAAGATCTGCCAACCTTAGTCCATGCCTTCATCACATCCCGACTGGACTACTGTAATGCTCTCTACACTGGCCTTCCAAAAAAGGTCCTGCACTGCCTACAGCTGATACAGAATACTGCTGCCAGACTGCTAAGCAACCAACCCCGTCACTGCCACATAACGCCAGTCCTGCACTCCCTTCACTGGCTACCTATAGAATGGAGGGTTCTATTCAAGATCAGCCTACTGACATTTAAATCCCTGAATAATCTAGGTCCTGAATACATGAAAGATATGTTGCTGCTGCGTAGCAATCCCCGCATTATCAGATCCACAGGTTCTAATAATCTAGTCATACCCAGAGTCCATTTGGAATCTTTTGGTCCCAGAGCCTTCTGTCATGCTGCCCCTACGTTTTGGAAGTCCTTACCTCAACAGATCAGGACAGCTCCATCCCTGGACGTATTTAAATCCAGACTGAAACCCCACCTGTTCAGTTTGGCATTTGCAGAAATATAACTTTTGTTGTGTGAATACTTCATCCTACTAACAATTACTGAATCTGAGAGAGCCTAAGCGCTTTGAGTCCTATGGGAGAAAAGCGCTATAGAAATGTTATTGTATTGTATTGCATTACTAAACTTGTCATATAGTATGTTCCATTTGGTACAGTCAATAAAAGCATGTGAGCAATCAAGAGGCTCACCAAGTCATACAGATACCCTCACTCCTCAAATTGCTGGTGACCCCGGGTGCTCTGCTGCCGCTGGTTTGCTCCTTTTCTGACCAGTTCTGTTCCCCTTGGACATTAAAAATGGATATAAGAGTGGACACAGCAATAAAGGCTTAAATACCTCAAGGCTCTCCCATATCCACCATAAGTCACATGCTTCAGTATTTGCAAATGTAATGTACCAAAAACTAAAAATGTTTATAAGAAGTTATAAGAAAGGTGATATAGCTATATAATATAACAATTGTAGCTTAAAAATAAGGTACTTTGAGACAAGCATATTTAAATCTGGTTAAACATAGCGAGAATGAATCATCGCTATTGATTAATGATGAGATCCATTAAATGTTTCAAAAATAAATTATTCTGTTATTATTATGGAAAAATTATGAACTATATAGAATTTTGTTTTAGGTCCACCTAATTCTAATGCAGGACTAAGTACAAAAGTGTATTTGAAATAAAAGCACAAACATATAATTTTTGCTGGATTTTAAAAATGTTTTCTTTATCTGTATTGTTTTCTTTATCCTTCTTCCTTTTGTATACTTCTTTTATAATGTGCATATATTATTTTTCCTTTCATGTAGTTTTTTTTTCTGTTCATTATAATTGTATTTTTAATGTCATCTTCATCTGTATAACATGAGGAACTCCCTGTCCATAATAGTGGACAAGGGTGTTTTTAAAATCGACTTGTTACCCACTGTTGCATGATGCTTAAAGAGAACCCGAGGTGTGTTTGAAGAATATTATCTGCATACAGCGGCTGGATCTGCCTATACAGCCCAGCCTCTGTTGCTATCCCAAACCCCCCTAAGGTCCCCCTGCATTCTGCAATCCCTCATAAATCACAGCCATGCTGCTGACAAACAGCTTGTCAGAGCTGGCTGTGTTTATCTCTATAGTGTCAGTCTGCTGCTCTCCCTGCCTCCTGCAGAACTCCAGTCCCCGCCTGCATCCCTTCCCTCCCTGCTGATTGGAGGGAAGGGATGGGGGCAGGGACCGGAGCTATGCAGGAGGCGGGGGAGCAGCTGAGACTGACACTACAGATGTAAACACAGCCTCACAGCACGGCTATGATTTATGAGGGATTGCAGAGTGCAGGGGACCTTAGTGGGGTTTGGGATAGCAACAGAGGCTGGGCTGTATAGGCAGATCCAGCCTCAGTATGCAGATAACATTCTTTAAACACACCTCGGGTTCTCTTTAAAGTGAACCTAAAGCCGATAAAAAAAAATGAGATTAACTCACCTGGGGCCTCCCTCAGCCCCCTGCAGCCGATCGGTGCCCTCGCAGCTCCGCTCCGATGTCCCAGGACCCGCCGGCGAGCACTTCCAGTTTCGCCGTCACTCGCCGTCACCGGCAGACAGGCATGGGAACGCGAGTGATTGTTCGTGTTCCCAGCCTGTATATCGTCCCCTATGCTGCTATTGCGGCCTCCTGGCCGCAATAGCAGCATAGGGGGTGATATACAGGCTGGGAACGCGAACAATCACTCGCGTTCCCATGCCTGTCGGCCGGTGACGGCGAAACCGGAAGTGCTCACCGGCGGGTCCTGGGACATCGGAGCGGAGCTGCGAGGGCACCGATCGGCTGCAGGGGGCTGAGGGAGGCCCCAGGTGAGTTAATCTCATTTTTTTTTATCGGCTTTAGGTTCACTTTAAGGGAAAGAGCTCCATGCCACTGAGCTCCAGATTCCCTGGAAATGCCAATGTCTATGGGGACAAGGGTGAAATAAGGGTTGTTAGATGGGCTTGGTGTTAGAATAATAATAATAATAAAAATAATATTGTTATTCGGGGCGCATGCGCGGCGCGCTGAAGAGCGGAAGCAACTGCATGTAGCTCCGAGGAGCCCGAGTCTATCTTGCCGTTACATAGGGCACTGAAGCACTTTTTACCGTCGCAAACATCTGATGCCCTAGCAGGGATCGTGAGTGCATGTCACAGAGGAGGAAAAGAGACAGAGCGAAGGGGCAAAGACCTGTTTCGGATTACTTTCTTCGAACGCGCACTTCAGCCATGTCGATCCAAGATGGCGGCGCGTCTCCTGCACGCTCCCAGGACTCGCTCTCTGAGGCAGGCCAGGACTGGCCTACAACTATGCCAGAACACTCTCGGGGGCTTACGAAGCAAGATTTGGAAGAGAGTCTTAACACCATGTATAACAAATTGGCCCAGAAGTTTTCCACGGAACTACACAAGATGGAATCCACATTGACTCAAGAAATTGCATCATTGGGCACCAGAACAGATCTATTAGAAACGAAGCATGATAACTTGCTGAAATCTCATCAGACTCTGCAAGCGGATCATAAAAAGCTACAAGGCACAGTTACTACTTTACAACTCCAATCGGAAGATCTCGATAACCGAAATCGAAGGAACAATCTGCGAATCAGGGGCCTGCCTGAACAATATACCGATCTCCAACCTCAGGTAACACAGATCTTTCAATTACTATTACCTGATGAACCTGATAATGCATTTGTATGCGATCGAGTACACAGATCCTTACGTGTCCCCCCCAGGCCCGGATAAACCGCCTAGAGATGTTATACTATGTTTGAAGGACTATCTGATTAAAGAAAAGATCCTTAAAGAGGCCAGGGCCAAACCCTTATTGGAGTTTGAAAACCACCGCTTGCAGATTTTTCAGGATATCTCACCTATTACACTGGAAAAAAGAAGAAAACTAAAAGATATTACTGTTGCGCTGACAAATGCACGGATTTGCTATAGGTGGGGATTCCCCTTTAAGTTACTGGGGCCTGTGGACGGTACAATGCATGTGGTTATCACACCTAAAGATGGCACGCGATTGCTCAATGAGCTGGGCCTTCAAAGATCGCCGGAACGTGCACTAACTGAAACGGAGCGTCCTCTCTCTCCAATATGGACACCTCGGAAAACTCCCTCCCCGAGAAAGCACCTTCCATCTCCTAGGCCGCATGAATGATAGGAGCACGAAGATCAGGCCTGTCCCTTCCTTTCTCATTTTTGTCTGCTCTCTTTTCAAATTTTTATGATGAGTATACTGAAAAGCTTTCTACCCTGTGTTATGCCTCAATGAATAATTTTGACTTCTAAGGCAGTCTTCCGGACTTGGGCCTGTGCTAAGTGTCTCCCCCCCGCTCCAGGGTTCATTCCTTGGACCGTGGTATCTCAGGCCTATCTAACCCCTTATTGAGGTTAGACCTGTGGAACGTTGTTATCTGTTTCTACCTTTTGAAGGCAGTTTGCATATATTATATATGTTAATATTAAGCACTATGCTAAATTTAATGTTGTTTTCTCTTTGTTTTAAGCTTAGTTGTATTGAGCGGACGCACTTCCTACCTATAGTTATTTTCTTTCTTGCTCGTAAAAAATTCAAAGATATATTATGTGTGGTGTGGGAACCTTGCTGGCGAGGATCAGCTGTGACCTATACCTATATATGCTGCTATCCCTTTTACAAAACACTATACCATGGGTATGAAAATTATTAGCCATAATGTGCAGGGATTTAACTCCCCACAGAAACGAAGGAAAGCTTTTAGGCAATACAAACATTTGAAAGCAGATATAATCTGCCTGCAGGAGACGCATTTTTCTGCAACTAATTTCCCAAAGTTTCTGGATAAAGCGTATTCCAGGGTATATTGCACTACTTTCGCCAGCAAGACCCGCGGAGTCGCCATTATAATTAGAAATGGTGTTCCCTTTGATGTTCAATACACATACAAGGATCCAGATAGTAGGTTTATAATTCTACAGGGGACCCTTAATGGAAAAGCTATAACCATATGTAATATTTATGCGCCACAGACATCTCAGGCCCAATTTTTTAGAGAGGTTTTTTTTTAAATTAGAGAACTATCATTCTTCTCATGTAATTGTAACAGGAGACTTTAACTGCGTAGCTAACCCTCTAGTGGACAGAAGCAAAAACACAGAATGGGCTAGAATATTTCCCAAAACTTTAATTAAAGGTATGACTACTTTTCAACTCACAGATATCTGGAGAACCTTTCATATGGGTGATAGAACATATACCTATTACTCATTTCCCAGAGATACATATGCAAGACTAGACTACATTATGGTGTCTCCTATATTACTAACTAATGCTACCACCCCTGAGATCTGTACGTGTGTATGGTCGGATCATGGTATTGTGATGGGTTCCTTTGAAGCATTAGGTATTCCCTTCTCTATGGAAAACTGGAGATTGAATGATCTATTATTACAAGATGCGAATATAGTCAGCCAAATTCATAGCTCTTTAGAGGAATATTTTATTTTCAATAATAACGGAGAGGTCTCAGTTGGCAATCTATGGGCAGCTCACAAAGCTGTAATCAGGGGCAAATTTATCCAGTTAGCAACTAGACGTAAAAGGGAAAGAATGGCAAAGATATTAAACCTAACAAGGGAACTGGATACCTTATATAATCAACATGGGGCCTCACATGATATTACACTGCTAACAATTATACGGGAAAAAAGACAGCAGTTAAACCTGCTACTCTCTGAGGCCACAGAAAAAGCTTTGAAATTTTCTAAAGCAAAATTTTTATTACACGGTAACTCTGCTAGCACAATGTTTGCGAGGAAGCTATCGCAGTATTACAAGCCGCCTCATACGTACAGATTACAAAATAAACAAGGTGCAGTGACATCTGCCCCCAGAGAGGTTATCAAAATATTTGAAGATTATTATAGAAAACTATTTGCTGGCCCTTTGGACAACCAGGATGCAGGGATAGACGGTTTTCTGGACTCCCTTCCGATCCCATCCATCACTGAAGATCAAAAAGAATCCCTAAACCAACCAATTAGCTCAGAAGAAATCTCAGAAGCTATATCATCATTAAAAAATATGAAAGCACCTGGCCCGGACGGCTATACGAGTAGATATTATAAAATCTTTTCTACAACTTTAACACCACAACTCAGAACATTATATAATAATGCCCTTCAAGGTACTGGATTTCCTAATGAGCTAATTCAAGCACACGTCACCTTAATACCCAAACCTAACCTTGATCTTTCTCTCCCTCAAAATTTCAGACCAATCTCATTAATGAATAATGATGTGAAAATCTTTTCTAAAATTATGGCAAACCGTCTATCCCTGGTTATCCCTTCATTGATATCAGCCTTGCAGTCAGGCTTTGTACCCCAGCGTCAGACTACGGATAACGTTAGACTGGCTTGTAATATATTACAAGATGTTAAGTTACATAACGAACGCCTTCTTATGCTGGGGTTAGACTTACACAAAGCTTTTGATTCTGTCTATTGGTCATATCTTTATAAGGTGATTTCCTGTATGGGTTTTTCTGGCCCCTTTCTGAATGCAATACTTACTTTATATCAAGACCCTCACACTAGAATTAAAATACCTGGATTACTATCATCTTCAATAGTATTGGGCCGAGGCACTAGACAAGGATGCCCCATGTCCCCCTTGCTATTCTCGATCGCTATGGAACCGCTTTCTTTAGCTATTCAGGCTGATGAAAATATCAAGGGGTACATAATGCGGGATACTGAATATAAAGCTAGTTTTTATGCCGACGATTCTCTTATATTTTTAACACAACCCTTAACTTCCATGCCTTCTTTATTGGGGTTACTAGAAAAATTTGGGTCCATTTCTGGCTTAAAGGTGAATGTGGCAAAGTCTCAGGCCATGCCAATAAATTTTCCTCCACAGGTGGTTAAGCTGTACCAAGCAAATTTTGAATTTAAATGGATGCTTCAGGGAATCACGTATCTGGGAATAAAACTCACCCCCCATTTTTGAAATCTCATAGACTCTAACTACCAATCGCTTTTTAGGACGCTCGCCCAACTTTTGGGAGAATGGTCTAAATACAGGATATCATGGCTAGGGAAAATTCAAGCCCTAAAAATGGTAATATTACCTAAGATTTTATATTATTTTAGAGCACTTCCAGTGAGCCCAGGCAGGCCCTTAATACTAAAATTTCAGAAACTCTTAAATAAATTTATATGGAATAATAAGCCAGCAAGATTCAAAAATATATACTTGTATAGGCGGGTTTCAGCAGGTGGGGTAGGGGCTCCTAATTTATGGCTATATTTCCTCTCCTCAAGATTTGCGCAGAATTTGGATTGGTTTGGGCCTACACATACTAAATTATGGGTACAATTTGAGTCAGATTCTATTTTACCATATAATATTTCTACTATGCCCTACTTGGATAAAAAATTCTTGAAACAAATAAGAGCTCTGAACCTGATTGTGGCAGATGGCCTGAGTCTTTGGTACAATAATAGAGACAAATTCCATCTCCATTCCATTAAACCCCCAAAATTATCATTCTTAGGTCACCCAGAATTCCCTCCAGCTTTTCTAGATGGTTCCACATTTCAATGGTGGATAACAAACTCACTAACTACCTCTAATAAATTCTGGATAGCGGACAAATTTATTCCATTAGAGGTCTTTAAAACTAACAAAAACCTTCCCACCACTGAATATTATAGATATGCGCAATTAAAACATTTCTTTATGCAAAATTCTGGTCCCTTTGGTATTATGAACTGTACAACATACGAAAATCTTTATTTGTCCTCTAACCCAATCACGGGAATTATATCTATACTATACAACCTCATGAATGGTTTACTTTCCCAACAAAAAACTAAAAATATGATGGAATGGGAATCTGAATTAGGTCTTACTCTCGACACTACTGATTGGGCCAGAACGAACTCAAACTTATCACAAGCCACCAAGTCCCCAATGATACGAGAATCAGCCCTGAAAGTGGTGCTAAGATGGTATAGAACCCCAGAAAGGTTGCATAGAATATTCCCTTCAGTATCTCCATTATGTTTTAGAGGCTGTCAAAATGTTGGTTCTCTTACACACATATTTTGGTCCTGTCCAGTTATGCAGGCAATATGGGATAAATTTCGCCAGGGAATGTCTAATCTGAGTAGGAAACCAATCGTTCTGCTTCCTCAACATATACTTTTATGGTCCACTAACCCCACAATTCTTAAAAAATGGAACAGGATATATGGTACCTTTATAGCCGCCATTTTATGGGTAGTTGCTAGAAACTGGAAATCACCCAATGTTGCATTTGATCAGGTTGTAAGTAGAGTCGAGGAAATTAGATTAGTGGATTATATCTCAAACACTATCTCAAATACTCTCCCTCTATTTCATGCAATGTGGGACGATTGGTCTATGGACAAAATGTTCCCACCACCTGATGTATAATACGCGATAGATTATTGAGAAGATCTGGGTATCACTTGTACCCAGACTGGATGTAAATGTAGGCAGGATAGGAAGTGCGTCCGCTTCATTTATTTTCTTTTATTTTCATTTATTTTGTTCTGTTTTATCTAAAAGAGTTAAATGCCTTTTAGGTTTACTAAGACAAATAAGGATTGCCTGGATCACTTTAATTCACGGCAGATATTATAATGTGGTCACAGATTACCTGGTTATATATGTAAATATACTGTATAATTCTACAAGTATGTACCTGTGAGCGATTTTATATCATTTGTATTTTTGAAATGTTTGTAAATCTCTTTCATATGATCCAATTTTCTGAAATAAACCTTTAGTAAAAAAAAAAAAATAATATTGTTATTATTATTTTACTAAAAAAATTCAAACAAAAAATAAACATTTTGTATGGATTTGAAAAAAAATTAAGAAAACCTGTTTAAAATTGCTTCATAATATACAGCAGTGATGGCTAACCTTGGCACTCCAGCTGTGACAAAACTAAAAATCCCATCATGCCTCTGCCTCCCCGAGTTATGCTTAGAGCTGTCAGAGTATTGCAATGCCTCATGGGACTTTTAGTTCCACCACAGCTGGAGTGCCAAGATTAGCTATCACTGGCATACAGCATCATTGCTGCTGGTGGGGGATTCAGTTAAAAAAGGTTTCAGACCTATCAAAAACCAAACTCACATGTAAACTACAATTTTCCAAAAACTTGATTACTGCTGTGTTTTAATGCTATGCAGTCTATTGTGGACATTTCTGAATCTGCGTTTACAATTTTTCTGCAACTTAAATTCAGGCAGCAGCTCTGCTTATTTTTGTGTGGGATGTGCAATTTGTGTTTCAATGCAAATTGATGGGAATGCTGAAAAAAATTCACAGAAAAATTGTGTTTAGCATTAAACATGTCATGCAGTATGGATGTTTATCAGGTGCATTTTTCATGAAAACTAGCTTCATCTGTATTCATGAATATTTTGCAAACTAATTTTTTGTTTACGAATGCATTTAAAAAATGGACACTAAAGACCATCCAAAAAAGTGTAGAAAAATTGCAGATGCAGAATGTTTTTGGCATTTGTCCATTTAATAAACTTTAGATAATCAACTTTCCTTTTACCTGGTAAATGCAACAGTCTACAGAATACACTTTTATGTACAAAATATACTAAAATAATAATTTCTCTGCCTGTGGTCTGTGATGGTTTAATGTTCATTTTAGATGAACACATCTAATGTTCATGTTAGTTTGCAAATTACAGATGTTCTCTGTGAAAAGAGTACATATATTTCTACTTCCTCGCAAAGGCAGGCTTCACAGTCATTTACAACTCTTATTTCATTATCTTACATGGAAAAAAAACTGCAGCTTGTTTGAACTTGATCTTAGGTCAGCAATGCAGTATCAGCCTAGTTATTAGGTAAGGTTCTTCCACAGAACTGAAGACATGTATGTTACAGCAGCACTCTCTAAGTGCTGGGACTTCAAAAGTATCTGCTATCACCACTGAAAGATAATGAACTGAGAGTTCTAATCACTGAATAGCATCTCTCACAAATAAGTGGGAAAAATGTAACTTCCACCAAGAACTCTTCTGTCTTAGTCTTGGGCAAAGCTGTTGATTTGAAAGTGGAATACCACCATTACAAGCACATTACCTTGACTTAAGGCTCCTTTCACACTGTGTGGCTACAATGTGGTACAATGGGTGGCTAGAAAGTAACCACAACATTCAACTAACTGTGCAATTCAGCTTTTCAGTCAACAGCACTCATTGCTGTTTTCAAGGAATGTAAACATTTAAAGCACCCAAATTGTACTAAACCTGTATTCCTGTATAACAAAATGAATATGATCCTAACAACTTGACTCTTGACTACTAAAAAAAACCTTTTCAGAATACCTTAATATTTGTATTTATTCGTGTTGCAATCATTCAGACATACTGCATATTCTTAAATGACTTATTCAGGCATAGTTTTTATTATATTAATTATAATGCAAAGCATAATGCCAGGATAAAAATCCAAGATTCTCTTGATTGCTCACAGCATCCAGAAAACACATAAAAGCGTACGTGTTTCCAGATACTAAGAGTGTTCAACCCTTAGAGTGCTAGTATATTTAAAAAAATGTTTATTAAAAGTCTTGTTCGAATATACAAGTACCAAGTAGGGATAGACAATGAGGTGCACATACATTTCAAAGGATTGAGACTTATGCTAAGGCCCGGTTCACATTAGCGGTTGTTTGCCAAACGGACCGGATGACCTGACCGGATCCGGACCGGATCCGGATCGGAACCGTACGGTTCTGATCCGGATCCGATCCGGATCCAGTCAGGTTGCATCAGGTGGTAATCAGGATGCGATCCGGATCCGTTTGGCAAAATATACGTAAAAAAAAAAAAATGTTGGGGTCTGGGAGGTCAGCAGAAGGGGGACCTGTGGAATCAGGCCCTCTGCTGTTTAGCACTCACCTCCACCTCCGACATGCTGCCAACATCCTGCCAACACCTCCAGCTCGTGCTGCTCCACTCCAAAATGCTTGCCCATGTGTCCCCAGCCAATATCGCCGCAAAAATCCGCATAGGAAGTGGGGTAGAAGATCCGGATTTCTCAGCCAGTGTGTTGTGCGGCCTCCGGTTCCCATTTGTTTGTATTGGCCGGATGGTGCAGTCCGGCTCCGCCCCGGATACGGCTGCCGGAGGGGCCGGATGAAAAAATAGCGCATGTTGGAACGGAGGCCGGAGTCCGGATCCGGCCCGGATCCGGTCCGGCTCCGGTTCTGCAGAACGGACCCATGTGAACGGACGCATAGGCTTTAATTGCTATGCCGTGCGTCCGTTCCGTCCGTTCTGCAGGCGGTGCGGCTCCGGCACGGCGATTCCGGAGGGCCACCGCAAGTGTGAACCGGGCCTTAATATTGTGAAACAGAATTAAACTATTATGAAAATATAAAAAGTATATGGCCTAATTAAAATCTTGCAGTGGACGCATTTGATTGGTGCATTTTCATGCAGCATAGATTTTTGCAAAATTCTTCCACAACTTGGAATTATTTGCATATTTATAGTCAATTAGTAAGATAGCACTGGCCCAACATGTCTGTGGCACAGGAATATTGGGGATACTAAAACTCCTATAGATATTCCCAGCTTTAGATGTCCGGGGCATATGGATGCAGAAACTAAGGATGGTCGGGTATGCCCATTTCCAATTCTATAGCAGAAATTCCAATTTCCGATTTTCCAGTTTTCCAATCAGTTTTTTTAATCATAATGAAAAAATGAAAAAAAAATCAGAAAAATTAGTCTAAACTTAGAATTTTGCAGAAAAATTCTGCATTCTGTGATTGGTCCAGTGCTTCTGAGTTCTGGTATTGGGCTGAAATTACAGAGTTGCAGTAAATCGAATTTTCACAGAATTCCAATTTCTGTTTTCCAATTTTCGATCAGAAATGCAGTTTCTTATCAGAAATGCGGAAATGTCCATTCCATGGATCCAGAATGAGCATCTCTAGCAGAAACACAGAAACGTCTAGCACTGTAAGGGCCTGATGCATAAAACTGTGCTAATGTTACCTTGCACAGACCACACACCGTAACATTCCCTTGCTTCTGGCAGCATGAACCACGAGTTGTGCTATTAGCATGACCCATGGTACTCTAGGAGAGTGACCGATGATATGGTAATTAGCTGCTTCAAGTAAGGGCAATATTGCACAACAGAAAGTCAAACAGAGTATCACTGGGCAAGCTGGATTAGTTTCAGGACAAGAGCCAAGAACAGTAGGAACAAGGTAACCAGGTCAGTGATATAGGTGGCATGAAGCCAGGAAGCACAAGACAAAACCTTGATGAACTGGCAGGCCTCTGTTGATCAGGAGGTGGTTTAATGAACTCTGAATCTCTGAGATGCACAGCAGATTTGGACACTTGTAAATGAGGGCAGTTCAGACAATGGAAGACCAGAAACAATGGTGTTAAAAATGATCAGCTGTTTCAGCAGATACTGTGTTTCATCAGCAATGCATGATGAACCAGAAACACAAAGTCCTGAGTTCAAGTCCAGGGAAGAATATTTCATCAGAGAAATAGTAGATTTGGTATTTAGAAAGAAAGACTAGAGTTGTACATTATTTAGGAAAGAGATGTGCAATTTAGTAAAACGTGAATTTCCTTTCAGTATATAGCGTTTTTATTCCATTTTGGCATTTGGACTGAGCAACCTGGCCTTCAGTAAAGTGCTTTTAAAAATGCCACTGAGAATCCCCTATGAGGCATTGGACTCCTCCAAAACCCATCAGGTTTTTACAAACTACTGTAAGTGACAGCAACAGGTGAATAAATACATTTATAGTGCATAGTCTTCTGGAACAAACGTACATTTAATATGTATGCATGTACACATGCACACTATTTTAAATTTAACAATTCTTTGTGATAGTAGTCCTTCAAAGAGGAACTGTCGCAAAAATCTTAAAATGTAAAACACATACAAATAAGAAGCTAATTTCTTTCAGAGTAAAATGAGCCATAAATTACTTTTCTCCTATGTTGCTGTCACTTACAGTAAGTATTAGAAATCTGACATTACTGACAGATTTTGGGCTAGTCCATCTCTCCATAGGGGATTTTCAGCGTAGCCTTTATTCTTTATAAATATTATCCATGAAAAGGATTCATACAAAGATGCTGGCCAGCCTCCCTGCTTGCTGCACTGTTTCTTGACAGTTGGGCTGAGGAACTGCCTTTCACTAAGTGCTTTTAAAAATTAAAAAAAAAAACCCTGAGGACCCCCCCCCCAATGAGAAGATGGATTAGTCCAAAATCTGTCGGTAATGTCAGATTTCTACAGCAACATAGGAGAAAAGTAAATTATGGCTCATTTTACTCTGGAAGAAACATGCTTCTTATTTGTATATGTTTACATGTATTAAAAATGCTAGGATTTTTGCAACCGAGGTCCTTTAAAGAGGAACTATACTGAATATGACTTAATAAAAGTGCTTATTTTTTACAGTTTTATTTATAAATTATTTAGTTATTATAAATTATTTAGTTAGTACTTGCTCATTTAAAAATCTTTCCTTACCCTGATTTACAGTTTTAAATGTATCATTGGTGACTGCTGGCAAGGTGTATCACTGCAGAATATTTGTTTTTGTGTGTTCCAAAGTAAGCAGAAATAACTCCTGGTCTCCTTGAGTGCACTGGGTGAGGAAGGCTTTGTGACAGCATAGCCTAGGCTAAGCATCACTTGAAGGGTGCAGTTACATACCAATATACAGCAATACTGTATATAGACATAGAAAGTGTTTCTGAAGCTGAACCCTGGATAGTTAACATACAAATGATCATCCTGAATAATGTATTTCTTTGTACTGTATTTTAAGGTGCCTCTAATTTTATTGTGGTAAAAACAATTAATAAGCGTATGTTTAGATGGTATTTGACTCCAGAGAGATGGTGCTAAATATACCCTACAATGCCATGTGCAGTTTTTTCACGGGAAGTGTACATACCATCATATATGGCGGTCATGCCCAATGGCTGAAGAGTAGAGTCTACAAGTTCACTGCTTGCAAAAGGTATTTTGAGAAAAAGATCTAAAGCGTTTATGTAAATTGTGAATTGTTCTGTAAATTGAAGAGTTGTTTGAGAACATATTTTAAGTTCATTTCCTTTATCTTTCTGGCTGCTTACCAAATCATAGCTTCCTCATATGGTGCCCCTCTACATTTAATTTTAAACAAGTTAGGTGGAGACTGCGATGATAAGCTTTATTTATTTATTTAAGAACAACAGTGCTACAGTAAGGCAAAGAAGCATGTGATTGCCTGCTTGGCGTGCATTGTAGTGAGGGAAATAAGTATTCAATCCCCTATAAAAAAATTGAATTATTACTTGGTGGAAAGCCATTGTTGGCAAGGTCAGACATTTCTAGTAGTTAGCCACCATGTTTGTACACATCTCAGGAGGAATTTTTGCTTGCTCCTCTTTGCAGATCCTCTCCAAGGCAGTAAGGTTTCAAAGCTGATGTTTGGCAACTAGAAACTTCAGCTCCCTTCACAGATTTTTCATTGTGGTTTAATAAAGTGTTTTTTGTATGCCTGTGGTGAGATGTTAAACCCTACCTAGCCAATTAACCACTTGACTTCTCCTCTGTACTTGGCCTTAAGATCTTTGGACACCATTAATGACTTCTGCCTGTAGCAACTGGATGCTATCCATAGAGTAACAGTTTGGGAAACCAATGCTGCACAGATGCATCACTATGCTGTTGCCTAGCAATGCAGCTGTACAGTACTGAGGTCCCCAAACTGCGCATCTTAGCAATTGTCTCTAATCACAGCAGACATGCAGACTGGTAGTGGTCTGCAACATACCCTTTTATTAATGGAAGATGACATATGTGGTATGCAATAACTGTGGCACTTATTTGGGGTTCAGTACACCATCCGCATCGCTCCGGAAGTATCTGATTCGCCACCAACCCGCCAAAAAGTCAACAGTGCTTTACTAAGTAGCTTCCACAACAACACAGTGGTAGTATGCACTGAAGTACGCAACGCATACATTTTACATTTGCAAGTGGCGGCAGTGCAGAGCACATGCACGGAATGATGCAAATATGATGGGGAAGCCAGGAATCCCAGTGACATGTCTCCTGTCCAGCAGGGAATACATCACTGGACAAGAGGTAGCAACAGCAGCAAAGGGCATGTGTGTGTGTGTGTGTGTGTGTGTGTGGGGGGGGGGGGGGGGGGGTTTGGCACATTCTACTTTTTGGCATTGTGGAGTGATGCGAGAAGGGCAGAGCATCCCACTGCAAAGCTTCTCTCAGGTATAACACCAGTCTAAGGGTAATTTGAAGTGAGAGGGATATGGAAGCTAACATATATCTCCTTTTAAACAATGCAAATTGCATGGCTGCCCTGCTGATTCTCTGCCTTTAATTCTTATAGCTATATGCTCTGACCAAGCATGCAGATAAGATTTTCGGACCCAAGTCTAACCCGGATAGCTGCATAAATGTTTCTGGTGTGTGATTAAGATACTACTGCAGCCAAAGTGATCAGTAGGACTGTCAGTCAACTGGTATTGTTTAGAAGGAAATACACATGACAGCCTCCATATACCCTTTTTAGGGGTAAAAACCACAGGAGATGAAGTGGTCAAAAGACCTTGCTTTTAATGACAAATTTATTGGTAGGAAAAGGTTTCAAACCTGGTGGGTGTGAGATTGAGGCCTTGTTCCCCATAGCAAGTTCATATTACACTAAGCATAACATAAAAAAACAACAGCAACAAAAAAACTTGCAGTCTTTGAGTTATTAAAGGGGTCAAAAACTAACCGTTCTCTTCAAAATTTTCTTATGGATAGCATACATGTAAAATTCTAATAAAAATGTGTCCGTTTTTTCAGTGCAAATTACATAAAGTGCACTATAAAAAGTGCACATATGGAACCATTTTTATTCGTTGATAATTAAACTAAAGATAAAGAAAAAAGGCAGTTACAAAAGAACAGTTCACTGTATTATTTTTTCTTTCTTCAGCATTTTATGTTTCTGATTTGCCAAATAAAGTTTAGATCAGATTAGGTGTTGCAAAGCCGTCATGTCTTAGCTGGCTGCACAAAAGAGAAACTGTGAAGCTCCCTCACCCCCTCCTCCCAGCAAAATCAGTCCCCCTGAACCCCAAGTTTGACTGCTGGCCCCCCTCCCCCAGTGGTCTCCTTTGACTGCTCCCTGGGGCCCCTGCACAATGTGTGGCTGCAATATAATAATTCACCTGTCCTGTCTTGCTACTCTGTCCATGCTCCATCTTTGGCCCCACTGTCTGCCTCTTCTCCATGTGTGTTTATGTAAATAAACTGATCTGGGTAATGGAGAAGAGGCAGGTGGTGGGAATGAATATGAAGCACAGATGGAGCAGTGTGTCAGGACAGATGAGTTATTACAATGCAGCCACACATGCCCAGGGGCCCAGAGGATTTAGAAGCAGTTGGAGGGAGACCACCTGTGCAGTTTGGCAGCATGGAGGTGGCCTGATAGCAGTCAGGGGCCTTGAGGCAATTGACCCCTTTGCCTTAATGGCAGCACTGGGCCTGCCTCTCACAAAAGCAGCAGAGCTATAAGCAAATTTTCAACTGGGTGTATACCAGCAGGTACTCCATTGTGTTGAAGAATGTTGTGAGAGCCCATCATGGTTAAGGGTGCCTTTCACTCTCTACAGGTCACCGACCCTTTATACAGAAAAATAGTCCTAGACCACCATACTTTCTCTTCCATGGTTCACAGTTGATGTCATACATTGAGGAGCCATTTTTCTGCCTATTCAAGATCGTACAAAAATCTTTTGATTCATTGGTTCAAAAAGTCTTCTTCTAGTATGTGCGCCCATACATTTGTAAACTTAATGTTTTCAGCAAGAGGTGGCTCTCTTGCTGTAGTTGGATAAATTCTGACTTGCACTAATATACTGCCAGTTCTAGTTTGATGAATGTATGTGAAGGAAATACCATTCTGGCTTTTGTGCAGCTGACTCCATGGTGATGCACAGATCGTCCACCATTCATCCCTGCATTGACTGAATGCTAGGTTCACTGCCCTCTCATTTACATATGCATGTGGGGAGTAATTTCAGGGCTGGGGAGGAGATCTCATACTCAGTAAGCTCATAAGTCTTCCTGCACAGCTCTGTAGCCACACACTGATGAAGCGAGCATGACCAAAACCGGTCGATGGCCCAAGTCCTGATATCGCTACACACCCTGGTCTGACCTCATAAGCTAAAGTGTGTAATTTGATCAGTGGGTTGATTAATCTCAAGTTTCTCTGGCATTATTGGTACTAATGGTGAAACTGCACATACAGATTTCTACGGCCCAAGCTGCCATACTACAAAATATCCTACTTTCTGACAGCACAGCACATAACCATGACAGAATTGCAGTAGCGGGATGGAGAGAGTGCTGGGCTCGGTAACAGTAGAGATGGCCTGAACGGCTCGCCGGTGAACGGTTCCCGGCGAACTTCCGGGATTCTCGATTGCGGAGAACCGCAAACTTTTCCAGAAGTTCGGTTCGCCCCCCCATAGTGCATCATGAGGGTCAACTTTGACCCTCTACATCACAGTCAGCAGGCACATTGTAGCCAATCAGGCTACACTCCCTCCTGGACCCACTCACCCCTTATAAAAGGCAGGCAGCATCAGGCTTTGGACTCACTTGTGTGCCTGCATTAATTAGAGAAGGGAAAGCTGCTGCAGACTCTCATAGGGAAAGCTTAGTTATGCTCTTGTAGGCTTGTTAGCTTGCTCCTTGCTGATTCTTATTGCTAAAAAAGCACCCCTCAACAGCTCTTTTGAGAGCTAATCTCGTTCTTGTGATCTGTTTTTTTTCTTTTGTGTGTCCCACTGACACTTGTGTTGCATAGACAACCTTGGTAATTCCTACTGTGTGTGCCACTGCCAGCCAGGCCCAGCACATTCAGTGACTACCTGTGTGTGTGACAGGTGCACATTGTAATACCCATCACTGCATATACCTACCTGTTCACTTCAGTCAGTGCACCCACCTACCAATGTGAGCGCACGCAGTGTCACTGTGCCTGTCCGTTACCTGTCTGTGTGTGACAGGTGCACATTGTAATAATCATCACTGCATATACCTACCTGTTCACTTTAGTCAGTGCACCCACCTACCTATGTGAGCGCACGCAGTGTCACTGTGCCTGTCCGTTACCTGTCTGTGTGTGACAGGTGCACATTGTAATACCCATCACTGCATATACCTGTTGTGTTCAGTGCACCCACCTACCTACGTGAGAGCACACAGTGTGATATACCATTCCGTACATACCTGTTAACTGCATCTGTGTAACTGCACATTGTATTAGTCAAGTCAGTGCATACCTTTCACTTCATCCCCCCAATATGGACAAAACAAAAGGCACGGGCAGGTCTGTTCGAGGTCGCTCTGTCGTGATTTCGTGCGGCCCTCGACAAAAGTACAGTGTTCAGAAGAAAGCACGTGCCATCAACCCCCAATATTGTCAGGACGTAGTTGACTACTTAACACAGAACACCTCATCTTTCTCAGCTTCCGCACAGAAGCGTGTCATATCTTCCTCCTCCTGCTCTGATTCTGGCACCCCACTTAACACTCAGTCGGCCACCACCACCAAAGTGCCCTCATCCCAAGGCTCAGCGGTGTGGAAATCTTTTTGTGTGTCTGCCTCAGATGAGAGCAATGCCATCTGTACTCTCTGCCACCGAAAATTGAGCCGTGGAAAGACCAAGACCCGCATAGGGACAACTACCTTACGAAAGCACATGATTACAAAACACAAACTGCAATGGGATGCCCACCTGAGGTAAAGCAGCACACAAAAGCAAAGCCACACACCGCAGTGAAAGATACCAGGCCACAACTTTTTCTCAAAAAAGGCAATACCTAAATTGTACCTAAATTGTACCGTGATGTTGAAAGGCAAGTGGTGACATCTCTGGCACACAGCGTTGGGTCAAGTGTCCATCTGACCACGGATGCCTGGTCTGCAAAGCATGCTCAGGCATGCCCGAAGACTAAGTCAGTCCCCACGCACAGCATCTCTGCCTGCACGCTGTGTGACTGCCTGCCCCAAGACTAGCAGCGGCCGCTATAATAATTTTTCTGGTGCGTGTACATGCCTGCCTAATTTTTCTGGCTGCACTGCAGCTGCAACAACAAAACAAAAGGCATGTACATGTGCCAATTCCCCTTCGTGATCACTACCTTGCCACGGTGAAGGGGCTTGCGTATCACAATGAAGCAATGATCGACGGCTATATGAGTGTTTTGGGGGGGCACACCCATGATAATAAGGTCGTTGCTTCATTGTGGATAGACTAAATTTTATCAGCTGGACAGTGACTGTTCTGTCATTCAGCTACCTCAGCCCGGCGACCATATGGGCTGGAAAGCCGCTATTACCTGCACTCTCATCATGGTGCGCACCAGTCCAGCATGGCCGTTACTACACAAACCGCTATTTGCAGTTACTGCATACCTTTCACTGCATCTTTGACTGCACATTGTATTATACTTGGCAGTCAGTGCATACTTTTCACTTGAATGGATGGCAGACTTGTCCTCCATAACAGATTTCCGTTAAAGGATTTAAAGTTGATTCTTCTTATATACAGCAGGGCCTCAAAAGTCCTCCTGTATTGATATTTTTGGTCACTACCTCGGGACGTGCATGCCATGCCTGCTGCCTTCCTTGGATGTGTGGTAGCCGTTCCTGCTCCTTTGCCCACAGCGTGCCTGCTGCCTTCCTTGGATGTGTGGTGGTGGTAGCTGTTTCTTAGGCTACCACTCCGGACCGGAATCGAACCAGGATTCCCCGTCCATTAGCCGTGGTCACCATGCAACTGAGAAAGTACCATCAAAAGTTTCACACAGTTGAATTAATGGCAGACTTGCCCTCCATAACATATTCTCATTAAATATAACAGTAAGAGTAGGCGCTGGGAGGACTTATATCTATTGAGCTGCACGTTTCCAAAAAAAGGGTGATCCCTGAACCCTCAGAGAATTAGAAATAATTATAATCAAATGGACATGCGCTGTCTATAAAGAAATGATTTAATCATTGATTTTCTTCACATTTACATAAAAAACTTCATAAAAATTCTGTGCTAAAAGTGATTACTCTACACGCAGCAAGAAACTTCACAATCAATCGCTCAGAACACCATGCATACATTTAAAATAACGCATACTTATGTAAACACAGGAACTGCACGCTACAGATTAGTATTCCCCTCTACCCATAATAGGCAAGGCAAAGATTATGAATATTGATTCCAGCAACCCCCTCAAAAAATAGATCGTTATGTAGGATCCTACTTCAAGAAAAAATGCTGGCCAGCCTCTTAATACAAGGAATACTTCCACTTCCTGAAAGTAGATGCGTCCGTTGTTAATGGTTTTATCCAATACAATGCACGCTGACAGTCACATTAATATGCACCTCTTTGTAGCTTGGTTTCAGAGCAGGCTATATCTACTATGGATACCTCTGAATCTTAGGGGCTCCTCTCACGAACTTCCAAGATGTGGAGTTGTGTACTCAGCCCGATACTGCAGGGCCTCTTTCTCCAGTCAGCTCACGGCGTTGCTCGGCGGCCTGCGTCACTTCCTGCTGGCAAGTCCAGTGTGACGCTCGCTCGCTTACCCTGCAAGCCCGGAGCAGTCTCTATGGGTGACGTCACCTTAAAGCAATAGGACCTTAATTCCAGGGATGGTCGTTTCAGCGCTACTGCGGCCAACCGGGTTCCTATACTTCAGAAACAACTTATCTTCAGGAGAACCTCTACGCGTTTCAGCTAAAAAACGTTAGCCTTCATCAGGAGGGATAGCTCTGCTGAGTACAGTTCATCCATTTATACAGGTCTCTGCCCATATGCAAATGTCTCTCCGCCTACTACATAATTAAATTCACATGGCCATATGCAAATCCTGCTGTGCTGTTATACAGGTCTCTGCCCATATGCAAATGTCTCTCCGCCTACTACATAGTTATATTCACATGGCCATATGCAAATCCTGCCATGCTGTTATCGTGCCAGACACCCTCCCTCTACTCCCCATCGGCCAATCTAAGCAGCTGCAGTTCATCAAACATGACACATTTACCTCAAACATATCCCATAATCGTCAAAAAAAGGCAAATGTTTCCATCTCACTGTTAAGTCCCCTTGGCATAAGTGTATCCAGCTGGAAAATCCACCTAGATTCATTTAATGACATTTTTTTGATAAAATCTCCCCCCCTAGGGTTCCTCTTTATCACCTCTAAACCAAAAAAGGTAGTGCCTCTCAATTTCCCCCCATGTTTATCTTTATAGTGATTAGAAAGTGGGTGCTTATCATTTTTCTTAAGAATATTCTTAAAATGCTCATTTATGCGTTCATGTAATGCTCGCTTCGTCCTGCCCACATATCTTTTTTGGCAGGGACATTGAATGCAATAGATGAGCCCCTTTGTATTGCATGTCATAGAATCTTTAATCTTAAAGGACACCCCCGCTGGCGTGATAACTTCAGTGACCTTCCCATAATTATTTGTCAGTCTACAATTTTTACAGAATCCACACTTTGTGAATCCTTGTTTCCCTTTTGATAACGTCACCATATTTTCTTTAGTGACTTGATTTGCAGCTGTAGCAATAGACAGACCCACATTAGGGGCTCTCCTAAAAATCAGTTTCGGGTCTACTGACAATAGCTCCCCCAAAATTTTATCCTCCCTTAACACACTCCAGTGCTTCCGGATAATTCCAGATATTACCTTGGATTGTGAAGTGTATTGCAGTACCATGGAAAAGTCACTGCCGCTCCACTCTGATTTGGCCCTGGGGGCCAGTAAATCCTTCCGTTCTCTGCAGGCAATCTGTTCTCTAGACTCCTCAACCTGCTCCCTAGGATAACCTTTCTCCAGGAGGCAGTCCACGAGTCTCCCAGCCTCCTCTCTGTATTCAGTTATTTCCGTACAATTACGGCGCAATCTCGTGAACTGCCCCCTGGGGACACCATTCAGCCAGCGTGGTAAATGGCAGCTGGTGTGTAGGATATAACTATTAACATCCACTTTTTTTTGGAAGGTCTTGGTCTTCAACACCCCTGACTCAACATATACATCTAAGTCCAGAAAATTGACCCTCAAATCACTTATATTGGCTGTGAGGGTAATACCCCAATTATTATCATTGACATTCTCAATAAACATCTCCAATGAGTGTCGGTCGCCTCTCCAAATCAGGAATATATCGTCTATGAAACGGCGCCACAGGACCCGGCTCGCACCAGGACCACCCTCTCCAAAAATATGGTGGTCTTCCCAATAGGCCATAAACAAATTTGCATAGGCCGGTGCGAACCGGGTCCCCATCGCCGTTCCACTGACCTGTAGGTACCAGCCCTCCTCAAATTGGAAGTAATTGTGCTCTAGAATGAACTGTATTGCCTCCAGAATAAATTCCACCTGCACTTGTTCCATTGTTCCATCAAGACATAGATGGAACCTCACTGCTTCCAGCCCCCTCTGGTGGTCAATAATTGTATACAATGAGGTCACGTCCAAGGTACATAACAGCCAACAAAGAATATCAGTACTTGGACATTAAGTTCCCAGGGAGACCACTTTTTTACCATCTGCCGAAAGTCCACAAGTGTATGGACACACCCCCTGGTAGGCCTATTATATCGGGGGTGGGGTCCCTAACTTCTAATCTCTCCAGATATGTCGACACGTTCCTACAAAAATATACAAAGGAAACGGCGGCATATCTTGAGGACACCAAACATATCCTAAACATTATAGAGGATTTAAAATGGGAGGAAGGGTGGCTGTTATGTACCTTGGACGTGACCTCATTGTATACAATTATTGACCACCAGAGGGGGCTGGAAGCAGTGAGGTTCCATCTATGTCTTGATGGAACAATGGAACAAGTGCAGGTGGAATTTATTCTGGAGGCAATACAGTTCATTCTAGAGCACAATTACTTCCAATTTGAGGAGGGCTGGTACCTACAGGTCAGTGGAACGGCGATGGGGACCCGGTTCGCACCGGCCTATGCAAATTTGTTTATGGCCTATTGGGAAGACCACCATATTTTTGGAGAGGGTGGTCCTGGTGCGAGCCGGGTCCTGTGGCGCCGTTTCATAGACGATATATTCCTGATTTGGAGAGGCGACCGACACTCATTGGAGATGTTTATTGAGAATGTCAATGATAATAATTGGGGTATTACCCTCACAGCCAATATAAGTGATTTGAGGGTCAATTTTCTGGACTTAGATGTATATGTTGAGTCAGGGGTGTTGAAGACCAAGACCTTCCAAAAAAAAGTGGATGTTAATAGTTATATCCTACACACCAGCTGCCATTTACCACGCTGGCTGAATGGTGTCCCCAGGGGGCAGTTCACGAGATTGCGCCGTAATTGTACGGAAATAACTGAATACAGAGAGGAGGCTGGGAGACTCGTGGACTGCCTCCTGGAGAAAGGTTATCCTAGGGAGCAGGTTGAGGAGTCTAGAGAACAGATTGCCTGCAGAGAACGGAAGGATTTACTGGCCCCCAGGGCCAAATCAGAGTGGAGCGGCAGTGACTTTTCCATGGTACTGCAATACACTTCACAATCCAAGGTAATATCTGGAATTATCCGGAAGCACTGGAGTGTGTTAAGGGAGGATAAAATTTTGGGGGAGCTATTGTCAGTAGACCCGAAACTGATTTTTAGGAGAGCCCCTAATGTGGGTCTGTCTATTGCTACAGCTGCAAATCAAGTCACTAAAGAAAATATGGTGACGTTATCAAAAGGGAAACAAGGATTCACAAAGTGTGGATTCTGTAAAAATTGTAGACTGACAAATAATTATGGGAAGGTCACTGAAGTTATCACGCCAGCGGGGGTGTCCTTTAAGATTAAAGATTCTATGACATGCAATACAAAGGGGCTCATCTATTGCATTCAATGTCCCTGCCAAAAAAGATATGTGGGCAGGACGAAGCGAGCATTACATGAACGCATAAATGAGCATTTTAAGAATATTCTTAAGAAAAATGATAAGCACCCACTTTCTAATCACTATAAAGATAAACATGGGGGGAAATTGAGAGGCACTACCTTTTTTGGTTTAGAGGTGATAAAGAGGAACCCTAGGGGGGGAGATTTTATCAAAAAAATGTCATTAAATGAATCTAGGTGGATTTTCCAGCTGGATACACTTATGCCAAGGGGACTTAACAGTGAGATGGAAACATTTGCCTTTTTTTGACGATTATGGGATATGTTTGAGGTAAATGTGTCATGTTTGATGAACTGCAGCTGCTTAGATTGGCCGATGGGGAGTAGAGGGAGGGTGTCTGGCACGATAACAGCATGGCAGGATTTGCATATGGCCATGTGAATATAACTATGTAGTAGGCGGAGAGACATTTGCATATGGGCAGAGACCTGTATAACAGCACAGCAGGATTTGCATATGGCCATGTGAATTTAATTATGTAGTAGGCGGAGAGACATTTGCATATGGGCAGAGACCTGTATAAATGGATGAACTGTACTCAGCAGAGCTATCCCTCCTGATGAAGGCTAACGTTTTTTAGCTGAAACGCGTAGAGGTTCTCCTGAAGATAAGTTGTTTCTGAAGTATAGGAACCCGGTTGGCCGCAGTAGCGCTGAAACGACCATCCCTGGAATTAAGGTCCTATTGCTTTAAGGTGACGTCACCCATAGAGACTGCTCCGGGCTTGCAGGGTAAGCGAGCGAGCGTCACACTGGACTTGCCAGCAGGAAGTGACGCAGGCCGCCGAGCAACGCCGTGAGCTGACTGGAGAAAGAGGCCCTGCAGTATCGGGCTGAGTACACAACTCCACATCTTGGAAGTTCGTGAGAGGAGCCCCTAAGATTCAGAGGTATCCATAGTAGATATAGCCTGCTCTGAAACCAAGCTACAAAGAGGTGCATATTAATGTGACTGTCAGCGTGCATTGTATTGGATAAAACCATTAACAACGGACGCATCTACTTTCAGGAAGTGGAAGTATTCCTTGTATTAAGAGGCTGGCCAGCATTTTTTCTTGAAGTAGGATCCTACATAACGATCTATTTTTTGAGGGGGTTGCTGGAATCAATATTCATAATCTTTGCCTTGCCTATTATGGGTAGAGGGGAATACTAATCTGTAGCGTGCAGTTCCTGTGTTTACATAAGTATGCGTTATTTTAAATGTATGCATGGTGTTCTGAGCGATTGATTGTGAAGTTTCTTGCTGCGTGTAGAGTAATCACTTTTAGCACAGAATTTTTATGAAGTTTTTTATGTAAATGTGAAGAAAATCAATGATTAAATCATTTCTTTATAGACAGCGCATGTCCATTTGATTATAATTATATTCTCATTAAAGGCAAGTGGTGTAATCTTTGGCACACAGCGCTGGGTCAAGGGTCCATCTGACAACAGATGCAAGGTCTGCAAAGCACGGTCAGGGCAGGTACATTACTTATACAGCAAATAGGTCCTTACTTGGATGTGTGGTAGTGGTAGCTAGTTCTCAGGCTCCCACTCCGATCCAGAATCGAACCCCGATTCCCTGGCCTGTGGTCACTCACAATGGCAGACTTTCCCTCCATAACAGATTCTCGTTGCAGGTACTGAACAGACAGCAGAAAATGTAATTTAAAAAAAAAATAGATGTAAGCTTTAACAATGGTAGAGAAAGAACCATCGAAAGTTGATAAGGCAGTCAGACATTACGTGATATCACTGAGGAAGAGCAAGCTCGCCATGGTGCACACCAGTCCAGCATGGCCGTCACTACACAAACAGCTGTTTGCGGTGCGTTACACAGTGAGTTTGGTGTGACAGTGTGAAGCAGTACTCTAATTACACTCCTGATTGATGTATACACATGTAAGATGTTTTAAAGCACTTTAGGCCTGCAATTTAGCATTCAATGTGATTTCTGCCTTTAAACCGCTACTTTGCGTCCAATCCAGATTTTTCCCCGGGACTTTTGACCTCTATCCCACTCCACCATGTGGCCAGCATAGTTTTCAAAGTTCGCCTCCCCATTGAAGTCTATTGCAGTTTGCGAAAGTTCGCGCAAACCGAAGTTTTGCGGAAGTTCGCGAACACGGTTGAAAATCGGAGGTTCGGGCCGTCTTTAGGTAACAGCCCTTTATAAACTGCTTTGCTGTATGCAGATTCATGCTGTTGCTTCCACATGCTCTATCAATTCAATGCATTATGCACTCTAATTATATGGCTTTGCTACTTCACCCGCTAGCTGAACTTTTCTGCAGCTTGTTTTTATCCTTTGGTGCCACATGTGTGCAGTTCATAAGACTGCCATTGGGACTTGTTGTGGCCTTATAGGATCTTCAATCAAGTTTATGTTCTTCATTTGTGCTTTCTGATAAACAACTACCAAACCAGCTGGACATTTCTATGCAAATATTGCTTCTCTCGAGGGAAACAAAAGTTTATTTTCTTCTGTTGTCCTACTTATGAGTGCAATTACGCATAATATAACTGCTGTCTCACTACATGCATCATTTAAGTTAGAACTTTAAGGGTTCATGAAATAAGATGTTGGGATTAATTATTATTGTTTGTTTTTAGGGTTAACTTTTATATCGCTAGAGTGTTTGACCATATGGCATTTGTTCTATAATAATATCTATACTATTTGAATTTTGATATCAACAAACATTAAGTCCTTTATACCCTAAGAGGTGACTTTACCTGAAAATGTGGTTAAACGCGTACTAAAATATGCTTCCCTTTCACTTTTCCCAATTATTATATTCTTCCAGTGTTTAGTATTTCATTGGTAGCGTTTCGTGCCCCAGGAAAGACTCTTTTTCTTCTTCTGACGTACTGATGCTTCAACTTGACCTATGAAATCTGCATGTCAAAGGCTTCTCTCTCCAGTTAAAAGACTTGCTTACTATGGTTTTCCACATTATGACAGTTATTAAGCTGTGTTTGTTCTTTAGTCCAATTTGCCACCTATCCTGCAGGCTGTTGACTCTCTGAAACTTGTCTTCTCATGCCGTTATGATTTGGGGTCTGGATCTTTTCCTCTTAAAGATTTCTCCAGTTTCTGAATGCAGTTTAATGGTGGAAGAGGCTGTACTCACTGACACATTGGCTTTCTTCCAAGTTTCTCTATATGAAAGACGTACACTTTTGAGTGTTATGATGGTCTGCCTCTCTTCCATTGTTAATTGCATTTTTCTTACAGTTTTTTTATTGCAAAACTCTATTTTCTGCTGGACACTACTGTTAAAATAATGCTCCTGAGGTTATGGTACCCATGTTTTTCCAGTGGTACTTTTATGCATATAAGGGGTGTAAGTATTAACAAGGGCACACCCAAAAATTGGTAGCAACCACATTTAAGGCTCCAACCTCCATTGTTGCAGAACAACTGCAAGTTGTCCACTCATTTCTTGTTCCTTGCAAAAGACAATTTTAAATGAATTCTTAAACGTACAATTTCAGTCTTGTGTAACCTTACCTTTTTTAAACTGTCAGTTCACTACACACTTTTTAAAAACTATTTTAAGCCATTAACTGGATTTGCACTGCTTCAATTTCAATGAAAAAAACCTGGAAAAATGGGGGTGATATAAAATGTTTAGTAAAACTGGATTTCTAGTAAATCATGCTTCTTATAATATAGTTGCAGGATTAGCTTAACTGTCCTGGAACCTCTGCCCTGTTACTAAAGAACCTGAAAGGTTACTTTTCTAGAAGAATCATAGCAATAGATAATATTCAGCTCATTTTAAGTTATTGTATGCATTTATACCGGATTACTGTCCAATATCTTATCCTTTGTATGTTGCTATACAGTTTTGTTCACTGTCTCAAAAGCACCTTTAAGGATGAACGTTATAATTTTCTGCAGATGCTTATGAAAAAAATCAATACATCTGCACTTCCAGTATTGGGAAGACCATCAATAATAAGTGACTGTTATTCCACCTCATTTCATTGTCATGCAAAAGCCAGCAGAACTAAAGATTGACATGACCCATTGGGATTCAGCACTGTCAGCTGGATATGAACAGTCAAACACCAGCACTACAAATTGTGACAACTGAAGTCTTGTGTCCAACAAGCAGTTGGTGTTGGGTAAAACATCAACATCCGCCAACTTCTCTGCTGTATGCTAGCGCAAAGGCTAACCTTATAATGTATCTGTCAGCTTTGGTTTTTAAAATCCTTTAAGTGAACCTTATCAGAGAAAAGTCCCTGCCTGAAACAAAGAGCATACAAGCAGGTAATAATGCTGCATCTCCTTTTTATTTCAGACCATTGATCACTAGGTTGTTGTATACTTGGATTAAGATGCATATTGGGCCTACCATATTTATTTGTTCAATTATTGTGTACTTACTGTAACTAGTTAAAGCTCCATGTTGACCATTTTATAGTCCATATTACAGTTTGATTTACTACAAAGTAATTAGGGTAGGATTATAACCTTTTTGTACCTCCAGGAATTTTTACTTCAGATAAGCCTCATTTTTTATTATTAGATATATTTTTTATATTCTTTTAACGTCTTATTTTTCTTGCGTCTAGGGTTAGGGTTCAGTTTCCTGACAGCCACCATTTACTTATTTATATTTTTAGTCACATTTAATTTCAACACTGGTTATAGCTCGTGGATAAATTATAATTTTTTTTTTTGGTAAATAAGCTCCAGCTATGGTTAGCACCCAAATTAGTCATTGAACGCAGCCTGCTATAGCTGTAATGCTCATTATGGTCTATGGCAGTGCCCAAATCGTCAATGCAGCACTGTGCCGAAATTAGCCGTTTCACTTTTTGGTACTTTTTTACTTCCAGAGTGCTGAAAAATTATTTTAAAGAGAAGATGCAAAGTTTTCAACTAGGAGAAAACTTAGGAGAAAAAGTGAATTAATAAGGATCGCCGGCTGCAAATCAAAAGATAAACACTGAAGCCAAAGATAGCATTTTTTATATATTTAAGGTGGAAGCTTCCAGTAGCCATCTAATGAAAGGTATAGTTTAGACAAGACACTTATATACAACGAGACATATACATATTGCAATTATTTCAGACTTATGGTAAAATATCTTAAGCACATTGTTTAAAGCATATGAACATATGTTTAATTAAAATGTTGAACATATACTATAAACGTACGGGTTGATATGTAGCATTGTTAACCTGTAGTCATTCTGCTTTAAGCTGTCCCTATTATTATCAAAAAAGGTTTAATCTGCCAACATAATCAATATAACGGCTGTTTATATTCAGCTGGTAAAATAGAACAAAAAGATACTGAAATGTGTGCAAGTATTACAAGAATGTGGTGGCTAAGATTTGGAAGAAAAAGTCTAATATGTGCAAATATACCTACCTTTAGGCTCCTTGTATTGCAATGGACTGCACACTTGTAAAACCATACAACTCAAAGTCCATGGGTTGTTTACATGGCATTATATCAGTTGTGATTTGATGCAAGTTATTTTGTTGTTACAATGCAGAACATACAATGCCTAAATTGGCAAGTGCATGGCAAATTGAAAATGCAGTACATGCTCATTTCTCCAGATTGATGCACACTATGTTTTTAATCAAAGGGGCATGGGGAAGTACTTACACATGTGCATTTGTGCAGTATGTGTGTGACCTTTATTTTGTTTAATCCTCACATTCTCTCTGCATGCATTTAATTTCATACCAATGCAATGTATTTTGCCCGCTTTACATCGTATTATGTACATGTCGTAACACAACACAATACAGCACAAAGCCTAGTGTGAAAATAGCCTTAGCAATCATTTAAACACAAATGTCCTGGCCATCATGCTTGGAGAAAAAAACAATTCCAGAAAGAGAATCTGAGTGAATCTATGCAAGCATAAATTTAGAAAATATTGCATTTTTGAGAACAAAAACAAATAAACATTAACAACAACAAAAATCAAATGTGTTAATTTATGGTCTAAAATCTCTGTTACATTATCTCAGCAGTGCACAACAAAACTTTTTTCTCCTGGGAATGTCCATAGTTTAATGCAAATTATTTCCACAGTCCACTTCAAATTGTTTTTCACACTGCTCCTTTAGGAAGGCAAATATGCAGGCACATTTTTGGGTATGAAAAACAGCAGAGAATATAAAAAACAGTGTTCATATGACCTGTTCCATTCAGATAGTGTTCATACAAGAAAAAGGGTAAGACAGCAAAGGATATGTGGAGTGCAATGGCCAACAAACTATGATTTAACCTCTTGAGGACCGTGGGCTTAAACCCCCCTAGTGACCAGGTCATTTTGTTCAAAATTGGCCACTGCAGCTTTAAGGCCAAGCTGCAGGACCGCACAACACAGCACACAAATGATTCCCCCCCCCTTTTGTCCCCACCAACAGAGCTCTCTATTGGTGGGGTCTGATCGCCCCTGCAGTGTTTGTTTTTTTAAATATAAATATTTATGTTATTTTTTTTTATTAAATTCATGTATTTTTTAAAATATTTTATTCCCTCCATCCCTCCCACCCCTGAGGCAGCCAATAACGGCGATCAGCTGTCATAGGCTTCAGCCTATGAGAGCCGATCGCTCTCTCGTCCTCCAGGGGGACAGCCATGTCACACGGCTGTAACCAGTACAGCGCTGCTGCAGATTGCAGCGCTGTACAATACAATTAAGCGGCGGTTTCGCCGTTACAGTCTCCAGAGCGGCAATCGCCACTCAGAGACTGAAGGCGGAGCTCCGCTCCGCCCACCAAGCAGGAGATGCGCGCGCATCTTGCGCGCGATCTCCTGCAAATGCAAGCCCCAGGACTTTCTGCCAATCGGCGTTAGGCGGTCCTGGGGCTGCCGCCGCGGCCATGCCTGCCGGCGTGTAGCCGTCGGCAAGTGGTTAAAGCTAACCTGAGCTGGATCTAAAAGTATACAAAAAACATGCTACCTGATCCGTGTGGGAGGAGGGGGTGCCAGATCAGGTACAATCCATTACCTTCTCTCCCCGCTGCTCTTAGATCCTGCAATCCATTGGTTTCGGTTTCATGACCTTTGGGGTCACAAAGCTGCAGAGGCAGCTTCTGTGCTCTCCCCTGAGGAAATGCACAGGGCCAGGCTGAGGCAGCGGCAAGAGAGGCTCCAGCCTCAGGGCGCAGTGTAGGAGGGTGCACATAACTTACTCAGCTATGATTCCCCTATTGTGTTTTAAGCAGTGACTGCAAACCAGATAACTAGAGATTAAGTTGTTCGGGGCTCTGGGGCACATCTTAGTCTAATAATCAGTGTGTGACAGCTAGCGTGGTAGGGATGGAGGGATGAACTTAGGTGTCTCAGCCTTGAGTGCTAGACGACCTTGTCCTGACTCTGGGAAGGGGCGTTACCAAGGAGTTCCTATCCTGCAGAGGGACAACCCTTCCCTATTAGTTTTCCAACATCTGAATGATGGCAAATCCGGGGAGGGGGATGCAAGCAGGGTGCAGTGGACACGGAGAGCGACAAGCAGGGCACACAGAGGCATGTCCTACAGAGAACATGTCTCTGTGGGATTTCAAAACCACCTCAGGTACACTTTAATTAAACTAGTTTACAATAGTACTGTAATAACCTATTTGATTTTGGACTGGGTGCATTTTGAGAGTCATACTTTCTATGTTTTTGACCAGTGTTACACTTAAACAACATAGAAGAAAAATCAAAATGTTTTAATTTGTCTTTCTTATAGACTCATTGGTTTATAAAGAGTAGTTATCATAAATGAGTGTAAACTTGACCAGTAAGTAACCACCAACTTAAGATGCAGCAAAATTGTCATTTATTTCTATGTCTAGATCATTATATAATATAAAATAAATTTATATATGTATTTACAAAGAAAACAGAAAACAAACATACAACCAACTAATCATTCATTGGCTGTCAGTTTGTTTATTGCTGTGCAAAATGTATCACATTTTTTTTAAAAAAATCAGTGTAAGCCGATTTCCTACTGAAAGGAACCTTTGCTAGAAAAAATAAGAAGGCTACCATTTTCAAAGCTTCTAAAAATGCTACTTACATGGCTATTAGGTTAATCCTTTGGCACACGTTTTACAAGTCATTGATCCAACAGCCAGTGAAGTCATAAACACCAATCTGCAATAATTTTTTATTGTATCTTTTTGTGGCTCAGTAAGTGTTCAAGATAGAGCGTTAATCTGAAAGCCAGGAAACCAGCATTTTGTACTAGAATATCAAACCTGGAAGCCTTCATATTTTCTCAGCACAGCTTTCCTCTGGGTTGAAGCAGTTTCCCTGGCATACTTAAAACCTTTACCCTTTGCAAATCAATCCTTTTAAGAAAGTAGTTTAGACTCATCTTTGGTTACCATGTTCCAAGTAATCATTTTCATGTACAGGCTCAAAGGAAACCTGTTATTAATTTAAATTATATAAAATAGCTCTTTGCTTCATAATTTTAGTGTTCTATGAGATAACTCAGGAATCCTAAAAACAAGAGCATTCAAACATGTTCTAACAAATTTTGTTGGGAAATTTGTTCTAATCTTCACCCGGAGCTCTTTTGTTGGCAAGTGTGGCTGATCATCATCATAGTGATGGACAAATAGCAATAATTGGAAGGAAATTGCACTAGGCACATCTCTCTTAAAGAAATTCATTTTTTTTACATACTGGGGTTTATTGAGGTTTAGGGCTTTGGGGTATGTACATAAAAAGTAAATGTAACATACATGCACCTCTAGGTGTATGCATTAAATTAAAGGCCAATAATATTAATGAAATTCCTACTTTAGGGATACCATAAGAGCATAGCTAAGCTATATTTCTACAGTTTTAACTAAAAAAAATCAAAAGCAAAATATATATATATATATATATATATATATATATATATATATATATATATATATATATATATATATATATATATATATACCAAAACACAGTTTGAGGTTTGGAATGGAGTTCATTTACTTGGACTGGCAAACCATTTATACGTAACCATTTTAATGAATTAGATTAAAGCTATTCTTACCAATGCTAAAACAGCTTCTTTACATCACACGTCAAACAAAAATTAGCAAAAAGAACGGATCTCCTTTTTCCATTAAAATGTTCAGAATTTATTTGAAACCCATTTCATGGTCTTTCTTTTGAGCTTCCATAATGTGCATTATGCATGTGACAGGTACATAATCATTTAAAAAAATATAAATAAATGAAAATAACAAAGAAAACAATGTTTGCTGACCCACAATTTCCAGGTAAAACCTCAGATGCTTGAAATAATGGCCAAAGCATTTTCTTATATAGAGTAACACAATCTTCAAATTGATTTAATTCCGTTGTTGTTATTTCCTAAAGTGAGGCCTGGCTTAACGTTAAGCATCTTGTTGTTTGTTTTGTTTTTTTAAAACAGGGCAATAGGAGGTAACTGCAATTTTAAACATTTTTAGATATGTCTATAGAGAATGTTCATCATCCTTGAATATTTCCAGTGCTTCATATATTCAAGAACTAATAGTAAAAATTTATTATTTTTTCATTAAAAAAAACAGAAGAAAAAGAGGAAAAAATGTTAAGATAAAATTGCACATGCATTTGTGTAACCTCAAAGGGAAGTTTGCAATTAACATATCCAAAATGTCATCTTTAGGTGAGCTTGCATTATTTCCTACAAATGAATAAGATTATAAAATTCCTTCAGTTTTTCTTACATTATTAAGAAGAAACCCCTTTTCTTTTTTTGGAGGCAACAGAGATGGATCTTGACTAATGTATATACACTTAGGTCACAACTAAAAGCACAATCTTTCTAAAAGTTCTTTCCTTAAACTTAAAACAACAATAAAAGATATTTTCTTAAACTCACAGCTATTTACATTTTTACATTTTTTTTCTTCTTTAAATAAAGTTCATGATGGCATATACCTTCATTGCAGAACTATACATTTAATTCTGCATAGTCACTCCTTTGTTTTAAATAGAATTTCTATTCAGCTTTATAAAAAAAGCTCAATATTTTAATGTGAATGGCCAAAGGCCCTTGTTCTTTATGGCACATAGAGAACTTAGAAAACAAAAACAAAGCAGTAAAGACATTTTTCAGTTCCAGAGCAGCTTTCCTCATTATGTATAATTGAGAAAATGTCCATTATCTTCTAAGTGAAGGAGACTGTTCGGAATATTGAGTTTATCAAAATTCATCTAGCAGGGATAAATTCATAAGCATTATCATAACAGCAATTTACACAATTCACATCTTGGGCTGATCGGTACGAATATTAGACAATTTTTCTAGTCAGGAATAAGTAAGAAAATAATTCCTTCTTTTCTACTTCTTCATAAGTATTCTGTTTGTTTTTGTTTTCTCCGAGAGCATGAAAAACATGGCAAAGCTATACTCGGGTGGTGGAGTGGCCATGGGGTAAATTAGTACTATTTTGGCCTCCACTAAATGTGTTAAAAGTATGCAGTGGTTGCATACCTGTTAATGTGTTTGGGATCATTGTTATTGTATTTGGAGTCATGAGAGGAATATCATCAGGGGATCTCCTTAGTGTGAGGGTATAGTCAGGTGGACAGGTCAGTCGGAGAGTATCATGTGCCTGAAGAGCTTCACATTCATGGTCGTGCTCCAGTTGTTTCATTTGCAAGGACATTATTTCTTCATTCTGAATGTGCGCTATGTCATTTGTTGTATTTCTTTGAGGACTAGGCCTCCTGTGAGTTTCGTGGCGTCTTTTATCTTTTTTGTAATACAAAGCAGCAAATGCTAAAATATTCAGGAACAAAAGGGAAGCTCCAACAGCAATAGTGACACTAAGTTCTGTGGAGTAATCTCTCTTATCTTCTGCAATGATGGTTGTTCCACCCACAATATTGTTTTGCGCTTCCTTTGTGTTGACCGCTGGTGTCATTGCTGGGCGCTTTGTAGTAGCCCTTGACTTAACAGGTCGTCTTGTAACATATGGAAATGAAGTCATATCTGGTGGTGGAACCTTCGTTGTAGTAGAAATATATGGGAATATTTCATTCAGATTGTGTAGATGTGGTACTAATTCTAACCAGAAAGCCACTTTAGTTGCTCTGTAATGATCTCTTACTCTTGGCTTCAGACCGATGTGTAGGTATAGCTGGTCTTTTGGATCATATTTAGACCAGGCAACTTCTTCAAATCTATTTGGCTTTGTATGTATAAACTTTGTATCTTGTGGCACTGGTTTGTTTGGATCCCTAAAAAGAGAAAACTTTAGTTAATTTAAAAAAATAAAGATAGCTTTTTTGAATAAAAAAATAAATATATATATATATATATATATATATATATATATATATATATATATATATATATATATATATATAACAATCTGTTTTTCATACTGAACTTATTTTTCCTACCAAAATATTTATTGTATTCTTTGCTTTAAACTCAGTGGTTAAAACTAGCATTCAATAAATTATGTTTTGAAGCATTCGATTTGGAAGGTATAATATATACTCATATCCAGAATGTAAGACATATGACCACCAACTGTAGCTAAAAAGTAAAATTGTTTAGAACATCATTATGAAAAGTATTGAATGATTCATCCCTGTTTTACTGTTTTACTCATTTAAAACGTTGATGTCTGCAGTTTCCAGATTTATTTCTACTATTCACACAGTAAAATAAAGCAGCAAAACTAATTGCATGGACTATCCTCCTAAATATAAGACTTCAATAAGAAGCCTGTAATCAAGGACAGACACGAGAAGATTGATCATTTCAGAAAAAAAATAAAGAGAACAAAGAAGAGCACGGAGGAAACCAATCAAAAAGCAAAGAAGGAAGTTTAGAAACCAACATACGTCTAGGGACATACATTTTATTGTTAAAGCGTGGATTCACACGATCACATTTTTCCTGCTGACTGCAAACCTAAATGCCTTTGTCTAGTTAGCACCTCTGGAATAAGAAGTTAATTACAGTATCTTTTTTCGAATATGCTTTCTCTTCATCAACATTCTGGCTTGGCAAATAAAACTATAGAGAATCCAGTAATTTACATTTTTAAGAAAATCTTTAAAGAGATACGTTTTTCAAGGAAAACAAATCTTCCACGTAAAATTAGGGTAAGTTTAACACTTTTTCCTTTTTCTGCAAGATGAGCAATATTTATTGAACGGGATTTGCCTTAAATTGTGACTATAAGGCCTCTTTCCCACCAGGACGTTGCGTTTTAGGGGACGTTATAGGTCGCATAATGGGCCCCTAACGCAATGCCTGGTGGTGTTGTAGGAGGACGCTACCAAGAGCCACGTTATGCAGCTCTTGGTGTGCCTTTTTCATGCTATGGGATGCGGAGATCACGTGATCCGCATCACGTGGTCCCGCCGGCCAATCGCTGCACAGAGCGGCTGCTACAGGAAGTAAACACTGCACGTCACTGAGTGCAGTGAATATTAATTAGCCATGTGGCTGGCCGCGAAGGAGGAGGGGAGACCTCCTCTTCCAACATTACTGAGCATGTGCAAACAGTCTAACGTGGCTTAGCCGCGTATAGCGCACAGCATGCAGCATTTTGTTTGAACGTGCTGCGTTACAATGTAACGCAACGTGGGCACTGTGAGCAACCCATTGATTTTTCATTGCTGTGCGGTGGGCTGCATTACAGGCTGCACTAACGTGTGCCTGTAAAATCTTACTGTGAAAGCAGCCTAAATCACAAAAATATTTTACCCATATTTTGATATATTCCATTAAAAGTATTTGGTAAAGTTTGGTAAATCATAAACTTCCCTCTCTCTCTTTCTTGGGGCCTTATTCAACTGACTTTTTTGTTTATGTTTTCTCCTGTATAAAATAATATATGCAATTGAAAAAGTACCAACAATTAAAAATTGTTGAGGTTTAAAATACATTATATAGGTAAAGTGCAAAAATATCATCTAGGAGAAAACATAGGATAAAAAAGTGAATTGAATAACTAAGTACACATGCTCTCTAGTTGAGTAAAAGTCTAGCATCCTATGAGGCTTTTTTTATTACTCCCCCTTTACATAAACTTTACAACTTTTTCAGCTTTCATTATTCTTTGCTCTACATTGTAAACAATATACACATATATATATATATATATATATATATATATATATATATATATATATATATATATATATATATATATATATATATATATATATATATACACACACAGTGGCTTGCAAAAGTATTCGTCCCCCTTAGGCCTTTGTTTGTGTCCCCACTGGAGTTTCTTGCTGCTACAGTACCAATTCACCATGTACATAACCCCAAGAGACTTTCTAAAGGCTGTGTTTTGATCATGTGATATAGCTGTTCAGTGTGTCCACACAGTGCACTTTAGCTGTTGCAGACAGGTGCAGTTAGTGCTAAGTGCTACAGTAGTTCACCCTTCTCAGAGCTTTTTTTGCTTTTTCTTGCTATTGTTATACTGCAATTCAGTGCGTCCAGTGCGCCCATTAGCTGTTGGAGACAAGTCTGCTGGTCCTAGTAGTGCACTGACCATGACCCAATAATCCTTCACCACCACTACTGGCATCTAGTATCTGCTACTGTCCCTTGTTTAAGGCCTCAGTGCAGAATCAGTGTTTTTTTGGTTAACTACCTGTCTATGAACTACCTCAGCCCGACCACAGGAGCTGGAAAACTGCAATCGCCTGCACTCCCGCGAAATGTGCGCACAAGAACGATGGCCACTACACACCACTACACAAAGATTGCCGCTGAGAGGATTAACATTTATGTCCTGTAGGTGTCAACTAGTAAAAACAATGATTTGCTCATGCTCAATGATGTTATCACTAAAGCTCTTTGCGGTTGTTTGCGGTGTATTAAATGTGGCATTTCGTCTGTCAGTGTGGACCGAGTCTTACCCTTACACTACCTTATTGCCGTGTATGCACACCACAAATTTAGGAATGTACTGTGGTTTCTGCCCTTTAGACATTAAAACATGACTCTGTAAACTACGTAATTTTTGGTGAGACTTTTGTCATAGACCCCCCCTCTGGCATGCTGTTAAGGCTCCTTTAAATGACTTTTCTATCACTTTTGTGTCCAGAAACAATCCCTATAGGTTTTAAAATTTGCCTACCCATCGATGTCTATAGCAGTTTGCCTGTTTGCGAACTTTTGCGGAAACTTCGAGTTCGCAAACTGAAAATTTAATGTTCGCTAAATCACTATTAATTGCAATAGTAAGATATAAACGAAAAACAAAAAATGTTTTTGAACATATAATCTATGTTCTTAAAAGTGCTCCTGTAAGTTCCTGAATGTAGATCCAAGATAGATTGAATGTAGATTCAAGATTGAAAGCTTCCATTCTCTACCACACATTCATGTTCATGTGCCTGCATTGTGCACGCACTCATGCTTGTGCACACTCGTGCATGTGCGCTCTCCTGTTTAAAAGTGAATGATCATTGCTATCTGCTATAAAATCTAGCTAAAAAAATGTTTGGAAGATTTAAACAGTTAAACTGAAAAACGTCACAATAAACAGTAAAGTGTTTTTTTTTCCAAATAAGTTTTAAGCCCAGTAAAGCCCCTACTGAGCCTATTAACTTCCTTGTTAACCCTCTCTTATACCTATAAAGGCTTACGCATCTTTAATGACTGCTGCCTGTAGTGATTGTATGCATGATCATTTGATAGCTGAAACACAACAGTTTGGGGTCCCAATGCCCTACAGCTGCATTGTTCTGCTGTGCAATGCATCTGTACAGCATTGGGGTCCCTGAACTGTTGCGCTCCAGCTACCAAATGATCATTATCAGTCTATTGCACCAATAACGTTCACCCCATCTTGAGGGTCCACCCTACCAAAGTTTGTTCCATTATATGGTGTATAGGCGCTACCACCTAAGTGGCAAATGCAAAACCATATTATACAAAACACGGTCACTAGTATCCAACATTGCATGTGGAAGTATAGTAATTAAATCAGGCATATGTTGTATCATTATAACCAGCAAGGACCAAAGAATATATTTTATCTGTTTTATACCTGTGGGACGTGTCTTGACTAAAAAATTAAGGAAAGGTAAAAAATGAGAAATGTGCCTTTTTTGCATTTACACCTCATTTTTCCTTAAAAAATACAATACAATAAAATCATTTTTTAAGAAAAAAATATTACCCAGCAAAAGCCTAGATTTATCATGAAAAAACAAAAAACAAATATACAAAACAAAAAACAAATATACATCACTTCAATGGTGTAAATAATGAAAAAGTTACTGCAGTATCAAATACAACACAACTAAAATATCGAAAATGTCAGCATTTAGGAGCCTTAAACTGAACCTTTAGTGAAAATAAACTGATGAAATAAACAATTGTATCCTCCTACTCCTAAAAATGACTATTAGATAGCCCATAGTTTTATGTTATGTTTAAAAAGTGACAAATTCTATCCCGTGTCTCAGAAAGCACAGTTCCCTGCCAGGAAAATATTTTATCACTCTAATCCTTCTCAGTAAGGGACATTATAGGCCTATAGTCCGACTGGGTAGTGAGTGAAGAGAAACTGACAGTTGCATAGCTGAACTTTAACTTATTCAGAAGAAGAAGAAAAAACAGCATATGTATTTATTTGCTTGCCACTGTACATACACATCTTATCAAGTCACATGTCATTTTAGGTTCCCTTTAAGGGGTAAAAACCTAGAAACCCAAGTAGTTAAGGACTAAATTCAAGATTTTTGGAAACTCATGAATTTTTTTTTCAGTGGACATTCAATGTTTTGAAGTCTTATCTTGGCCTTCATGCATGTATACTATTTGTAATTATAGGACCAGCTTTGTTTGTTACACTCTACTGTAACAGATAATGGCCTCAATTCACTAAGCAGTTTAGACTAGTCTACTGATAGTTTTTAGTCTACTGATAGTTTGGGCAGTTGCATCAAAGGGGAATTCACTATTACCAAATGTTTTAGACCTGGTCTAAACCATTTGGTAATTAGGTGGGTAAAGTAGGGGAAATGATCAAAATATGCAATTCACAAACAAGAGGCTATGACTGACATCCTTCTTCATTGATGAGCTCTCCTCTGGATAAAACTCCTGCATAATTAATTCAAAAGGTTCCATCCTCACATCTAAAATATCTCATAGAATTACTTTACCTACAGAAATCAGCTGGTCTAATATCTGTCAAAAAGTGGGCGTGGTTACTCCTTGTTTGCCTTTGTGAATTGTGTAAATACTAAATGTTAGACCAGGTCTAACAACAGGTCTAAAACATTACACCAAACCATCAGTAAACTATAAACCACCTGTAGACTAGTCTAAACTGCTTAGTGAATTGAGGCCAATATGTAGTAATAAATAATACCAAGTTTTATATTTCTATTCTAATTAACCATTTCTGGTTTGTTTTTCCGTATTGCATGCTTTAAGTCTTCTTAAACCTTATAACAAATAGAATGTTTGCTGTACACATTTCCTCTGTCAAAATTCAGATTATAACGAATATCCTTTCATAAGACTGCAGTCTGAAAACTGCACTGCAGAATGGCTGCAGTTAGGAAAGCTTTCTCCAGCATTCACAACCTTCACTGAAAATATTTACAGTTCCCCAGTGCAGCATTGAATGTGTATTTTTTTATGCAATTCAAAAAGCTACAAGGTTATAGAAGAAAAAAACTAACCATACAATAATGCTAAACTATGTTGGGAAAAATGATTGCAGGATGGAAATTTGTGCCCGAGCACAGTTTGGTTTAATGATTTTGGTGTTCTTCCACAAAACAAAACAAAAAAAATCAGCATAAAACTTTTTAGCGCTTATTGAACACATATATTCTGCATTCATTATATTTACCCTGTATGGCTTACTACAGTAATTTTGCTGATGCTGATAGCTTGCAGAGTCAATAAATGCAAATAGACTGTTTCACGGATTCGTTGCAAAGGCCAAATAATTACAGCATGCAAAGCAAACTACATGATAAAAATGGTTTACACAACTGAAAATGAAAGGAGAACACTAGTCAAAGTAAAGTTTTGTGATAAACACAAATATTAAATATCTAGCAATGAACTGATCGATGTATTTGGCTTTTCAAAAGAGATACCGTATTAACATTCCCCATATAGTGTGCAATCCTCATTAGTTTTGTGTGACGGAGAACACTTTACCTAATTAAAAAGGCTAGTCTCTGGGGCATCGGATGTATTTCTACACTCACTACCTGCCTGCGCAGTTGATAACAATAGTTTCAGAAGTTTAAATCACACCTGATTTAGTAAAAAACAAGGATATTTTTGCTCACCTGAGGTTTCCTTCAGTCCACACAGTGCGTCATGCTCCTCAGTGTCCTCTGGGTCCACTCCATTGCCAAACCGGCTCTGAAATATCTGCTACTGGTACTGCACATGTGCTGTCCCTTCTGCGCACCTCCACAATTGCACTCCCATCACTAGAGAATTTTTTACATGCGCAATTCTCAAAAGAATGAACAGCACATGTGCAGAACACTCCGAAGTGATGAGAATGGGATCGTGGAGTTGATTGGATTGGGCCATGCATACACAGTCATCATTAATGGAGTTTCAATGGCAGATATTTTGGGGTGACAGAGTGGACCCAGAGTATGACACACTTGAGGGGGGGGGGGGTATAATTACTATCAGCTAAGTTAAAAAAAAACTTTTTTCACTAGTTAACAGTTAAGTGCTTTACAGAAAAATATACATTCATATATCTCAACCACAGACTATGCAAAAAGAATAACATTAGTTTATAAATACTAAAGTACCAGATCAAAGTCTGCAATTATTACAAGATTAAATTTAAATTCGTAGTGCCTGGCCAAATTCTATGTTATTATTTTAGGAGTAGAAGAATGTATAGCAGTTCAAAACTTAAACATATTTAACCTTTGTATACAAGATGGGAGATGGGAGGCATAATAATGTATTTTGGAGACAAGATAAATATGATTCATTATCAGTGGAACAGTAATAGTACTTTTAAATAATTTATAAATGTGTTCTTTGGACTTATGATGCCTCTCTTAAAATTGGAATTTACTTTAAAGGCATTTGCTGATTAATCATTTGAATTACAGAATAATCACCCCAAGGTAGGGTCTGAGAAAATGAGTAGTTAATAAAAGTGCGGCCAAAAATGAGCGCAATTGTTATCATAATATTACGCTATTGCAATTAAATTGTCATTTATCGTGTTGTTGCTAGCCCTTGCGCTATTTAGCAGGCGGCTGCAATTAAATTATTTATCAGATTCTTTTTAGCGGGGATCAGGGGGGTCTTAAGGTCAGGCACCACCAGGGGGGGTCTTAGGGTTAGGCACCACCAGGGGGGGGGTCTTAGGGTTAGGCACAACTGGTCAGGGTTATGTGTAGAGATGTCCCAAACGGTTCGCCCGCGAACGGTTCCAGGCGAACTTTAGGTCGTTCGCGTTCGCTAGCGAAGGCGAACTTTTGTGGAATTTCTATTCGCCCCATAATGCTCCATTGAGCAGAACTTTGACCCTCTACATCACAGTCAGCAGGAACATTGTCACCAATTAGACTACACTCACTCTTGGAGCCCCACCCCCCCTTATAAAAGGCAAGGTTCTCCTGTTGTTTTACTCACTCGTCTGCCTACAGTAATTAGTTAAGGGACAGCTGCTGACAGACTCTGCTAGGGAGAGTTTAATTAGACTCTTGTAGGCTTGTTCCCTGCTGATTGTTATTCCTAATATTACCCTTCTCCCTCTCACTCCTCCCTCTCTCTATCCCCCCCCCACTCCCTCACTCCCTCCTCCCGTAGGGAGGAGGGTCTCATCTTCCAGGGAATTGTAGTATTTCAAAAGCCAGCTTACATACTGTGGCTGGGAATTGAACCCAGGCTGGGCTGGGAATTGAACCCAGGCTGGGCTGGGAATTGAACCCAGGTATCAGTGTGTGGTAGGTAACTCACTTAACCACTATACTACCAACAACACTACATGCTGAAGCCAGCCTAGCATGTACCATTATGATCAATCCAAGAGATAAATTAGCTTGCTTAAGGATTTGTAGCATGTCAAAAGCCAACTCACCTTTGCTGGGAATTGAACTGAGGTCTCAGTGTGTGGTAGGTAACTCACTTAACCACTATACCACCAACAACACTACATGCTGAAGCCAGCCTAGCATGTACCATTATGATCAATCCAAGAGAAAAATTAGCCTGCTTAAGGATTTGTAGCATGTCAAAAGCCAACTCACATTGGCTGGGAACTGAACCCAGGCCTACCACTCTGTAGGCTGCTATCCTAACCATTATACCACCAACACAACACACTAAAATGCTACATAGTAGTGTGTACATACCTTTATCCTTCATTTAGTTTGTTTGTAAGCCTTACCGTACCTTAGTCCTGCTTAGTCCTGGATAGTGTAATGGTTAAGGGCTCTGCCTCTGACACAGGAGACCTTGGTTCAAATCTCGGCTCTGCCTGTTCAGTAAGCCAGCCTTAAGCCAGTATGAGACCTAGGGCAAGTCTCCCTAACGCTGCTACTGCCTATAAAGCGCATCCTAGTGGCTGCATCTCTGGTGATTTGAGTCCGCCAGGAGAAAAGTGTGATATAAATGTTCTGTGTTTGTTTGTACTATAAAGACTTTCAAATATTAAATAGGCCTTTTTTTTAGTTAGAGTTAAATTAAAGCCTGTAAATTATTTTGAGAGATACTAAACAAGTAGACAGGCTAACAGCTTCAAAGATAGGAATAAATGAGGAACATAGACTCTGGGAAATCTTACCTATATTTATTATTACTGTAAGGTATGTAGAATCAGTAATATCTAATAAAGTCTGCCCGACGTAGAAATATTGTAGCAAACCACAAAAGTGGTTCAAGTTTCAAATCTCCCATACCCAGAATTTTACTCTGTTATGGTGTGCCTCAGTAGTTTACAAAGAAAGTCTCTAATAAACAGAGCGACGTTGAGGGCATTTTTGTCACCATAAGTAATAATGAGTTAACAGTGTAACTGAGATTACAATATCATGCACTGATGCTGCCACAGTACTCTTACAAGTAAACAATATGCTTGAATACAGCATACAATCTCATCGTAATGTGAATATAGAACAATATTTGAAGCAGCACTGGAAAGTGGAAGCAGGAAATTTTGGCTCTCAGAGAACTGCATGAATTTGGGTGCTGCCGAAGGTCTCCATACAAATACCGTTTATAGCAAGAAATTTGGGTGCCAACGGCCCCTGGTGAATATTGGTTTTACTATAAATGATAATTAGCAGTTTTGTTACAAATTATTTTAGCAGGATTTTTTTTGCCATGGGAGAAGGATGGTGGTTAAGGTTAGAATTTCATGGGGAGCCATAAAAGGTTAGGCATGGGGGGGGGGGGGTAAGGTTAGGCATCAGCAAAGGGATTGGTTAGGGTCAAGCTTCAGCAGGGAGGATGGTTAGGGTTAGGCACAAATAGAGGAAAGGTGCTGTGCGAGATTAGGGTTGGATTTGGTTGTAGTAAAATAGTGGTATCATTTAGTAGTAGAATACTGATACATTTTCTTCTAGCATTTTCTACTAAGGGCTTAAAGCAACAAGTTTTGAATCAGAATGATACAATTTATTGGCTAACTTAGAAGTTAGCCAATACATTTCAGCAATAAAACCTTTGTCAGACTGATTCCAGAATACTGACAAACCATAGAACACAGCTTATATACTGTACATTGGACATTGAAAAGGAAATTCATTGTACTGCACTAAATGGCATTGGATGCCTAGTCACATCATTAAGAGGATCCCCCAGAGATGCGGACGACAAAAATTTTGATTCAAAACATCTTGTTTTTACTGATGGCTGACACGGTACAAAACTCGAATGCTTCTACTACGGGCTAAACATCTAATGAATGTGAAATTATAATTACATTGTTCAATTGTCAGCTAAAACTGCTGAGTAACATATACCTTACTGATCCAGTAGACAACACAATTACTTGTGAGAAATAATCTTTTTTACTGACCCAGCATTCTTTTTTTCTCAATTAGTGTGTTAGATTTGAAAGACATAGTTTAATAATAATAAAAAAAAACTGACGTTGAATGAGGGCAATTTTTTATGAATTTATTATTTAAGTGTAATTCCATTTAACCAAGCTTTTCCATCATAATGTCAGTCTTTTGAATTGTCAAAAATGTTGTAACCCTCTGGAGGACTCTTGCTTTGGTCTACTGATCTAAGCAAAGCTTTGACGAGAAATTCTTATTGAGGCTTCGGATGAGTCCAGAAGATCAATGGACCAAACTGGAGCACCAGGCAGAGATTTAAACATGCTTTTTTCAGGCTCCTTTTTAGTTCAGTGCATCTGGGGGACTTATGGTATGATTTCCTTCTTGCCCCTCACAGTAATCCTAGCCCTATGAGTTTTAACAGAATATGGCATAGAACATTAAGAATTTGTTTTTTGTTTTTAGGAGGGTGTCATTTCCTTACTGAAATAGTTTTCTTACAATGTTGATTTGTGTTTGCTATTAACTAATAATGGGAATAAACACTCCTTTTGGTGGGGTGTGTGAACATCTTGGGGTCCCTTTACTAAAGGGATGAGATCGTATTTCTGGAAATTGGTCGATGGTAATTTGTAAGAGTGGCATAGCTTATGTGGTGGACGCCCATGCCCACAACATCAGCAGTTCAATGCCTGCATTTAAGATAAGTACGTTTAAAATAATTGGGAGTATGATTTTTGTTTCCATTTTTACAAAACTTACAAGAAATTATAGAAATTATAATAAAAATATAATACATTTAGTTACAGATTTTCCACTAATAGGCAGTAAATAATGTGTGGTGCTGAAAAAAAGAATGTGGCAGGACATACCCATAGGGCAAACATCTAGCATTGTGGTTTACCAGCTGACTGGCGAACATGCAAGAATTCTTGGCATGCAAGCAATTCTGGCACAACATTGGTTTCACACATCAAACTGCTCCACAAGTGTTCCATGCACCACAAGTGTGCTATCTGAGCCACACCTTCCTATGTCAGGTGTCCTTGCTCACTCGCCACCTCACAGGAGAGCTGGGCTTATGTCATACCACGTTGATGAGGTTGTGAAAGGTGAATGTTGGATTTAGGTGGATGATGACCAGTGTAAAGGAGAGGAGCCATCTCTGATTGGCTTTAACTAACCCAGTCAAATAGCTTCTTTCCTATGCACTGCTTATCCACCTCCCCATGCTTCTTTCTTGCCTTCATATGACATCAGTCCAGTTCAGTGCTCTAATCAGGATAGATGATCACACTTCCCCTGCTCAGCCTGCCTTCTCAATCATTAACATGTAAAGAGCCAGGCTGATGTTATGTGAGACACAGGTGGAACCATATAGAGCTAGATTAGCAGGCTGGATGAATAGTGTGATGGAAAGGAATCATCTGATTGGTTTTAACTCAGCCTTTAGTTGGACCCTTTCACTCACACTGTTCCTCTGGTCTGCTTATCAAGCTATGTGTGGAATTTGGGTGGGATGTTTGGTGGTCTGGAAAACTATCACATCCCTATATGGAAGCTTCTTTGCAGTTTACTGCGATCTGAAAATTTCCAGACAATGAACACCTACATTACAAAGAGTTCACTGGACTCAGAGAATATGAGTGATGAGCTCATAATTTTGCATCAAAATGTGATGCACAATTTCTGTCAAATTCATAATTTATTTTGTGTGTAGCCAAAATTATGATCTGTAATTCTGGGAGTACTCTAAATTATGTGAATATGTGAAATTAGCTTCTTTGGGAACAAGGAAATATTTTTTTGTTTCAAAAAAGCCTTAAAGCCCACACACACACACACAAAAGAAAAAGAAAGAAAATGAAACTGAGTAAAACATGTTGCATGCTTTCATGAAAAAAAAAAAATATATATATATATAGAGAGAGAGAGAGGGAGAGAGGGAGGGAGGGAAGGAGAGAGGGAGGGAGGGAAGGAGAGAGGGAGGGAGAGAGAGAGAGAGAGAGAGAGAGAGAGAGAGAGAGAGAGAGAGAGAGAGAGAGAGAGAGAGAGAGAGAGTTTTGAGCTCTGTATACAGATCTTATACAGTGTGGGGTCCCCATTCTGTTGCCTATTTAGTCCCTTGCAGGCTGGTAGCCAGAATTAAGCTATACCAGCCATGTTGGGCTCCTGACCATGAGCTATACCAGCTTGCATACTACATGATGTGTGGGGGCTCTGCAAGAGAGATGTGGCAAAACCTCACCCTCTTCCCAAAACCTTCGTCCATACTATAAACAAGGGCTCTTCCTTTACTCCATTGCCAGGAGTAGGGGACCACCAGATGGCCACCTCCAAGTGAAATACATATAGGGGCAATAATGTACTTACTGCACAAAGGGTCAAGTTAAATAAAAATATAACAATGAAATAGTCCTTAATTAACCAATAATACTTACTTTTCATTAATGACCCACACCAATATCCTCTGGATGTTAAGTGAAGTACCCCACTGCACACATATGCCACACACGTTTCTCCCTGCCAGCACTTGCTATACTAATGTATATCAAGCCTCAGCAAAAGCATATTTTAAAGTGCCACTGGAGCTCCCCATAGGTTCATTAACAGATCAATGGGAATGCTCCCTGAGTTAAAAAAAAGAATTTTCTCAAAAACTATAGAGATTTTTGGAAAAAAAAACATGGACTGAATTATTTATAACTGCAGCTTACATATTTTTGTGTGACATGCAACATTTATAAATGGATTATGTGAAATGAATTCAATTTTGAAATCATAATGGCAAAATGATACATATAATTCTGCGTAAGTGCAATTAGCACAACGATCATTACTAGTGATTTCCCCAAGTTTCCATAAAAAATACATACAAAATAGTGTATTACACAAATACTGCTATAGAGGATCAAGGACTTTTTAGCTGCTAATATATATTAAAACCCAGGACACAGGTCTTAAACCTGCTCTAGACACCAAACTGTACCTAAACCCGGGCCCAGGGGTAGTATTAAACCAAAGTGGAGTTTGATTTTAAAAAAATGGAGGCCAAAGCAGGACAAGGACTAAGTTTCTCTACCTTAGGGTTATCTTTTTATTCCCCTCCCTCCACTCCAGTTCTTCATTTATGTTAATTGCAAACCTAGAACTACTTATAGTACCACTATATTAGTTATCTATATGGCAATATGTTATTTTGGGGTAGGATCAAACCATGTACAGATACACAGAACAACAGATGATGGGTCATCAAGGTCAGTGTCGGATTTACATCACAAGATGACTTACTTAAAGAGACACTGAAGCGGGAAAAAAAATACAGTATATGATATAAATATTTTGTATGTGTAGTACAGTTAAGAAATAAAACATTAGGAGCAGAGACATAAGTCTAATATTGTTTCCAGTACAGGAAGAGTTAAGAAACTCCAGTTATCTATGCAAAAGAGCCATTGAGTGCCGCAACTTTCAAAGTCACAGAGAGCTCTGTCTCTGCAGTTTCTTATCGCAAGTGTCTGGCACTGTAATTTTATTTTCTGCAGAGAACAGTTCAAAAGTTTACTAGCCTGCTCTGTAAAATCATTTAGAATGCTGAGTAGTGTGTAAACTGCAAATATTAAAGAATGATGCAATGTAAAAGAAAAACAAAAAACTACCGTATATAACAGAAAATAAAAATATGAGAATATTTTATTTGCTACTAATCTTCTAGTAATTATCCGTACTACACAGCCAATTCATTATATCATTTTTTTTCGCTTTAGTGTCTCTTTAATGTGTTTAGAACCAGACAATGCTCAAACATTAGTACGTTTTACTTTAAAAGCCTATTTATGTGTGTTTAAATTTTATTTTAATAAAATATTTTTAATTTGGCATTGGCTTCTTTAAATTTTGAATTTGGGAATGGTGAAGGGCACTTGTCTGCCACTGAACTATTGTAACAAGCCAAATGGAAGTCCGCACCGCCTCTTAGGGTAAATCTTGTTTTATTAGTATCAAAAAGACAGACACATTAAAAAGAACCACCAGGCTGCCTAAGAGGCGGTGCAGACTTCCATTTGGCTTGTATACTTGAATCTCTGTGGTATCCGGGGACAAGTCCTCCACACCTCACCCCCTTACATAGGGTGGCTTGCCAGAATAGTGCGATTGGCTCTTTTTTGAACTGAACTATTTTAAGTCATCTCCAGAAATGGGGAATAAACAATCCATAATGCCACAATTTTTCTATTACAACTACCTCTATTCTTAAGGCCCAAAAACATAGTAAAGGGGGCCCTTGGCTCTCAACATTAGGACTAGGATTCTTTGCAATATGGGTAGGGTTCTGCCTCCTCCTTTACCGGTTACTCCCAGTGTAGAAAGGCATACATCCTGGTGTGCTACAGTTAGTAAGGTTAGCACATCTGCTACCATTTCTTTAGCTTTATTTACTAAACCATACACCACTGCAAGGTTTTCATTACATTTCACACTTTTTGTTAAACATTCAGAATTGTCTTAGATGCCTTCTCTGTGTCTATCCCTGGATTCAGAGAAAGCAATCAACAGGGTACACTGGGGCATTATGACTGTGGTACTAAACAAATTCGGTATTAAAGGTCCTTTCCAGGAGTCCATATTATCTCTCTAGTCAGCTCCATCAGCACATGTTTAGATTTAGAAACTTTCAAATAACAAATGCCCCCTGTCTCTACTTATATTTGACCTGGTCATGGAGAGGTTAGAGTACATTAGATCCAATAGAAACATTGAGGGCCTCACAATGGGTGGTAGAGAAAACACAATTGGTTTATTTGCAGATGACGTCAAATGTAAAGAACCAATATCTTCCATGTCACGTGTCTGGGAAGCACTTACTTCATTTTCAAATGTATCATACTGCAAAGTGCATGATCACAAGTCCTGACTTCTGGGAATAAATATATATAAACAGAATAGGAAATGTAATTTCTGATAAATTTCCCTTTCCTTGGGCAAAAAATACATTCACATATTTGGGCATTAATATACCCAAGAATGTAGGTGACCTCTATTGACTTAATTATCTCCCATCAATTCAAAAAATGTCAAGGGAATTAACGAACATATCAAAATTTAAGATCCCCTGGGCTGGAAAACTTGCAGCTTTTAAAATGCAGGAGCTCCCAAAATTAATTAATATATTCAGGACATTTCAAATCCCAATCCCCAAATCCTTTTTTACAGAGATGAAAAGAAAGACTTAGTTCTTGTGGCAAGGGCACAAGCAAAGAACAAAATCTCACAATCCCCAAATATAAGAGTAGTAGTCCAACTATTATTCATGCCTTATTGATAGTTCCAAAGCATGGTGGTGTACTCATGCGCCTCAAGTGCACACTACCAGATCTGATAGTAGCAAATATTCTCTATGTTAAAAAGCTCTACCACCCCATGCTACTATTATGGCCACCGAAACTTAATAAAGAATCACAAATTAGAAGTGGAAGATCTCCCTATGAAAATTCCTCTACAAAGCACAGCCAGACATATTGACAACTGTAATATGAAATATTGTTACAGTAGAGACATAATGTAGACCAATGATCTTTTCAGAAATGAATCCCTTAAATCTTTCCAGGAATTAAAGATGAATACAGTTTATACAATAATACATTCCACTCATACTTGCAACTTAGGTAGTTTATACAGTCAGGCCAAATTAATAATACCAAAATTACCCAAAAAAATGCAGACATGTATTTTAGAAGTACATAATCCTAAATCAGAAATCTCCATATGATACAATGATATGTTGAAACCTATAATACATTTAATACATAGATACAATAATTACTGGTCCTCAGAACTCAAGGAAGTAAACTCTTTAGAACAAATACTGAAAGTTAACAGAGATATTCCTGGATATACACAATGTTTATCTGATTGGGAAACATCAGAAAAAACAACTGTGCTATGGCATATGCCTAAATCTAGAATATCCAAAATATCTAATAATTAATCATCTCAATGTTGGAGAGGATGTCATTCCTTAGACTTAGTAATTCATATTTTATGGGAATGCCCCTTATTGAAAAAATTGTGAGAATTAATCCAGATATTAATTCAAAATTAGTCAATATAACTATCACTCCCAGTTTAGTACTTTTTAACATAAAGCAATAGATCACTTGACCATTTTTTTTAAATGTTACCAGTTTGGCATGTGATTAAAATAGAGTTAGCTTTTAAACAATGCTTTTATGTTATCACCATATGTTTTGTTATCTATAATTACACTAGAATTACTAGGTACATTTAATAAGAAACATGACCTCTAAATATGGTTTAACTCCCTGATTTAATAATACAAAAATAAAATATATGTCCATATTCAGAAATGGATGTTTTAATTATTAAGCATTTAAAACATATTCAGTCAAGACTGTATACAGCAAAGAATTATAAACTGTGTACTAAAGTATTTAAAAATGTAAAATATATATCTTTGCAAGGTGCTGAAACATAAGCATGATTAAAGAGGTAGTTAAAAATAGAACATTGACCTATTTTCTGCAAAGGATTTTCACACATATAGCAAATAACTTTAAAACAAATATAGATGCAAGTTTTAAAAAAGGCTACATACCCAGTTTTGGCAAAGTTCGTCCAGTATGTCATAACCACTGCACTGAGCATGACATCATTCTTTGAGAAATTACAGTTAAAGAGTTCTGTCGGCCCAATCATTGGAATGCCAAATACATAAGGAACTTCATCACCATGAGCAGAATCTGCCCAGCTTGGTTTCATTTCACTTTGGCAATGGTGGTAAAATGCATAGAAATAAGTTGGTGAACCATATCTGGCATGTAAATCTGCCGTTGCAACAGCTGGCGCCACCCATTGGTGATCTGTAAAAAGTGCAACTAACGTCTTCCTTCGGGTTTCTGGATTTTCTTTATCGGCCCAGTCTGTATACATGAATTTAATGGTCTCCCTAAGTGTATCTTTTCCTTCAGGGTAACCATACAGATTGTCTACAAAATTGGCTACTGAAAAGTCAAAATCACTTAGTGAGACACCATCTTCATTGTCCACTATGCCATCTACAAATTTTAAGCCTTCCCCTTGATTAACTCCAAGCATAATATCATAGTTAAGGAACTCCCCTTGTTCCATGAGTATCTGCGGGTCATCTGGAATGACATCACCATCAATGACTGGTCCAAAGGCAATGTGGTATGTGGCTGGTGTGACAGACTGCTGAATGAGTTCTTTGTAATTCTTCTCTCGAAGACATTCAACCAATTCAATAGTATCCAGCATGTCACAACCCACTTTATCTGCCAATATCCTCGTATACTTGGCAGGCTGGTAGTTCACTGCCCAGCTGGATAAGGCTGTTCCACTTTGTATGATTGCTTTTTGGAACAAACCTGCAGGTGCAAAATGTATAAATGCAAATTAAAAAACTTAAAGTCATACAACAATGCAGCTTTTACTAAGCAGATAGAACATACATTGTTTTTGAGTTTTCCTTAGCCGCATCCTTAGCAGAGGAATACTTTGCAAGAAAAGTATTATTTTTATCAAGCACAATTCAACCTTATTTCAAGAAAAGCATTTAAAGGAGATAAAGATTTACTGAAACACAAGCTTGATTTTAAAGAGATTTTTACAAACACTAGGCAAGGCTTTCCATTTGAAAAGTGTTCATCCTTTTCATTGATAAAATGCATGCATTCCAGATTTCACTAATCAGACACAACACTAATAAAGCTTGTCTCTAGCATAGGTCACAAGTGGCAAGATGGTCTTCTAAAAGCATATTTAAAAGGCCACATACATAAGTGCTTTATTAATTTGTTTTACTGTTAAAAAAGACTTAAAACAAAATACGTATTAATAAGACATTGACTCTCAATTGCTGCTTCTTCCTTGCTTTATTTTACCCTTTTTTTGCCATGTTTAGGCACTAAGCTTCATAATACTCTCCCCTATGTTTCCTGGGGAGAGGTGACCAAATTAACTAACTGAGCTTGTTACATTCATGAAATGAAAATGTTATTTAAAGGTGTCTATCAAGGCTGTAGAAAAATGCACCAAAGACCTTTTAAAGTGAGCGTAGCAATGGTATAGTTCAGTTATAAGCACTGAACTAACATTTTTCAATAGACAGTGATGATGTGGTTCTTGAAGCTTGTCATGACCAGAAAACTGAAAATAGTACACTCAAATATTAGGACAAAACAAGTTCTTGTCTGGTAAGTGGTAATATTTTAGGTTGTTACACATGCACATTTGTGAGTGGTCATCTTTAAGGAGTTGGGAATTATGAGATCCAATTGTTAATATGCTGTGTTTCAATTGAACTGTCTTTTTATTTATATTTTTGAAAGATAACAGAAAATCAGACATGTGAAATGAAATGTTAGCTTATTTTTAGCTGCACTGTTTCTTGCTTTTCTGGAATTTTCACAGAAAAGCACAAGGTTTTCCAAAATTCAGCAACTTAGCAAAACATCCTTATTGAAAAGGCTACATTCTCAACATAATGCATGCATAACCCAGTAGAGATGGCCTGAACAGTTTGCCAGCGAACAGTCCCTGGTGAACTTGGACTGTTCACCATTTGCATTTAAAGCAAATTTTTTTTTAAAAAAAAAATTGCGTTCACATTTTACATTAAAGTCAATGGCCATCAACTTTAACAGTTAATAGCACAGCCCCTTTATGTGCTAGAAACACCAGATTTGCAGGGTATGTGGAAAAGGACATTAGGTACAAGAGGAAAAAATTGAAAAAGTCCTTATAGTTTCTGAAAAAAACTATTTTAAAGATCTCATTCTGACTGTGGGAAATGTTTCCATGGCCGCTGACTTTAGCGGTTAATAGTAAAGCCCCCTTACATACTAGAAACAGGTTAATTGCATATACATCCACAGCACTTGGTACTCAGATCGGCATCTGCAGTAACCCCACAGTGCACAAAGACAAGTTTCCATAGTGACCATCACCAGAAATAAATCAGAAAATGTCACTCTCCATCCAAGAAACATATACACATTTATTTAAAGCTGAATCCACATCACATATACAATGACTTACTTCCGGGGTCCTTTTGACAGGGACCCTTAGTAGTAAAAAGCATGTAGTGTAACACAGTACACGTTAAAATCCAAGAACGATCTCATATAAGTTGCCCAGTCTCCAGTTCCGACCGGTTTCGGCCTTGCGCCATCATCAGGGAACACTGGAGACTGAGCTATGGGCAAAATACATAAAGGATACCTTGTAATTGCCTGATCGAGGCTGCCGCAGGCTCTAAACAGAAACTTTTAAACTTGCCGGTAAAACGCATTACTGATTGGTGCATTCCGGTCAGGTGGTAAGGTGCAAGTAGCTCTGAGATGGCGTGACATCACAACAGAGCCGGGGCCATAACGCGATTGGATGAGTCGGTCACATGGGACGGCATGCTGGTGCGAGATTGGCTGAGGGAAACACTAGGCATACTGGGGAATGTAGTTTTCAGTCCCTCCATTCTCGGCTTCTATATCACTACAGAGATGGAGTATAGCGCGATTGGTCACCATGGTCACATGGGAAGGTTTGCTATGCATGCTGGGAAGTGTAGTTTAAGTCTCTCCGTGCACAGGATTTATATTACGACCTATTCCTTACAATAACTATCAAGATGGTGCAAAATAAATACAGTAAGTTAAAAAGGAAGCTCATATTGTTAAATATACATATACACATTTCAAGTCATATTGCATTTTTATATTGCACACCCCATAAATATACTTAAAACACTATTTCCCATAGAGTTCACACGGTTACTGCCATCTTGTAGTCAAATAAATTACTGCACTCAAGAATTATCTATAAAACAGTTTATATTGAAATCAATATTCAGACCTCTTGGTCGCATAGTCTTTAGTGTAAAGATCCGCTTGGTTTCTAGTTTGTACAATTCTCGATCTTTATTTTGTCCTCTCCAGTCTATTTTTACTTGGTCAATAATACAAAATTTTAACTCGGAAGGATTCTTGTCATGGACAATTTTAAAATGATTGGGAACAGAGTGGTCTATTTCAGCTTTTCCGATGTTGTAGACATGTTCATTCAATCGCCTCCTGAACTCTCTCTCTGTTTTCCCTACACATTGGAGCCCGCACGGACATTCTAACAGATATATCACATACATACTATTGCAATTGTAAAAACGTTTGATCTGAAAGACTTCCCCTGTATAATTGCTGGTAAATGAGGTGATCTTCCTTGGTTGGTTGGTGCATGTACGACATCCAAAGCATTTTTTACATTTAAAAAGTCATCCATCTCCAGAAAAGTTGGTTGCTTGTATAGGGTGCTACTTGTAATCCAACTCTGAAGATTTGGGGCCTTCCTGAAAATAACTTGCGGTTTTTCAGTAATTATTTTGGTTAGGTCAGGATCTAGTCTCAGGATTGGCCAATGCTTCCCTACAAGCCTTTTTATATCCCTATATTGTGTATTAAAATCTGTAATAAAAGCAAATTTAAACTGATTTTCCACATTCTGTTTTATACCTGTGCTGTGGTTTTCAATCATATCCAGTCTATTCCGTGTACCAATCTCATCCTGCAATTTCTTTAGATTGTCAGAATCATATCCTTTTTCTACAGATCTTTCAATTAAAACATCTGATTGGGTAAAAAAATCTTTAGTATGAGTAAAATGTCTAAAAACCCTTAAAAACTGGCTGGATGGTATCGCTTTCAGCCAGGTGGGATAGTGGCAGCTTTCCAATGGGATATACTGTAACTATTACGATCTGTGGGTTTAAAAAAAGTTGATGTGCTACATTTTTTACCGTTACAGTTGTGCTACAGTTTACTTTTTCAGTGCTGTATTCACAATTAAAATCAGATTATCAGTATTAAAATTAATAAAATCAATAACATTCCCAATAAAAAACACATCATCTATAAATCTTTTCCATAGACAGAGGTTTTCGTGTTGTGCACCATATATAAAAATATCCTCCCATCTGGCCACAAACAGATTGGCCAGACTGGGAGCATACCTCGCCCCCATTGCCACGCCCTTTACCTGTCTATAGAAAGTGCAGTTAAAAGCAAAATAGTTATGACCCATAGCAAAATCTAATGCCTCTCTCAATAAGATGTTTAGAGTCTCTAAATTAGGAGGGAATCTTTAAAACAAGTGGCTGTAGAAAAGTGTCCAAAAAATGTCCTAAATGGGATGTTACTGAGTTAATACCACTCACGATGGGTCGGCCTGGTGGATTTTCTGGGTTTTTATTAATTTTTGGCAAACAGTTTAGTACAGGGGTTCTTACAAAGGACGGAATCAAATATTTGCTCTCTTTCTCTATAATTAAACCTTTTTGTACTCCTATTTTCACCAGCATTCTCAATTCCTGATGATATCTCGGTCCTGGGTCCGTTTTCAGAACCTGATATGTTTGATTATCCTTCAATAATGTGTTAACCATATTGATGTATTTTGCAGTGTCCATAATCACTAGCACCCCTTCTTTGTCTGCAGGTTTCACAATTATATTCCTATTAGTTGCTAAGGCTTTCATAGCTACCTCCAGGTTCCGTTCTATTCACTTCGCTTTCATTGGCATATGTTCTATATCTCTAATAATCAATGATTTAAAAGTTTCAATAGAATTATTATTTGACAACTGGGGGTTGAATGTAGAGCGGTTCTTCAAACCACTTTTTAGATACTGCCCACTAACATTAGTATCCACTGTTGAGGTAGTTGGTGCTGGGTTTGTAGAGAAAAACTTTTTTATGCTCTGATTTCTTGCAAATTAATGGGCATCTACAAACATTTGGAATTTGTTCATAGTTTTTTTTTTTTTTGGGGGGGGGGGGGGCATATTTTAATCCCTTATCCAATAATTTTAATTCTGGGTCAGTCAAAGCATTACTACTGAGGACTATAAATCCCTTCCCCTAGCTTTCTTTCATTTCTTTGCTGTTTTCTCCTTTGGAATTTGATGCCTCCCCTATTTCCTCTGGTTCTTCTTCTAATGATCTTTTTCTCCTTTCTTTTTGAGGTAGTGCTTTCTCTAAAAAATGGTTGTTGGGATTTTCACTCGTTACAGGATTCTCTACCAAGGAGGAGTCCGGTGCTGTGAATCTATTGTAGACTGGAGGGTAATATTTAGGTGGGGGTGCTACTTTATTATACCTCGGTTTCGGTTTCCAGTGTGGTCGTGTTTGGGGGTGAAAGTTGGGATAGGTTTTAGGATGCATGTTATACAGTTTCTTTGGTGGGACTGTTGGGGGTCTTGGATTTTGAAAATATCTCGGAAATCCATATGTGGGTCTACTAGGTCTTGTTGGAGAGTGATTTTGGTAAGGAGTGGGGTAGTTAAATTGTTTCATAATGGGGGTCTGCGGGGTTTTGGGGCCACGGTAATATGGCTTGGGATGGGGTATATTAGGTTTCGGACTAGGATTAGGGGCGGCAGGTACTACCGATATGGGTTTGGACTGCCACTTGTAAACCATTTTTTGGTTGTAATTATTAAAGTCCCAGACATATTTCTTTTGTTTTTTATGTCTAAGGTCCTCATCCCCTTTTTTAAGGTGCTGTTGGACGTTACCTGAGATCTTTTTGAAGTCCTCTAATTCATGAAAGGGATTTAATTTCTCTTTAATTTCGTCTATGGTTTTATTAAAATCTAGCATCCGCAATCTCTTTGCTTTTAGTAGGTTTTTTTATTAATTCTTTCCCACAGTCATCAAACAATCTCTGCCATTCCTCCTTTGACACATATTTCATCTCTTGTTCATTTACAAGAAGAAAAAAGCTTCCCCCTCTCCCCCAGAGCCCTTGTCCAATCCATGGATAAGGGGCTCTTGGGGCATTCATGGTGGCATTTGGAAGTTCCCTTTAAGAAGGGGACCTCAAGATGCCTGCCTCCTCCCCAGGAGAAGTTAGTATAGGGGTACACAATACCCCTTACCCATTTCCGCAAAGACATAAATGAAATAAAAACAAAACAATTAAAAAAGTCCTTTAATATTCTTAACTAACCATACTCAACTGTACCTTTAAATAAAGTTCCCATGCAAAAATCTTCGGAAATGTCCCACGCCAATATCCTCTATCTTGTGATCTTGACTAAAGATCTCCACCGACCGCCGCCACACACGCCACCCCACCGCAGCTCTCACCTATGCTATATATAGCTGAGAGTGTTGTCATCAGATGCTCAACTGCCAGCTCCCGCTGCCGTCCCCACCTCCCACACCTGTCACCCCCACCCATGCTGGCACCTAGTGCTCCCATGGGTGCACTAGATGCCAGCATGGATAAGAGTGATAGGTGTGGGCAGGTAGGGAGGACAGTGGGAGCCAGCGGTAATGCTTCTGCATAGGACAGCACTCTCAGCAATACTAAGCATAGCTAAGAGCAAAAAGCATCTTGGAATTTCCCTCCAAGGCTCCTCATTGGTCTGTTAAGGAAATTTAACATTGATTTTCTCAAAAACTATAAGGTCTTTTTGAAAAAATGTTTTTACCTCGTGGACCCACTGTCCTCCTTCACATACCCTGAAAATTTAGTGTTTCTAGCACGTAAGGGTGCTTTGCTACTAACCACTTAAGTCAGCAGCACAGGAAATGATTTTCTCAAAAACTATTAAGTCTTTTTGAAAATAACTTACTGATGTGTCTGTATAGCCCAGTTATGGGGATTTTGTGATTGTAGTGACTAAAGATCTCTCCCATTGTACAAAGGTCAGTGGATACATTTAGGCATGTGAACCTTCAGCAGTATAAACATTTCTTATTGGCCACTGATTTAGCAGCAAAGCCATGTCCTGGAAAGGTAGCCTTGTCCAATCAGTGACTATGCTTTAAAGATTGAGGTGTTATTTACTACAGAAGACCCACTCTGATAAAACATCCCAGAGCTATGGCTGTCATCACTTAGTAATTTTGAACTTTAAAAACAGCAGTCCCCAAACATGTGGACAGCCCTGGCTTGTACCATATTGGTTATCAAAATTCTAATTCTACATGGGTTTACAGTTGATGCAAAAGCAGAGGCAAAGAGCAGTAACCGAGGCAATCAAGAGGTGGAAGTGATCTGCACATTTGCAGGAGATGTGCAGATCACTTGCACATCTCCTAACTATGCTCCATAGGTGAGCATAGTTAGATGCTCACCTATGGAGAGGGAAGGCTCTGGATCCCATAGAGCATGACCAGTGCACTTGACTCACCCACTTCCCCCCACCCCTCCAGTTGACATTATTGGGCCATCTGGTTAAATAAGTATTTGGGAGTCCTCCGAAGTCTTTGCTCTTGAATGTTTCTGAAGATGGGCAGCTCTGTACTGCACATGTAGGAGCGCACACTTGTGCATGAGCAGTACGGAGCCAACCACTTTCAGAAGGACTCAGATAAATGATTGCTTCTGAAGCCTTCTGATGGCTCCTGAAGGCACAGACTTTTATGGGGGACAGCGGTGAACCAAGCAGAGAGAGAGGAGCAGCAGCCTATGACAGCCAATCGCCATGATTGGCCGGTAGAGATGGCCCGAACCTCCAATTTTAGGTTCGCGAACCGGTTCGCGAACTTCTGCAAAAAAGTTCGGTTCGCAGGAACTTTTGCGAACTGCAATAGACTTCAATAGGGAGACGAACTTTGAAAACTAGAAACATTTATGCTGGCCACAAAAGTGATAGAAAAGATGTTTCAAGGTGTCTAACACCTGAGTTTTTTCAATGACTACAAGAAGGAAAAAAAATTCAAAAAGACCTTATAGCTTTTGAGAAAATTGATTTTAAAGATTTCCTTCCGACCGTGGGAAAATTAAACGCCCGCCGAATTTAGCAGTTAATAGCAAAGCCCCTTTAAAAGCTAGAAACACCAAAATTGCTGGGAATGTTAAGTAGAACTTAATAGGAAAAAAAAATTCAAAAAGAGCTTATAGTTTTTGAGAAAATCGATTTTAAAGTTTCAATGTAAATTCTCCTTCTGACCGTGGGAAAATAAACCCCCGCCGAATTTAGCGGTTAATAGCAAAGCCCCTTTAAAAGCTTAAAATTGCTGGGAATGTTATGTAGAATAGTGGGAACAAGAGGAATTTTTTTTTTTCAAAAAGACTTTATACTTTTTGAGAAAATCAATTTTAAAGATTCAAAGAAAAAAGAGTCGATTCATTAAAAAAAGAACTGATTCATTAAAAAGAACCGGATGATTCATGAACCGTTAGTATAGCTTAGAATGCGTCCTGAGCAGGACGTATAGCTGCTGGCTCCTGCTGTCTCTCCCCACCTGCCTTCACCTGTCAACCTCACCTAGGCTGGCACCCAGTGGACCCATGGATGCATCAGGTGCCAGCCTAGGGGAGGGTGACAGGTTAAGGCAGGTGGGGAGAGACAGCGGGAGCCGGCAGCTATGCGTCCCAAAGGACACATTCTCTAATATGTGGGGGGCGTCAGAGATCTTCAATCAACTTAATTGAAGATCGCAAGATAAGAGGATACTGTATTCGTTGGATCATTTACCGAGGATATTGGGAATTTTTTTTACAGGTAAGTATTTATGGTTAATTTAGAATAATAAAATACTTTTCTCGTGGTTGTGTTTTTATTTCATTTAACACTTTGTGGAAATGGGTAAGGGGTACTTTGTACCCCTATACTCATTTCTCCTGGGAGGGGGTGGGCATCTGGGGTCCCCTTCTTAAAGGGGATTCCCAGATGCCACCATGAATCCCCCTGGGAGTCGTCGCCCCATCTCCTCCTGGAGCACTGGAGGTGGGGAAGAGCCCCTTGTCCATGGATTGGACAAGGGCTCTGGGGGGGAGGGGAAGGCTTGGCCACCTCTCCCCCCAGAGCCCCCCATATCATGGACCATGCGGGCTGGTATAGCTGAGATGCTTTGTGGGGAGCAACTTAGTTTTGGGGCAGGCAGTCACATGGCGTGCAGGCAAAGATGCTGTGTGCGGGGACCGACTAAGTCTTCGGGCGGGCAGTAGCCCTCCGGGATCCAGGCCTCATTCTTTTTGATAAAGGTGAGGTACTGTACACTTTTTTGAATCAGGCAACTTCTCGTCTCAGAGACAATGCCTCCAGCTGCGCTGAAGGTCCTTTCTGACAGGACACTTGAGGCAGGGCAAGACAGAAGTTGGATGGCAAATTGGGACAGCTCTGGCCACAGGTCAAGCCTGCGCACCCAGTAGTCCAAGGGTTCATCGCTGCTCACAGTCTCTACATCCACACTTAAGGACAGGTAGTCGGCTTCCTGCCGGTCCAGGCATTGGTGGGGGTGGATCCGGAAGCGCTAAGGTGAGGCATTGGACTAAAGAATGTCCACATGTCCGACATCACCATGAGATCCTGTCCTTGCCTGCGTGGACATGGGAGAAGGATTACTGCCAGTAGTGGTGCTCGGATACCCCTTTTTAAAATTCGAGTTTGGTCGAATTCGAATAGTAAATTATTCGAGCTCAGTCGAATATTCGATTCGAATAATTTTTACTATTCGATTCGACCTCGGACTTCGAGCTCACTATTCGAGTCGGTATTCGAGCTCATTATTCGAGCTGACTATTCGAACACTTGTTTTGAGGGTGAATGATGCAAGAAACATCTTTTTTTCCAAGTAACAACAGCAAGTGATTATGTGGGGATGTTCCTTTAAAAAAAAAAAAGGTGGAAAGAGAAGTTGTGTCCAAAATTTTGTTCAGTACTGTATATACTTCTCCTCCTTCTCCTCCTCCTCCTCCTCCTCCTCCTCCTCCTCCTCCTCCTCCTTCTTCTTCTTCTTCTTCTTCTTCTTCTTCTTCTTCTTCTTCCTCATCTTCTCCTTCTTCTTCTCCTTCTTCTTCTCCTCCTTCTTCTCCTTCTTCTTCTTCTCCTTCTTCTTCTCCTTCTTCTTCTTTTTCTATATCTTCTTCTTCTTCTATATCGTCTTCTTCTTCTTCACTTATTTCTCTTTTATAATTTTTTTTTAAAGAAATGCAGCTATTTTTGAGCGTAATAAATAACTGGTGGCGCACGCATGTTGGAAGCGCCATTGTATGTGCTCCCTGGCAGTGGAAACACACAGACAGCAGGAGGTAAATTCAGCAGCAGGAGGAGGAGGATGAGTGTGTGGCAGCAGGCCAGGCAGTCAATGAGGCAGGCAGCGTGACATAATATCCCTGGTACCTAGCGGTGATACCAGGGCTGTAAATAAACACAGCAGGAGGTCCCAGACAGCGGTCGTGCAGCCCACATCGTGTCCAATACACAACTGGGACAACACAGTTTTCAACCCGGGCACCTCAGAAAAAATTAAACCTTTTTTTTTTTTAATGGTTTTTTTGTTTTGTTTGTACAAGTTAATTACACAGATATAGCTATTGTTTGACGTAATAGCTGGTGGCAGAGTGGCAGCAGAAGGTAATTCCGTGTACCCTGGCAGTGGAAAACACAGACAGACAGCAGCAGCAGCAGGAGGAATGGAGGAGTAGTGTGAGTGTGGCAGCAGGCAGGCAGTGTGACAAACAAACAAATTACACAGATATAGCTATTGTTTGACGTAATAGCTGGTGGCAGAGTGGCAGCAGAAGGTAAATCTGTGTACCCTGGCAGTGGGAAACACAGGCAGGCAGCAGCAGCAGCAGGAGGAATGGAGGAGTAATGTGAGTAGCTATTGTTTGACGTAATAGCTGGTGGCAGAGCGGCAGCAGAAGGTAAATCTGTGTACCCTGGCAGTGGGAAACACAGACAGGCAGCAGCAGCAGCAGGAGGAATGGAGGAGTAGTGTGAGTGTGGCAGCAGGTAGGTAGGCAGCGTGACATAATAGCCCTGGTACCTAGCGTTGATACCAGGGCTGTAAATAAACACAGCAGGAGGTCCCAGACAGCGGTCGTGAAGCCCACATCGTGTCCAATACACAACAGGGACAACACAGTTTTCAACCCGGGCACCTCAGAAAAATTAAACCTTTTTTTTTTAATGGTTTTTTTTGTTTTGTTTTTACAACAAATTACACAGATATAGCTATTGTTTGACGTAATAGCTGGTGGCAGAGTGGCAGCAGAAGGTAAATCTGTGTACCCTGGCAGTGGGAAACACAGACAGACAGCAGCAGCAGCAGGAGGAATGGAGGAGTAGTGTGAGTGTGGCAGCAGGCAGGCAGCGTGACATAATAGCCCTGGTACCTAGCGGTGATACCAGGGCGTAAATAAACACAACAGGAGGTCCCAGACAGCGGTCGTGCAGCCCACATTGTGTCCAATACACAACTGGGACAACACAGTTTTCAACCCGGGCACCTCAGAAAAAATTAAACCTTTTTTTTTTTATTGGTTTTTTTGTTTTGTTTGTACAAGTTAATTACACAGATATAGCTATTGTTTGACGTAATAGCTGGTGGCAGAGTGGCAGCAGAAGGTAAATCCGTGTACCCTGGCAGTGGGAAACACAGACAGACAGCAGAAGGGCAGTACACAGCAGCCCACTGTAGGTGTAAAATGTGTGGCTGCAGGCGACGTAATAGTCAAAGTGAACCAGGCTGGCTTAGTGAGCAGGAGCCAGGAGGTGGTAAAGGGTGGTAAGGCACATTAAAGATGGTTTTTCCGGTAGCCAGTTCATGTCCCCCTCTCGCCTTCCACCCACGCCTGGTTCATCTTGAGAAACGTCAGTCTGTCCACAGACTTGTGAGACAGACGTGAGCGTTTCTCGGTGACCACGCCACCAGCTGCACTGAAGCAGCGCTCGGACAGCACGCTGGAAGGGGGACAGGACAGCACTTCCAGGGCATACTGCGCCAGCTCGCTCCAGATCTCCAGGCGCTTGACCCAATACTCCATGGGATCAACAGGGGCATCGCTGTCAAGCCCGCTGTAGGACCCCATGTAGTCAGCCACCATACGGGTCAGGCGCTGGCTGTGACCGGAGGAGGATGCTGCTGCATGCACCTCCTCTCTAGTCACTGCTGCTGGAGCCTCTACAGTCCTGTAGAGCTCGTTGCTGAGAGACAGCAGGTCTGTGGGGCGCTTGCTGCTGGATGCAGGCACCTGCTGCTGCCTCTGTGCTGGCTGGACAGTGGGGGGGGAAGGCTGGGGGAAGGCTTCCTCCAAGCGCTCAACAAGGGCCTGCTGCAAGCTCCTTATTTGTTTCGCTGGCTCTCCTCCTGCAGGCGGCAGGAACTGGCTCAACTTCCCCTTGAGGCGTGGGTCCAACATCATGCTGATCCAGATCTCCTCCCTCTGCTTCATCTGGATCACTCTGGGGTCCCTGCGCAGGCACGCCAGCATGTGCGCTGCCATTGGGAAGAGGCGGGCCACGTGTGCTGGCACATCGATGGCAGTGCTGCTGTCCTCATCCTCCTCCTCTGCCGCCTCATCCTCCACCCACCCCCGCACCAACTCAGCTGCGCTGTGCTGATCCCCCTCATCAGCAGCAAGGTCAGGGACCTCCACCAAGTCCTCCTCCTCCTCCCCCTCAGAGGTGGACTGTGCAGCTGCATGACGCTCCTGCTGGTCCAAGGCTGCCGCTCCCTGTTCCAGCAAAGCATCGAGGGCCCTGTTCAGCAGACAAACCAGGGGCACCCACTCACAGACCATAGCATGGTCCCTGCTCACCATGTTAGTGGCCTGCAGAAAGGGAGCCAGCACTAAGCACACCTGCTGCATGTGCCTCCAGTCATCATCGGGGACAATGGACGGGATGTTGCTGGTCTTGTCCCTTCTCTGAGCGGCGGAAACAGTGGCCAGGGCAAGGTACTGGTTGACAGCGTGCTTCTGTTCAACCAGACGCTCCAACATCGCCAGGGTGGAGTTCCAGCGAGTCGGAACGTCAAGGATCAGCCGATGGCGTGGCAGCTCCAGCTCCTTTTGCACGTCTTCCAGGCTCGCACAGGCTGCAGCCGAGCGCCGGAAGTGACGCACAACGTTCCTTGCCATTTCCAGCAGTTCGCCCATCCCCTGGTAGGTGTGCAGGAACTTCTGCACCACCAGGTTCAGCACGTGGGCAAGACAGGGACGTGGGTCAGGTTTCCCCTGTCGATGGCGGCAACCAGATTGGCCCCATTGTCGGCCACCACCTCTCCGACTCTGAGGCCTCTGGGGGTCAGCCAAATCCTCTCCTGCTCCTGGAGTTTGGCCAACACATGGGTTGCCGTCAGTTTGGTCTTCCCAAGGCTGACCAAGTGCAGCAGCGCTTGGCAGTGGCGGGCCTTCACGCTGCTGCTGAGGCGGGGGGTTTGGCCAGGTGTGCCGGAGGATGGCAGAGGATCGGAGGAACCTGCTGCAGTTCCCCTGACCCTGCGGGGTGGCACCACCCACTGTGTTGCTGCTGCTGCTGTGCCCGCTGCTGCTCTCCCATCCTCACCCCCTTCCACCAAGCTGACCCAGTGGACAGTGAAGGACAGGTAGCGGCCTGTCCCGAAGCGGCTGCTCCAGGAGTCCATGGTGACGTGGACCCTTTCACCAACCGCGTGCTCCAGCCCTCGCTCCACATTGGCCATCACAAAGCGGTGCAGTGCAGGAAGGGCCTTGCGGGCGAAGAAGTGTCTGCTGGGGAGCTGCCAGTCTGGGGCTGCACAAGCAAGCAGCGCACGCATGTCGCTCCCCTCCTGCACGAGCGTGTACGGCAGGAGTTGGGAGCACATGGCCCGTGCCAGCAAGCCGTTTAGCTGCCGCACGTGACGGCTGCTGGGAGGCAGAGCCCTAACCACCCCCTGGAAGGACTCGCTCAAAAGGCTCTGGCGTGGCCTTTTGCTAGCACGGGAATCAGCGGACACAGCAGAGGAGGCCACTGAGGACTGGCTGCCAGCACAGGCCTCAGTGTCAGCGGCAGGAGTTGCAGAGGGGGGAGGAGCAGTGTGTTTCCGCACTCCTGCTGGTGCTGCTGGAGGAGCAGGAGGGCGGGTGGCTGCTGTTGCTGCTGCTGAAGGCTGTGCAGTGATGGGTGTGGTGCCACTGCCAGCACCAGATGCCTTCAGCCTCTGGAACTCCTCATGCTGGTGGAAATGTTTAGCAGCAAGGTGGTTGATGAGCGAGCTGGTGCTGAACTTTAAGGGGTCTGCACCTCTGCTCAACTTCCGCTGACAGTGGTTGCAAGTGGCGTACTTGCTGTACACTGTGGGCATGGTGAAAAAGCGCCAGATTGGTGACAAAAACAACCCCATACGGCATGGAACCGCTGCTGCCTGTCTCCCTGTGGTGGTTGGGGGGGGGGGCTTGGGTGCGGCTGGTGGTGGTACTGGCAGATGCTGCTGCTGCTGCTGCTGAGCCTGAGACACCAGCAGGCTGTGGGACCTGCCTACTGCTGCCAATGCTTGCAATGATGCGCCTCCTTGCAAGGCCCACAAGCGCATCCTCCTCCTCCTCCTCAGAACTGCTGATGACGACATCCCCTGGAGCTGGTGGCACCCAGTCTTTGTCGGTCACCGTGTCATCATCATCATCCCCCTCCTGAAACATGTCCTGCTGGGATGATGACTCCCCCAAACTCCTCTCCTGATGCATGGATGGGCTGCTTGACTGTCGCCACAGTCTTGCTGTCCAATCCCTCCTCCCCCAAAGTGCCCATCAGCATCTCCTCCTCAAAATCGCCAACAACAGCAGACAATACCCTGATGGTGCCTGGGGTCAAAAGACTGCTGAGTGACAGGTCGGCGACTGACGGTGAACTGGCCTCCTCCCCAGGCCCTGCTGGGCGGCTGCTGCGAACAGGGGTGGTGGTGGTGAGGGTGGAGGCCTCGGATGCAGAGCTGATGGCGGGCTGCTCATCCTCCGTCATCAGTTGCACCACAGTGGATGCATCCTTTTCCTCAATGGGACGTTTCCGACCCGGCTGGAGGAAAATAGGAGCAGGTGCTACACGCTGCTGCTGCTGTGTCTCTGCAGCGTGAGTTGCAGATGCTCCTGCTGGGCAGCGCCCAAGGCGTCCACGGCCAGTGGCTATAGGAGGAATGTTAGCCACTGACGCTGCTGCTGCTGCTGCGGAACTGTGCATGGTGGCGTGGCCGCGGCTTGCCACAATGCTGCTCCCTCTCCTCCTGATTCCCTTGCTGCCCTTCCCCTTGCCCAAACCGCGCTGGCTGCCACTTCCAGACATCTTAGATGTTTTGGGCGTAAACACAAACGTTTTTTAAAAGTGCGGGTGAAAAGTGGGGTACTTTAATGGAGTGGGTTGTTGGGTGAGGTGACACTAATCACTAAGTGATTAGATCGATAAGTGATTAGTACAGTACAAATACAAAATACAAAAATCGGTAATCAGTAAGTGTGAACAGTGAACGTGTCCCCTAGTACACTAACTAGAAAATACACTAATCAGTAGTAATCACAAGGAAATAGAGTGTGTGTACACTACAGACAGTGAGTGCACGCACGCGCAAACACACGCAGGAGCTAGCCTATGAACAGTGACTGAGTGAGTGTCCCTACTACAGTAAGTAAGTAGTTACAGTCAGGAAGTAAAACTAGCAGTTACAATAATCAGTAGTAATCACAAGGAAATAGAGTGTGTGTACACTACAGACAGTGAGTGCACGCACGCGCACACATGCGCAGGAGCTAGCCTATGAACAGTGACTGAGTGAGTGTCCCTACTACAGTAAGTAAGTAGTAACAGTCAGGAAGTACAACTAGCAGTTACAATAATCAGTAGTAATCACAAGGAAATAGAGTGTGTGTACACTACAGACAGTGAGTGCACGCACGCGCACACACGCGCAGGAGCTAGCCTATGAACAGTGACTGAGTGAGTGTCCTTACTACAATAAGTAAGTAGTAACAGTCAGGAAGTACAACTAGCAGTTACAATAATCAGTAGTAATCACAAGGAAATAGAGTGTGTGTACACTACAGACAGTGAGTGCACGCACGCGCACACACGCGCAGGAGCTAGCCTATGAACAGAGACTGAGTGAGTGTCCCTAGTACAGTAAGTAAGTAGTAACAGTCAGGAAGTACAACTAGAAGTTACAATAATCAGTAGTAATCACAAGGAAATAGAGTGTGTGTACACTACAGACAGTGAGTGCACGCACGCGCAAACACGCGCAGGAGCTAGCCTATGAACAGTGACTGAGTGAGTGTCTAGTACAGTAAGTAAGTAGTAACAGTCAGGAAGTACAACTAGCAGACAGTTACAATAATCAGTAGTAATCACAAGGAAATAAAGTGTGTGTACACTAAAGACAGTGAGTGCACGCGCACAGTCGCACACACACGCAGGAGCTAGCCTATGAACAGTGACTGAGTGTCCCTACTAGTACAATAAGTAGTAACAGTAAGTACAACTAGAAATTACAATAATCAGTAATCAGAAGGAAATAGAGTGTGTGTACACTACAGACAGTGAGTGCACGCACACGCAGGAGCTATGAACAAACAGTGACAGTGAGCGTCCTAGTACAGTTACAGTATATAACTACAATACAAAATACAATCACTCAGTAGTAAAGGACAGCAGAAATACTGGTATAGATGAGAAATAAACTAACAGAGGACAGGAGAGAACAGCTGCCCACACAGGCAGGCCCTGAGGCCTAAAGCTGTAAGCCTGCAGCAGCTGTCTCTATGTAACACAAAAGCTACTAACTAAAATACAATGTCTATCTAACTAACAACAATATAGGTGTATATAGGAGGTGTATGTGAGCAAAAACGCTAGGTGATTGACCACAATAAAGCTCTTGCTAAGCCAACGCACAAAGGAGCAGATCTCTCTCTGTACAAAGTCAGGCAAGGACGGAAAAACCTAACATGGCGGCCGCTATTTATAGGGTAGGGGCTGGCCAGGGTCCCCCTCTGTGATTGGCTGCCGTCAGAGGGCCTGGGAGCCCTCTGATTGGCTCAAAGGACATCAATCTGGGCTATGACGCTATTCGAGCTCGGTATTCGAGCTCGAATAGCGCTGTTTGCTCGAATAGCGCGAATAGTGAATGAGCTATTCGAGTTTACTCAAATAGCCCATTCGAATAGCTGCAGCTATTCGGAGCTCGAATACCGAGCTCGAATACCTGAAAAAGAGCTCGAATATTCGAGCTACTCGAATATTCGAGCTCTGTTGAGCACCACTGACTGCCAGTGGTACCCTTATTCCGTTGTGCTGTGATATCACCCTTAAACGCATTGTAAAGCATAGTTGCCAGCTTGTTCTGCATGTGCTGCATCCTTTCTGCCTGTGGCCACGCAGTACAGGTCATTCCCCTTGAGCTTTTTTTATATGGGGGTCCCTCAACAGGCTGGACAGCATGAAAGACGCCATCTGCACAAAGTTGGATGCAGACGTACTATCCATCTCCTCTTGCTCTTCCTCAGTGATGTCAGTTAAGTTCTCCTTCTCCCCCCAGCCATGAACAATACCACAGAAAATTTGAGAAGCACAAGCCCCCTGCGACACCTGCTGTGGTTGTTGTTCTGCCTCTTCCTCCTCCTCCAAAACAACACCTTCCTCATAATCTGACTCCTCTTCCCCACATGACTCTTCCTCCTCCTCCTCCCCCTCTCCGTGCTGCCGCAGGTGTTGAGGAATCATCTGCTTCTGCTGAGAATTGATCCCACAACTCTTCCTCCCGTTCCAGTTCCTGTTCACACTCCTCCACAGCTTGATCCACCATTTTACGCACGGCACGCTCCAGGAAGAAAGCATATGGGATCAAGTCGCTGATGGCGCCTTTACTGCGACTCACCAGGTTTGTCACCTCCTCAAACAGCCGCATGACCCTGCAGGAATTTCGCATGAGTGTCCAGTACTTTGGCCAGAACATCCCCATCTCCCTAGACTGTGTCCTTTGACTGTAGTTGTAGAGATACTGTTTGATGGCTTTCTCCTGCTGCAGCAGGTGGTCAAACATCAGGAGGGTCGAATTCCAGCAAGTCGGGCTATCGCAAATCAAGCATCTCACCGGCAAGTTGTTTTTCCACTGAATATCAACAAAGTGTGCCATGGCCGTGTAAGACCACCTGAAATGCCCACACACCTTCCTGGACTGCTTTAGGACATCCTGTAAGCCTGGCTACTTAGACACAAATCTCTGAATGAATAGATTGAGCACATGTGCCATGCAGGGTACATGTGTCAGCTTTCCAAAATTCAATGTGGAAAAGAGATTGCTGCCATTGTCACACACCACATTGCCGATCTCCAGCTGGTGTGGGGTCAGCCACTGATCCACCTGTTTGTTAAGAGCAGCCAGGAGAGCTTCTCCAGTGTGACTCTCCGCTTTGAGGCAAGACATGTCTAAGATGGTGTGACACCATCGTACCTGGCATGCAGCATAAGCCCTGGGGAGATGGGGCTGTGTAGCTGGAGATGAGATCACAGCACCAGTAGAGTTGAACTGCCACTCAGCCAAGGAGGAGGAGGAGGACGACAGCAAAGAGGATGTAGCAGGAGGAGAGGAGGTGGCAGGAGGCCTGCCTGCAAGCCGTGGAGGTGTCACACGTTATTCTGCTGCACAGCCACGTACTTCCTGCTTGCCATCGGTCACCAGGTTGACCCAATGTGCTGTGTAAGTAATGTAGCGGCCCTGACCGTGCTTGGCAGACCAGGCATCCGTGGTCAGATGGAACCTTGACCCAACGCTGTGTGCCAGTGATGACACCACTTGCCTCTCCACTTCACGGTACAGTTTGGGTGTCACCTTTTTAGAGAAATAATTGTGGCCTGGTATCATGGCCGGCCTTTGACCTGAGCGACCGGAGCGGTCGCTCAGGGCGCCGGCTTCCAGGGGGGCGCACTTTCCCCTGGAGTCTCATAAGGCTCCTACTGCATCGCTTCCCTCCCTCCGATAAAAGGGTCTTCCCCGCCGCACAGCTTTCCTCCTTCCTTCTGAATGTCCCCGCTCTGAGCTTCTCGCAGTTCCCTCCCTCTCTCTCTCCATCCCTCCAATGTAGAGAACGGTGCAAGCAGTGGCTCTCACTGTCCGTCTCGCAAACAGAGGCTTTGCTGAGCACCCGGGGCATTCTTCTTTGCTTGATGACCTCATCAAGCGAGGACCCTTAAAGCCACAATGCAGAAGAATGTCCCGGGAGCTGAGCAAAGCCGCTGTTTGCAAGACGGATGGTGAGAGCCACTGCTTGCACCCGGAGGCAGGACTACAATAAAGGCAAATGGGGAATATGCCCCAGGGTCTCAAGAGGCCCCCAGGCTTTCCAGGTCGGCCCCAGCCGCGGAGTAATATAGCCGCAGCGCATGTGTGACAGTAGGAGGAGACAGGCAGCAGCAGGCAGGGGAACGTTCTCCATATAGTGTGTCAGCTTATTTTGCAGCATTGCCACTCTCAGTCCTGCCTCCCGACCCGACCTGATCCAGCCATGGTTCCCTCCTTGAGGATGTAATTTCAGGAAGGTGCGTTCTATAGTAGGAAGCAGGCGGAGTGTGGAGTCCTTGGCAGCTGCATCCACAGGTAAGAGATGCTGCTGGCCTGCTGTACTTTCTCACTGCACGCTTGGGTAGGGGAGGGGTGTATGGAGAAGAAAGAGAGAGCTGCGTGTGTCACTGTAATTCACACTGGGAACTTTCACTCTTCCTTAAATCAGCTATCTAATCACACACAGACAGCATCAGGAAGGGGGTTGGACGGACTGAGGAACGAAGAGAGAGAGAGCTGCCTTCATGCTGGGAATAGTTCCGTTACTGAGGGGGGGTAGGGGCAGAGGGACCACCATGTACAAGGCTGAAAACATGTACAGGAGGCTGCAGACATGAGCAGGACCCCTCATGCAGAGAAGGGACTGGCTGGAGATCTCCTGCACTCCCCTGGAGGTGTGTAAAATCTGTCATGACTCTATTTGTGAATTCTCTGCAGTCTCTTCCTGTTTTACATCCCCCTTTCTTTGCATTGGATGGGACACCACAGCTGCAGTACATGTAGTTGTGAGCATTGTGGCTGCCCTTCATGTAATAGGGACATTATGAAAGCATGTGTTACATGAAGGTCATAATGCCCACACCATTGCACTCAGCTGCCCTTCCCCCGACTTGTGCACCCTGGGGCCCCTGCAAAGTTTTTGACAACATAGCAATAACTCGCCTGTCCCGACTGGCACTGCTTCATTAGTCCCTGCGACATGTCTTCATCCTCATTAGACGCATCTTCTCAGTGACCTGGCACATGTCATTATGTAATAACATGCGCCAGACCACTGAGAAGAGGCGTCCCTGCGAGGATGAAGACGAGAGCTCGGACTAATAGAGCAGCACACCTACAGGGACAATTGAGTTGCTGTGTTGCCAAAAACTTTGCAGTGGGCCCAGGGATCAGAAGGCCTTGAGAGGGGGAACTTCGACAGCCAGTTTGGGGACCCTGGGGGGTGAATTTGCTGCCTGGAACGGCGGGGTCAGGGGGCCCCCAGGTTACTTTTGTTCCAGGGCCCCATTGTAGCTTGAACCGGCCCTGATCGGAGGGAGGGAAGGGAACTGAAAGGAGTTTAGAGCGGGGGACATTAATCGGAAGGAGGGAAGCTGTGTGGCGGGGAAGACCCTTTTATTGAAGCCTGGATGGAGGGAAGCTGAGTGGCTGGGGACAGATTTATCAGAGGGAGGGAAGCTGTGTGCCAGGGGGAGATATTTTAATTGGAAGGAGGGAAGCGGTGCAGCAGGCGCCTCTTATTTGATTCCAGAGGGATGTTCATGCATCTTGTGTCACACACACACACACACACACACACACACACACACACACACACACACACTAAAGGGGATCTGCCTATATACACTAAAGGGGATTGTGTGTGCGTGTGTGTGTGTGTGTGTGTGTGTGTGCGTGCAGTGTGTGTGTGCAGTGTGTGTGCAGTGTGTGTGTGTGTGTGTGTGTGTGTGTGTGTGTGTGTGTGTGTGTGTGTGTGTGTGTGTGTGTGTGTGTGTGTGTGTGTGTGTGTGTGTGTGTGTGTGTGTGTGTGTGTGTGTGTGTGTGTGTGTGTGTGTGTGTGTGCGCGTGTGCATGAAGAGGATGAATTTGGGGGGGGGGGGCACCAAAATCTGGTTACGCTCAGGGCGCTGTGAAACCTAAGGCCGGCCCTGCCTGGTATCTTCCACTGTTGTCCCAATGGCCACAAACTTACGGAAGGCCTCAGAGTCCACCAGCTGGTATGGTAACAGCTGGCGAACTAACAGTTCCACCACGCCAGCTGTCTGACGCCGGGCAAGGGGGTGACTAGCAGAAATTGGCTTCTTCCGCTCAAAGATTTTCTCCCTAATGTGTTTTTTATGCATATTAATTGTGTATTTTTGCATATTAATTGTTTTTTTTCTTATTAAAGTAAGACCTAAATTTCATCTCAAAGGACAGTGACCAATAAATGGTGATAATTGTCCAATTAATGTAGCATACATTACATCGAAAAGAGGTTTCTGGATCTTTCTAGTGCTGCTCATTAGAATTTTTTTTATTTATTTAACTAGTTCCACTATGGAGAGTGGTGGATGAGTATTTACAACATTGGGGACATTATGCCCTTCATTTACAACAGGGGTGTTGAACTCCAGTAATCAATGGTCAAGGTCCTAATACATTTTTGTCACAGTTTCAATTAATTGAGGGCCATATCCAGTGGTGCTCAAATACCCCTTTTAAAAATTCGAATTTGGTCGAATTCGAATAGTAAATTATTCGAGGTCAGTCGAATATTCGAGTCGAATATTTTTTACTATTCGATTCGACCTCGGACTTCGAGCTCACTATTCGAGTCGGTATTCGAGCTCACTATTCGAGCTGACTATTCGAATTGGCCCAAAATAGCTTCCAACACTTGTTTTGAGGGTGAATGATGCAAGAAACATCTTTTTTTCCAAGTAACAACAGCAAGTGATTATGTGGGGATGTTCCTTTAAAAAAAAATGTGGAAAGAGAAGTTGTGTCCTTAATTTGGTTCAGTAGTGTAGTGTTACTGTATATACTTGTTCTTCTTCTTCTTTATCTTTCTTAATCTTCTTCTAGATCTTCTTCTTCTTCTTCTTCTTCTTCTTCATCATCTTCTTCTTCTTCTTCATCTTCATCTTCTTCATCTTCTTCTTCATCTTCTTCTTCTTCTTCTTCATCTTCTTCTTCTTCTTCATCTTCTTCATCTTCTTCATCTTCATCTTCTTCATCTTCATCTTCTTCATCTTCATCTTCTTCTTCATCTTCTTCATCTTCTTCATCTTCTTCATCTTCTTCTTCTTCTTCTTCATCTTCTTCTTCTTCTTCTTCATCTTCTTCATCTTCTTCTTCTTCTTCTTCATCTTCTTCATCATCTTCTTCTTCTTCTTCATCTTCATCTTCTTCATCTTCTTCTTCATCTTCTTCATCTTCTTCTTCATCTTCTTCTTCTTCATCTTCTTCTTCTTCATCTTCTTCTTCTTCTTCTTCATCTTCTTCATCATCTTCTTCTTCTTCTTCATCTTCATCTTCTTCATCTTCTTCTTCATCTTCTTCTTCTTCATCTTCTTCTTCTTCTTCATCTTCATCTTCTTCATCTTCATCTTCTTCTTCTTCATCTTCTTCTTCATCTTCTTCTTCATCTTCTCCTTCTCCTTCTTTTTCAATATCGTCTTCTTCTTCTTCTTCACGTATTTCTCTTTTCAAATTTTTTTTTAAAGAAATGCAGCTATTTTTGAGCGTAACAAATAGCTGGTGGGCGCACGCATGTTGGAAGCGCCATTGTATGTGCTCCCTGGCAGTGGAAACACAAAGACAGCAGGAGGTAAATTCAGCAGCAGGAGGAGGAGGATGAGTGTGTGGCAGCAGGCAGTCAATGAGGCAGGCAGCTCGCCGTGACATAATAGCCCTGGTACCTAGCGGTGATACCAGGGCTGTAAATAAACACAACAGGAGGTCCCAGACAGCGGTCGTGCAGCCCACATTGTGTCCAATACACAACTGGGACAACACAGTTTTCAACCCGGGCACCTCAGAAAAATTAAACCTTTTTTTTTTTTTATTGGTTTTTTTTGGTTTTGGTTTTACAACCAATATAGCTATTGTTTTGACGTAATAGCTGGTGGCAGAGTGGCAGCAGAAGGTAATTCTGTGTACCCTGGCAGTGGGAAACACAGACAGACAGCAGCAGCAGGAGGAATGGAGGAGCAGTGTGAGCAGCTATTGTTGTGACGTAATAGCTGGTGGCAGAGTGGCAGCAGACGGTAATTCTGTGTACCCTGGCAGTGGGAAACACAGACAGACAGCAGCAGCAGGAGGAATGGAGGAGCAGTGTGAGTGTGGCAGCAGGTAGGCAGCGTGACATAATAGCCCTGGTACCTAGCGGTGATACCAGGGCTGTAAATAAACACAACAGGAGGTCCCAGACAGCGGTCGTGCAGCCCACATTGTGTCCAATACACAACTGGGACAACACAGTTTTCAACCCGGGCACCTCAGAAAAATTAAACCTTTTTTTTTTTTTATTGGTTTTTTTTGGTTTTGGTTTTACAACCAATATAGCTATTGTTTTGACGTAATAGCTGGTGGCAGAGTGGCAGCAGAAGGTAATTCTGTGTACCCTGGCAGTGGGAAACACAGACAGACAGCAGCAGCAGGAGGAATGGAGGAGCAGTGTGAGCAGCTATTGTTGTGACGTAATAGCTGGTGGCAGAGTGGCAGCAGACGGTAATTCTGTGTACCCTGGCAGTGGGAAACACAGACAGACAGCAGCAGCAGGAGGAATGGAGGAGCAGTGTGAGTGTGGCAGCAGGTAGGCAGCGTGACATAATAGCCCTGGTACCTAGCGGTGATACCAGGGCTGTAAATAAACACAACAGGAGGTCCCAGACAGCGGTCGTGCAGCCCACATTGTGTCCAATACACAACTGGGACAACACAGTTTTCAACCCGGGCACCTCAGAAAAATTAAACCTTTTTTTTTTTTTATTGGTTTTTTTTGGTTTTGGTTTTACAACCAATATAGCTATTGTTTTGACGTAATAGCTGGTGGCAGAGTGGCAGCAGAAGGTAATTCTGTGTACCCTGGCAGTGGGAAACACAGACAGACAGCAGCAGCAGGAGGAATGGAGGAGCAGTGTGAGCAGCTATTGTTGTGACGTAATAGCTGGTGGCAGAGTGGCAGCAGACGGTAATTCTGTGTACCCTGGCAGTGGGAAACACAGACAGACAGCAGCAGCAGGAGGAATGGAGGAGCAGTGTGAGTGTGGCAGCAGGTAGGCAGCGTGACATAATAGCCCTGGTACCTAGCGGTGATACCAGGGCTGTAAATAAACACAACAGGAGGTCCCAGACAGCGGTCGTGCAGCCCACATTGTGTCCAATACACAACTGGGACAACACAGTTTTCAACCCGGGCACCTCAGAAAAATTAAACCTTTTTTTTTTTTTATTGGTTTTTTTTGGTTTTGGTTTTACAACCAATATAGCTATTGTTTTGACGTAATAGCTGGTGGCAGAGTGGCAGCAGAAGGTAATTCTGTGTACCCTGGCAGTGGGAAACACAGACAGACAGCAGCAGCAGGAGGAATGGAGGAGCAGTGTGAGCAGCTATTGTTGTGACGTAATAGCTGGTGGCAGAGTGGCAGCAGACGGTAATTCTGTGTACCCTGGCAGTGGGAAACACAGACAGACAGCAGAAGGGCAGTACACAGCAGCAGCCCACTGTAGGTGTGAAATGTGTGGCTGCAGGCGACGTAATAGTCAAAGTGAACCAGGCTGGCTTAGTGAGCAGGAGCCAGGAGGTGGTAAAGGGTGGTAAGGCACATTAACGATGGTACTAAGTTCCGGCAGCCAGTTCATGTCCCCCTCTCGCCGACAACAGGGGCCAGGAACTCGCCTTCCACCCACGCCTGGTTCATCTTGAGAAACGTCAGTCTGTCCACAGACTTGTGAGACAGACGTGAGCGTTTCTCGGTGACCACGCCACCAGCTGCACTGAAGCAGCGCTCGGACAGCACGCTGGAAGGGGGGCAGGACAGCACTTCCAGGGCGTACTGCGCCAGCTCGCTCCAGATCTCCATGCGCTTGACCCAATACTCCATGGGATCAACAGGGGCATCGCTGTCAAGCCCGCTGTAGGACCCCATGTAGTCAGCCACCATGCGGGTCAGGCGCTGGCTGTGACCGGAGGAGGATGCTGCTGCATGCATCTCCTCTCTAGTCACTGCTGCCGGAGCCTCTACAGTCCTGTAGAGCTCGTGGCTGAGAGACAGCAGGTCTGTGGGGCGCTTGCTGCTGCTGGATGCAGGCACCTGCTGCTGCCTCTGTGCTGGCTGCTGGACAGTGGGGGTGGAAGGCTGGGGGAAGGCTTCCTCCAAGCGCTCAACAAGGGCCTGCTGCAAGCTCCTTATTTGTTGCGCTGGGTCTCCTCCTGCAGGCGGCAGGAACTGGCTCAACTTCCCCTTGAGGCGTGGGTCCAACATCATGCTGATCCAGATGTCCTCCCTCTGCTTCATCTGGATCACCCTGGGGTCCCTGCGCAGGCACGTCAGCATGTGCGCTGCCATTGGGAAGAGGCGGGCCACGTCTGCTGGCACATCGACGTCAGTGCTGTCCTCCTCATCCTCCTCCTCTGCTGCCTCATCCTCTCTCCACCCCCGCACCAACTCAGCTGCACTGCGCTGATCCCCCTCATCAGCAGCCAGGTCAGGGACCTCCACCAAGTCCTCCTCCTCCTCCCCCTCAGAGGTGGACTGTGCAGCTGCTTGCCGCTCCTGCTGGTCCAAGGCTGCCGCTCCCTGTGCCAGCAAAGCATCGAGTGCCCTGTTCAGCAGAGAAACCAGGGGCACCCACTCGCAGACCATAGCATGGTCCCTGCTCACCATGTTTGTGGCCTGCAGGAAGGGAGCCAGCACTAAGCACACCTGCTGCATGTGCCTCCAGTCATCATCGGGGACGATGGACGGGATGTTGCTGGTCTTGTCCCTTCTCTGAGCTGCGGAAACAGTGGCCAGGGCAAGGTAGTGGTTGACAGCGTGCTTCTGTTCAACCAGACGCTCCAACATCGCCAGGGTGGAGTTCCAGCGAGTCGGAACGTCAATGATCAGCCGATGGCGTGGCAGATCCAGCTCCTTTTGCACGTCTTCCAGGCTCGCACAGGCTGCAGCCGAGCGCCGGAAGTGACGCACAACGTTCCTTGCCGTTTCCAGCAGCTCGTCCATCCCCTGGTAGGTGCGCAGGAACTTCTGCACCACCAGGTTCAGCACGTGGGCAAGACAGGGGATGTGGGTCAGGTTTCCCCTGTCTATGGCAGCAACCAGATTGGCCCCATTGTCGGACACCACCTCTCCGACTCTGAGGCCTCTGGGGGTCAGCCAAATCCGCTCCTGCTCCTGGAGTTTGGCCAACACGTGGGCTGCCGTCAGCTTGGTCTTGCCAAGGCTGACCAAGTGCAGCAGCGCTTGGCAGTGGCGGGCCTTCACACTGCTGCTGAGGCGGGGGGTTTGGCCAGGTGTGGCGGAGGATGGCAGAGGATCGGAGGAACCCGCTGCAGTTCCCCTGACCCTGCGGGGTGGCACCACCCACTGTGTTGCTGCTGCTGCTGTGCCCGCTGCTGCTCTCCCATCCTCACCCCCTTCCACCAAGCTGACCCAGTGGACAGTGAAGGACAGGTAGCGGCCTGTCCCGAAGCGGCTGCTCCAGGAGTCCATGGTGACGTGGACCCTTTCACCAACCGCGTGCTCCAGCCCTCGCTCCACATTGGCCATCACAAAGCGGTGCAGTGCAGGAATGGCCTTGCGGGCGAAGAAGTGTCTGCTGGGGAGCTGCCAGTCTGGGGCTGCACAAGCAAGCAGCGCCCGCATGTCGCTCCCCTCCTGCACGAGCGTGTACGGCAGGAGTTGGGAGCACATGGCCCGTGCCAGCAAGCCGTTCAGCTGCCGCACGCGACGGCTGCTGGGAGGCAGAGCCCTAACCACCCCCTGGAAGGACTCGCTCAAAAGGCTCTGGCGTGCCTTTTTGCTGGCACGGGAATCAGCAGACGGAGCAGAGGAGGCCACTGAGGACTGGCTGCCAGAACAGGCCTCAGTGTCGGCGGCAGGAGTTGCAGAGGGGGGAGGAGCAGGGCGTTTCCGCACTCCTGCTGGTGCTGCTGGAGGAGCAGGAGGGCGGGTGGCTGCTGTTGCTGCTGCTGCTGCTGAAGGCTGTGCAGTGATGGGATTGGTGCCACTGCCAGCACCAGATGCCTTCAGCCTCTGGAACTCCTCATGCTGGTGGAAGTGTTTCGCAGAAAGGTGGTTGATCAGCGAGCTGGTGCTGAACTTCAAGGGGTCTGCACCTCTGCTCAACTTCCGCTGACAGTGGTTGCAAGTGGCGTACTTGCTGTACACTGTGGGCATGGTGAAAAACCGCCAGATTGGTGACAAAAACATCCCCCTACGGCATGGAAGCGCTGCTGCCTGTTTCCCTGTGGTGGTTGGGGGGGGGGGGGGGGTCTTGGGTGCGGCTGGTGGTGGTACTGGCTGATGCTGCTGCTGCTGCTGCTGAGCCTGAGACACCAGCAGGCTGTGGGACGCTGCCAATGCTTGCAATGATGCGCCTCCTTGCAAGGCCCACAACCGCATCCTCCTCCTCCTCCTCAGAGCTGCTGAGGACGACATCCTCTGGATGTGTTGGCACCCAGTCTCTGTCTGTCACCGGGTCATCATCATCATGCCCCTCCTGAAACATGTCCTGCTCTGATGATGACCCCCCAAACTCCTCTGCTGATGCATGGATGGGACGCTTGACTGTCGCCACAGTCTTGCTGTCCAATCCCTCCTCCCCCAAAGTGCCCATCAGCATCTCCTCCTCCAAATCGCCAACAACAGCATTCAATTGACTCATCATGCCTGGGGTCAAAAGAGTGCTGAATGAGAGGTCGGCGACTGACGGTGAACTGGCCTCCTCCCCAGACCCTGCTGGGCGGCTGCTGCGAACAGGGGTGGTGGTGGTGGTGGTGGTGAGGGTGGAGGCCTCGGATGCAGAGCTGATGGCGGGCTGCTCATCCTCCGTCATGAGTTGCACCACAGTGTCTGCATCCTTTTCCTCAATGGGACGTTTCCGACCCGGCTGGAGGAAAATGGGAGCAGGTGCTACACGCTGCTGCTGCTGTGTCTCTGCAGCGTGAGTTGCAGATGCTCCTCCTGGGCGGCGCCCAAGGCGTCCACGGCCAGTGGCTATGGGAGGAATGTTAGCCACTGACGCTGCTGCTGCTGCTGCGGAACTGTGCATGGTGGCGCGCCCGCGGCCGCGGCTTGCCACAATGCTGCTCCCTCTCTTCCTGATTCCCTTGCTGCCCTTCCCCTTGCCCAAACCGCGCTGGCTGCCACTTCCAGACATCTTCAATGTTTTGGGCGTATAGACAAAAGTTTTGTAAAAGGGCGGGTGAAAAGTGGGGTACTTTAATGGAGTGGGTTGGTTGGTGAGGTGACTGAGTGAGTGTCCCCTAGTACAGTAAGTAAGTATTAACAGTCAGGAAGTACAACTAGCAGTTACAATAATCAGTAGTAGTAATCACAAGTAAATTTAGTGTGTGTACACTCAGACAGTGAGTGCACGCACGCAGGAGCTAGTAGCCTATGGACACAGTGACTGAGTGTCCTAGACTCCTAGTACGGTAAGAGTAAGTAAGTAGTAACAGTAAGTAGAACTAACTAATAACAATAATCAATCAGCGATCAGAAGGAAATGGAGTGTGGGTGGTGTGTGTGTACACTCAGACAGTGAGTGCACGCACGCAGGAGCTAGTAGCCTATGGACACAGTGACTGAGTGTCCTAGACTCCTAGTACAGTAAGAGTAAGTAAGTAGTAACAGTAAGTAGAACTAACTAATAACAATAATCAATCAGCGATCAGAAGGAAATGGAGTGTGGGTGGTGTGTGTACACTCAGACAGTGAGTGCACGCACGCAGGAGCTAGTAGCCTATGGACACAGTGACTGGGTGTCCTAGACTCCTAGTACAGTAAGAGTAAGTAAGTAGTAACAGTAAGTAGTAGAACTAACTAATAACAATAATCAATCAGCGATCAGAAGGAAATGGAGTGTGGGTGGTGTGTGTACACTCAGACAGTGAGTGCACGCACGCAGGAGCTAGTAGCCTATGGACACAGTGACTGAGTGTCCTAGACTCCTAGTACAGTAAGTAGTAACAGTAAGTAGTAGAACTAACTAATAACAATAATCAATCAGCGATCAGAAGGAAATGGAGTGTGGGTGGTGTGTGTACACTCAGACAGTGAGTGCACGCACGCAGGAGCTAGTAGCCTATGGACACAGTGACTGAGTGTCCTAGACTCCTAGTACAGTAAGAGTAAGTAAGTAGTAACAGTAAGTAGAACTAACTAATAACAATAATCAATCAGCGATCAGAAGGAAATGGAGTGTGGGTGGTGTGTGTACACTCAGACAGTGAGTGCACGCACGCAGGAGCTAGTAGCCTATGGACACAGTGACTGGGTGTCCTAGACTCCTAGTACAGTAAGAGTAAGTAAGTAGTAACAGTAAGTAGTAGAACTAACTAATAACAATAATCAATCAGCGATCAGAAGGAAATGGAGTGTGGGTGGTGTGTGTACACTCAGACAGTGAGTGCACGCACGCAGGAGCTAGTAGCCTATGGACACAGTGACTGAGTGTCCTAGACTCCTAGTACAGTAAGTAGTAACAGTAAGTAGTAGAACTAACTAATAACAATAATCAATCAGCGATCAGAAGGAAATGGAGTGTGGGTGGTGTGTGTACACTCAGACAGTGAGTGCACGCACGCAGGAGCTAGTAGCCTATGGACACAGTGACTGAGTGTCCTAGACTCCTAGTACAGTAAGAGTAAGTAAGTAGTAACAGTAAGTAGAACTAACTAATAACAATAATCAATCAGCGATCAGAAGGAAATGGAGTGTGGGTGGTGTGTGTACACTCAGACAGTGAGTGCACGCACGCAGGAGCTAGTAGCCTATGGACACAGTGACTGGGTGTCCTAGACTCCTAGTACAGTAAGAGTAAGTAAGTAGTAACAGTAAGTAGTAGAACTAACTAATAACAATAATCAATCAGCGATCAGAAGGAAATGGAGTGTGGGTGGTGTGTGTACACTCAGACAGTGAGTGCACGCACGCAGGAGCTAGTAGCCTATGGACACAGTGACTGAGTGTCCTAGACTCCTAGTACAGTAAGTAGTAACAGTAAGTAGTAGAACTAACTAATAACAATAATCAATCAGCGATCAGAAGGAAATGGAGTGTGGGTGGTGTGTGTACACTCAGACAGTGAGTGCACGCACGCAGGAGCTAGTAGCCTATGGACACAGTGACTGAGTGTCCTAGACTCCTAGTACAGTAAGAGTAAGTAAGTAGTAACAGTAAGTAGAACTAACTAATAACAATAATCAATCAGCGATCAGAAGGAAATGGAGTGTGGGTGTGTGTACACTCAGACAGTGAGTGCACGCACGCAGGAGCTAGTAGCCTATGAACACAGTGACTGAGTGTCCTAGACTCCTAGTACAGTAAGAGTAAGTAGTAACAGTAAGTAGAACTAACTAATTACAATAATCAATCAGCGATCAGAAGGAAATAGAGTGTGTGTTGTGTGTGTACACTCAGACAGTGAGTGCGCACACGCAGGAGCTAGTAGCCTATATGAACAGTGACAGTGAGTGTCCCTACGGGTACAGTAAGAGTAAGTAGTAAGTAAGTACAACTAACAATAATCAATCAGTAATCAGAAGGAAATAGAGTGTGTGTACACACAGACAGTGAGTGAGTGCACACACGCAGGAGCTAGCTAGTAGCCTATAAACAGTGACAGTCAGTGAGTGTCCTACTCCTAGTACAGTATAACTACAATACTATTAGTAAAGGACAGCAGAAATACTGGTATAGATGATGAGAGAAATAAACAGAGGACAGCTGCCCACAGAGGCAAGGCCCCCCTGAGGCCTAAACCTGTAAGCTTGCAGCAGCTGCCTGTCTCTAATGTAACACACAAGCTACTAACTAAAATACAATGTCTATCTAAATAACAACAATACAGGTGTATATGGCAGGTGTAGGTGAGCAAAAACGCTAGGTAAATGAACACAATAGAGCACTTGCTAAGCCAAAGCACAAAGGAGCAGATCTCTCTCTGTACAAGTCTCAGGCAAGCATGGAAAACCCGAACATGGCGGCCGCTATTTATAGGGTAGGGGCTGGCCAGGGTCCCCCTCTGTGATTGGCTGCCGTCAGAGGGCCTGGGAGCCCTCTGATTGGCTCTAAGCACATCAATCTGGGCTATGACGCTATTCGAGCTCGGTACCGAGCTCGAATAGCGCCGGTTTGCTCGAATAGCTCGAATAGTGAATGGGCTATTCGAGTGTTCTCGAATAGCCCATTCGAATAGCTACAGCTATTCGGAGCTCGAATACCGAGCTCGAATAGCTGAAAAAGAGCTCGAATATTCGAGCTACTCGAATATTCGAGCTCTGCTGAGCACCACTAGCCATATCCACGCCAGTGTTTAAGATGAGCTGTGGAATGTGTTCTACCTGTTGTACCATACCTTTCCTGATTGTCCATGGATTGGAAAAGGGCTCTGGGGGAAAGGGGGAGGCATGACCGCCCCTCTCTTCCAGAGGCCCCCCATACCATGGACCATGTGGCCTGGTATAGCTCAGGGTGTGGAGCCCCATGTGGCCTTGGCTCCGCATTCTGGCAATCTCAGCCTGCATGGGGGACAAGGGGTTAAAGAGGCATGAGAAGTGGGACCCACGTCATTTTTTTATTTCCCACACTCTGAAAAAAAATTGTATTGGTCCAAAAAATAGGTTAAGTGGTCAGGGATCATTATAAAGCCATATTGTGGCTGTATAGCGATCCCTGGCCAAACGGCCATTGAAATTTAGTTATTAATTAACATTAATTGAAGTACGTGAAATTGCCATCTCATAATCACAATTTTGATTACTTATGAGTATAATTTGGTGTACATTTGTAATTGGCATTCATGATTCCTCTCAATTATGAATACCAATTACAAACGTGAAATTGCAATTACTGGTCGGTAATTGAGACTACTCATACTTTCAAAAGAAGCACTTTTTCCAGCAGAAACTTTAAAATAAATTTTCTGAATTCCACCACTACCTACCCAGTTTAATTTTTTTTAAACTTTCTATTCTACACTGGTGCCTCTGTTCAAAAGCAACCTATTTTAAACAATTGTTTTCCTGACTAAACTTATCTCATTTTTTTTTACATATTTCCACAGTTGGCCTTGATATACATACTTAATTAGGAGATGATAGCACATATGGAGGTTTTAGAATACATTTATTTTGGCCACACATTTGCAACAAATTCACCATGAGTAAATGATATGGATTTACCATTAAATTCACTTTGCTAACGTCACCTACTCCTCCTCAAGCCTAATTTCTATATAGTGAAATTAACATTTCCCATCCCATGAGCTTGTAAATGAGTCTATTGGACCTCCATAGTTCAAAAGCACTCAGCTTCAACCTCCAAAACAGAAATCACACTCCATTCCAGAGATGGTCTCTAACACTCCAGTAGGTGGTTTCTGTTCATCCACTAACATTCACAACAAATGAGAGATGAGATAAGCAAGTGGACAGTGGAAGAGGTTAAAGAAGACCCACTATGCAGTAAATTGATGCTTCAAAAATCATCAATCTGGTTGAACATATTTTTAAACCTTCACATTCCCTGCATTATATACATTTTGAATTTCAAAAGACATTTTTATTTTAAAGAAATTCTATCGTACCCTCAGGAAAATACCAACTCATACATTCTAGTGGATAAATAAAACCATTCTCTTCCAGCATTCGTCTAAGCAGACATTTTTCTGTAGACATGATCATAAGACCACTGTCCACTGCCCACAGAAAGCAATGTAAGGCATTTTAGCTTAAATGTAAAAATCATGTTTTTTTTTCAGTGATATACTTTTATTTGCTACAGGGAATGCAGAATATGTGAAAACTGTGTGTAAACACTAAAATAAATAAATTAATAAAAATAAAAGCCTTGGAACATGTTCTAAAATAACATTAAAACAATTGTATACAACCTGACTACAGCAACAGAACCTTTGTCTAATGATGATATTGATGATGATATCAAAGTTTCATAAATATAATGTTTGAAAATGTGTTAATGATGGCTTATTACACTGAAATGAAAGGAACGTTATGAAGGGTGTGCACCCTATATGACATTTTTACAAGAGAAAAAAAAATAACAATTAGCATGCTTTAACATAAAAGTATGATTGAAAGCATATTGTTTTGTTGTATTGTTAAATTGATGTAGAAGAAGTATTAGATAGTTAAAATTAAGTAGTATAATGTTATTACCATTTTGCATTAGTAACTCTAACCTAAGTAAAATATAAGAAATGCTTATGTGTTTCATAAATATGGATAGTCAGTTGTAAAAACAAATATACTGTATTGCTTCTCTGTCACTTGGGTGCAATAAAAAGAAACATTAAAGGACAACTTTTAAACAATGCTTGAAAGAACAAAGAGTAATCGAGAGCCCAATATGGTGTAGTATTGTAGAGTTAGTTGTGGTTTAAAGCAAAATATTTAGATATACTCACAAACATGGATTACCCATAGGCAACCACTTCAAGTGCAGGTGGGGAGTATTAGAACCTGACCCCACTCAGGTTTTTAAGATGTCGCTCTCTGTAGATAGGAAACGGGGTAGCACCTCTCCACCGAGGGTGGAATCAAGATTTCAGCAAGGCTTGGTGTACAAAGGCGCCAGAGTAGAATAAAAACATTTAAAAACCGTCTAAAAGAGGGGGATGTTCAGGTGGACTTACCTCCCTCAAAAATATAAAACTCAATTGAGTCTCACTATATCAATACAAATATTTTATTTAACTCCACTTAGTGCAACGCGTTTCACAGGTGTGGTCCCGCTTCATCAGGCAAACAGGAGTATAACTATAAAACAAACAAATATATATCACCACCAGATGGTGACACTGTTACCTGATCACCACAAAAAAATGGTGTTAACAATGTATATACTCTTCTGATCCATTGGTTTGCTAGCAGTTTCACAAATAATGCAATATGACATCTTTTATCATCCTTTATTATTTTTATTTCTTTATTTTTAACAAAGATTACAGATGACTAGTCCTGAAATAGATACTGCCCATTCACAGAGTTCCTCTACTACTATAATCACTAAATTGATGAGACTTAATATAAAAAAAAAAGTTGACTTGGCTGGGATTCAAACCAGGGACTCAGCACTTGCAAGGCAAGAGTGCTAATCACTATGCCACCATACAGCCTTAATATCCAAGTATGCGTTCCTGCCATAAGACCACTTCCAGGTGCGCCCTAATTGGCACACCTTGCTGACATGGCAGATTTTGATTGGTGCATTAGGACCAATTAGTGCAATCACATTCCCTATATAAGCAGCGCCCCCTCGCACATCTACACAGAGGCGCTCACTTCTGCATTTAGACCCATTGACGTAAGTCACTCTTGCTGAGGTGTTGAATTTTATTATATCAATTTAGACTGTTAGTAATTCCCCTTGCAAGTAAGCTCTAGGGTCATAAAATAGTACTATATGTTATACTCACTAAACTGACTATCCTTTAATCTAGAAGCTGATGAACTTTAGCATATCAATCATGGATATTTATCAACTTTTGTGTACACTTTGGATTTTTATTTTTAGATATTTTATGATCAATTAGATGCAATTTTTAGACATAGAGCGAGTTTTACTACACTGCGACCAAAAATGTTACAATTTTATCATGTCTTCTCATGTTTTTTAAACTGCGCCTTTATTTCAAGCTATTTCTATGGGTCATTATGTTTGTATATATTTGTTTGTTTTATAGTTATACTCCTGTTTGCCTGATGAAGCGGGACCACACCTGCGAAACGCGTTGCACTAAGTGGAGTTAAATAAAATATTTGTATTGATATATTGTGACTTAACTGAGTTTTATATTTTTGAGGGAGGTAAGTCCACCTGAACATCCCCCTCTTTTAGACGGTTTTTAAACGTTTTTATTCTACTCTGGCGCCTCTGTACACCAAGCCTTGCTGAAAACTTTTAAACAATACCAGTTTCCTGGCAGCCCTGCTGATCTATTTGGCTGCAGAAGTTTCTGAATCATGCCAGAAATAAGCATGCAGCTAATCTTGTCAAAATCTGACAATAATGTCAGGAACACCTGATCTGCAGCATGCTTGTTCAGGGTCTATGGCTAAAAGTATTAGAGGCAGGGGTTTAGCAAGATAGCCAAGCAACTGGTATTGTTTAAAAGGAAATACATATGAAAGCCTCCCTATCTCTCACATTACAATAGTCCTTTAAAGCATTATATGAAAATAATAATCATTTCAGTTTTGAATTCCTTTTTCATATTCAAAAATAGCAAACTTACACTGAGATTATCAAGGACATTTTATTTATTGTATAAATGTAGCATAACACCATTACCTTCAGAATAGTGGGATAAGGTCAACAGGCTTACACATGATGCCCCAGCTCCAGAACCAAAAATAGTTACTCTTTTTGGGTCACCTCCAAATGACCCTATGTTTTCTTCAATCCATCGTAAAGCTTGTATTTGGTCAAGCAGTCCATAATTCCCTTTAGCTGCTTGATCCCCTGTACTTAAAAAACCTAAAATAAACCAACAAAATAGAACATTAATAAGCATATAAATAACTTATATACAGTATATGTTGTATCATGATTCATGTACATAAGTTAGTATGCTAATAAAAAAGAAAAATCTACTTAGAGCTTATGATTTATTTATTTATTTATTTATTTATTTTTTACCTTAGTGAACAGACTTTCAACTACAAAGATCAGTGCCCTTCTCTTCTCCATCTGTACCAAAAATCTTGGTCACCTTATGAACTCACTAAATATGCATTTCAAAACAGCAAGAGGGAAAAGAAGAACCATGGACTCTAAAGCAAGTGTATGGTTTCTCCTACCCACATAAGTCAAATGCAAATATTACTATAGAAATTGAATTTTATATTATGTAACACACATATTTAAAACCTGCATAAAATTATTAGAGTAAACAGAGACAGTTACTCATCATGCAATTAAAAATATATGTTTATGTATCAACATAGGTTAATTACAATTATTTCGTTATTTTTGTACATGAAATATCAAAAGTAGGAGTCAGCATCTACTGACCCCTAATGGATGAACTGCATGTCGTCTTAGTCACCCCAACAATGGGGAGGGATTCATGCTGCTCTTGCATTAAATTCTTGGGAAAAAAAGTATGTACCTTATAGTCTAACATAGGATTCCTTAGAGATTCCCTTGCCCATATGCAATTCACCTTTTCTCCTAAGTTTTCTTCTAGGTGATTTAGGAAAATGCCTTTCATGCCGCCAACAAGAAAGAAAATACTCAAAATTATTTTGATAGTACTTTTTCACCAAGCTTAAGGTACTTTTTCAATTGCAAAATGCTGAAATCTTAGTTTAAAGAGAAGATAAAAATTATCTTCTAGGAAATAGGTAAAAAAGTTTATTGCATATGGGCCCCTGACATGTTTGTGAGATAAAGCTTACTTCAAGTTAGCCTTGTTTTGAGATTTCTAGTGGGAACAAACACAAACTTGAGGAGAAGTTAAAGTATGAGGTCCCTATAAACCTCAACTATCAGACATAAATTACACATTATATTGAAGACAGTTCCTATCCATCAGATAAGTCAAACAGAGGACAGGAAATGGCATCTTTGTCATATGCATCAAGGCTTCTAGAAGTTAGGTTGCAAAAGAGGAAAGCCCTTCCAAATGTAGTCAAAGTGGAGTAAAGAGACACTGTCTGCTGTCAACTACCACTCAGTTTAGATTGTAAGATAATTTATAAGTTAATGCATTGCTCACATTGAGAATGAACCATTGTGGCTCATTTAGGACTCCAAACAGTGATGACATATTTTGGCAGTGCATAGTTTGGGGTGAATTCACATCATTTTGGTAAAACATGCAAAGGCAGTGCACGATGTTACCGATTTCTTCCAACAGTTTTACAACATGTAAATGTGTGTTTGTAAAACTCAAAAAAGAATGTTATGTGGAATCCTAAGAGACAGTTACTGAAAACATTAAGTTGTAGTTAATGCTGCAAGGGGAAGGGGGTAAGAGTATCACACCAAATAATGAGGCCCAATTCACTTACATTTTCCACATGTAGATTTGAGGATGGATTTTTTTGTCAATAAGTGCACGACTAAGCATACCAACTTCGGTTTCATTTCTTTAACTAGGTTTTATTCATCTACATTTAGTGCTTGTTTGAAAATCAAAGGTTTTCACAATCACATTTAGTTAGTCAATATTAAGAGAAGAATATAAAGTTTGTTTTACTAATTATTCACCCTTACATCAAATGGCTGGTATGTAAATATGGCAAAATGAAGGATAATTCCTATACTATAATATTGTTGAGGATTTAGATGTAACTCAGAAAAGCAAGGTGGAGTTTGAGTGTCTAAAAAGAATGATATTTCCCAGTGGTGGTTGAAGGGCCTCTTTAAAGAGAAACTGTGAGCAAGAATTGAACTTCATCTCAATCAGTAGCCTTTCCCATGAGAAATATATTCCTTTTCACAAACAGATCATCAGGGGGGCTCTGTATGGCTAATCTTGCGGTGAAACCCCTCCAACAAATGATTTCAGCGCCTCACAGCACTGAGGTCTTGACATCACACTCTGGGAGCCTTGTTGCATTGTGGGAAATAACAGCTGTTTCCAACTGCCAAAAAAGCAAGCAGCATTTTCTTTCACTTACATCACCTGCCAGCAGTAAAAATGTCACAGTGTGATAAATGTCAGAATGAAAATCAGGGAGAGGAAAGATTTTACAACTGGTAAAAAACTGACTAAATCATTATACAAAATTATTGTAAAAATGAAGCACTTTTTATTACATTATTTTCACTGGAGTTCCTCTTTAAAGGGGTTCTTTCGCGAAAAAAGTAGGCAGTTAAAAAATGTGACAGATGACAGGTTTTGGGCCAGTCCATCTTTTTAAGGGGGATTCTCAGGGCTTTCTTTGTTTTCAACAGCATTTCCTGAACAACAGTTGCAAAATCTAACTGACATAATAGTGTGCAAGTGATGAGGGAGGCTGGCTGGGATCTTGCTATTTTGGCAGTTAAACTGTTGTTCAGGAAATGCTGTTGAAAACAAAGAAAGCCCTTAGAATCCCCCTTAAAAAGATAGACTGGCCCAAAACCTGTCATCTGTCACATTTTTTAACTGCCTACTTTTTTCGCGAAAGAACCCCTTTAAGTAGAAGTAGACTGTTCAGACCAAGTATTAATAATAAAAAACTTGGTTTGGCTATTTTCACTGAAAATTCTAAATGTAATAAGCTGGATTGTCATCACTAGTCGGGATTTACCTTTGCATGTATGGACATGACATTTATTATATTGAAAACATAAACTGCACTTTAATATATTCAACTGGAAAAAAAAGGTAGTGAAACATTAAAGTGAATGTATACATAAAAATGAATTACATATTAATGGCAGAAAAGAAATATCAAATATTGGGCAAAAGAGTCATGCTTGACTTGATATAAATTGACTGCAGAGAAAGAGAAATCACACGCCAAGACTGGCTGAATGATCTTGCAGTAGATAACATAATATAATAGCTAGGATAAGCATCTCCTTGTTCTAAGCACAACTGAGCAATTAACTTTTTTTCTGGTTACAGCACCTTTATGTATATTTAAACACATGCGTATGGTATAATATTACTCTGCACATTTATTGCACTTTTTATTATCTATTTTGCTGATCAAGCAGCTACAAATATTTGAGTTTATTAGTTTTATTTTCTGCTTGGCTCATGCTGACATTTTATCTATAAAAATATAGTGTATTTTTAGCCTTCCTTTCCCTACACTATTCAAAGCATTAGATTATTAAAAAAAAAAAAGCAATACGGTAAAACATGATATATACTGCAGCTCTTTAAAGTGAATTTGGAAAAAGGCAGCAGACTTATTCTTACAGCTTTAACAAATCATATTCCCTTTTTTTCCTGAATCATAATGCAGTTATTTTTGTAACTGCAGTGTGGGAAGCTGCAATTTAAGTTATGAAAGGAAATATGAAAAAGGCACACATGCCACAAAATGCCTTTATCTTGAAATGTTACATTTGCATGTTTGAAAATAAATATAACAACACAAAATAACCTTTCTAGAACCCTGCTAATATGATGAAATATTTGGTTAAGGGACTGCTTATTTTAACAGGAGAGCTATAATTTAAGTGAACTTGCTGCACCACCACATGTTTTAGAAGCTATTGTTTTCCTGACTGGTGTTATCATCAGGTGTCGTCCCTATGGTGGGTCACTGACCTGCAATGAGCAATCAATTTGTGCAGTTGTGAAGTTGGAAGCCCCGATTTGAGCACTTGTTTCTAATGACTAACAAAGATTGCTCAATTGAATTTTTGTTATTTTATTGCTTAAAACAAAAGCACACAGAGTCTATTGCCGGTGTCTCAGAGAAATAAAAATAAACCTGTGAATGATGAAAAAGATGTCAAAAGAAAGAAATGGGTGACTTTACTTTTTACATGAGGTATAATTAGGTGTATGAGGGCAATGCTACATGGGGTATATAAAGGCACTAGGGAAAACAAGATTTCATGCTATACTATTTTATGACTCAGGAGGACTCTACTAGCATTGGTTAGTGCTGTGAGCATTCATACATATATAAGTACTAACTTTTTCCTTATGCTGGCAGGTTAAACAGCCCTACATTGACACAGGTTCAACTTAATGTGCACAAACATAACATTTTTAACCCATGTCTAATTTAGATTGTATTTCTAATGACAGGATAGAAACAATATGCTTTTGCAAACATTGTCCTATACAACTGCTTTAGCCACATGATAGATAGATACTCATTATGATTGTGTATTATATATTATTCAAGTTTACTACTATAGTTTATATAATTTTGACTTTTTACTGCTGTTCTTTTGCATTTTTACATCCATGCTTTAGATTTTATACTATTGGATTATGTGTTTTTTTGTTGTTTGCTTGTTTTTTGTGTGTTTTTTGTTTGTTTGTTTGTTTGTTTGTTTGTTTGTTTTAGCACAGCCTGCATAATAGAGAATTATTTTTATTTTAGTTTGATTTTTTTTTTACCAATCAAAAAATGTAAGATATTTTTAGAGAAAATATTAAAAAGTAATTTAAAAGCCTTTGCAAAGTTTCTATGGACCTTTTGGTTGCCTTAAGAATTATGGTAAATTTAATAGTTGCAATCAATAGGGACTTGAAGGGTTTATGTGCATTGAAAGTTATCAAAAGCTGTGATTATAAGGAGGAGTAGCTGATACTTTGGTCCAGTCAAGAGAAAATCAGGATACAGAGGCTCAAGAGAATACATTTGATGGACACATATCTTAAAGAAAAAATAGATCTTATAATAATGAGGGTTTTTTTTTTTGTTAAACAGAAATTGTAAATAAAGTATACTGGTCAACAACAATTTTGTGTCAAAAATGGTGATACATTTTAAGCATATTTTAAATACAGAATCAACATTCTGATTTTTTTTGTCCAACAGATTTTATGTTCATGTGCCACCCTTTTTCAATGTTTAATGTCAATATTGAGGAAAAAATACCAGCCTATAAAAGGTTAAATTAGCCCCACACACCCCACCTAGCACTACCTCTTAGGTATCATATCCTAGGGCAAACTTTCCATAGATATGACTGATGGATCTCATGACCACATCACTGATTTCACTTCTGCTGATATAGAGAACTCAGAGATGAAGAATGTAGTGGTGGGCTAGCACGTCACCTAACAGATATAGTGCTGTGGTGCTGAGCTCTATCAATGAAAGCCACTGGAGCCAAGTAGAAGGTTGAAATTTCAACTACTTATTGGAAATGTGATCTGAAAAAGCTAGGTCTAGAAGTGTGTGTTCATGTGTGTTCGTGTGTGTTCATGTGTGTGTGTTCGTGTGTGTGTGTGTGTGTGTGTGTGTGTGTGTGTGTGTGTGTGTGTGTGTGTGTGTGTGTGTGTGTGTGTGTGTGTGTGTGTGTGTGTGTGTGTGTGTGTGTGTGTGTGTGTGTGTGTGTGTGTGTGTGTGTGTGTGTGTGTGTGTGTGTGTGTGTGTGTGTGTGTGTGTGTGTGTGTGTGTGTGTGTGTGTGTGTAGGAAGGCATAATTATTGCCTTTAAATAGCTTTTAAGAGAAAGATTCAAGTAGAACCAAATTTTCTATATGGTAGCACTGTCTCTTCTTTGTGGTTGCAAGTGTTTGATGTTCTTTCTCAAGATTAAATTAGATTGTTATGAAGATATTATGCTTAACTAAATATTGTACTCATGCTGCCAAACTGCTTTAATCCTCATATTTTCTTAAAGCTATTTAATGTACATGACAAGTTAACTTTTATGTCTCATAAGTAGAACTTTCATGTGGTTGGTAAAAAAAAAAAAAAAAAAAGCTATGGGCTCTATTTTGAATATAAAAATAATTAACTGTTTAGAAGTTTAGCCTCCTGCATTAATCGTGTGATATGTGCTAGGTTTTCTTAGTAGAGGTTAAATGTGTTGTGTTAACATGCCGTTTGCTATTCTTATAGTTTGTAGGTAATCCCAAGATCACATCACACAACAGATTTCTATTATTGTAAAAAATAATTACAATAACTTGGTTAAATACTATACCATTAGTGTTAAATTGTCTGCTCCAAAAATGTAACTCGGAGTTACAAGAAACCAATAAAAATAGAGCATATGCTAAGCAAAAAGACAAAGGCATTTCTAATTCACCATTCCAAGCTGTTCTTCAAATAAGCCATATTTGTTGACACAGGGAGATCTGATTGATCTTGTTCATTATTTCAATCTATCTATTTTTAAAGGACACCTGAGATGAAAATAAACTAATGAAATAAACATTTGCATCTATCTTCCTACTCCTAAAAATGACTTTTTGGCATATTCCACAGTTTTATTTTATTTTTAAATCTACTTTTTAAGTTTTAACTTTTTATTGTTTTTGCTCAATGAAACATTCATTGAAGTATGCCAGAGCTAAAATCTACAAACTATTGCCTCTTTTTGCCTCTTCCCTGCTCTCCGAAGCCATTTTCTGCTAGAAAAGTGTTTTATAGTTGGAATTTCTTATCAGTGAGGGTCACACTGTAGTCACTTCCTGTCGGGACTGAGTCAGCCCCTTACATACCTGATATTTAACTCTTTCAGGCAGAGAAAGAAAAAAAAGGACCACAGCATAGTTATTTGTATGCTAGGCACTGTACATACCCATGTCTATCTCATCATGTCACATGTCACCTCGGGTATCCTTTAAAGAACATTTCCAGCATGGGAAAAGTATTACCAAGCTCAGTATGCTGGCTGTATGCTGCTGGGCTCTAAAGCACATATATATTATTGGGCAAACGTATGGCAAACGATTTGGAATTTGGATTATGCATACCATTTTAATAATTACTGAAGACTGTCAGCATTAATGCATATAACATGCAAAAACATTTCCTGATGGACAAATTCCTTAAAACATGTCTCTGGATTCAGTATACAAAATAATGTAAAATTTAAGTATTTTCACCATTTGTGATATGACACATTTAAGTGCCTCAGGAAATCATGTATATTTTTCAGACAATTCAATCATTTCTGAAAATATTTGCATTGCTCTTTTTAAGTTTGTGTTATTTATAATCAAAAAGAAAGTCCATGATCCTGTTGGCAGAGCAGCCATTTAATTATTGTTTTTCTGTATTTTATTACTCATCATTCTACCATGTTATTTTCCGTTCTATAAATTTATCATAATTCATACTTTATCTTATTAATTTATATATTCATTATTTTACTACATTCATTTTTCAGTTCATTGTTTTTTCACTCTGGTATTTAATATGCCCATTTTATTTTAGCTAATACACTATATTTCTGAGGGCTCGTTTCCACTATCGCGAATCTGCATGCGTCCAACGCATGCAGATTCGCACATGTAATGCAAGTGGATGGGCCTGTTTCCACTGTAGCGTTGTTGAGGTGCGTTTTTTTCAGCGGTAAAAAAACGCACAAAAGAGCCAACGAATTCGCCTGCGAGTGGAATGCATGCGAATCGCCGCTAATGTATTTAATAGGAAATTCGCATGCGGCTATGGTATGCGAATTTTCATGCGAATTCGCATGCGAATTCGCATAGGTACCAATGTACTTCAAACAGGCAGTGACATGGTTAATTTCGCATATACCCTCACCTAACCTACCCTCACCTTTCGCATATACCCTCACTAAAAACCGCGCAAAAATTCGCATCCGCATGCTAATTCATGGAATTTCAACAGCGGTGGAATCCAGGCGATTCTGCACCGCAATAGTGGAAACGAGCCCTTATGATTGTCATGCTTTGCTGATGTTTGTTATCTATTATAACGATTTGCACATTTAGTAGTGATGCACTGGGGGGCAAAAATGTTCAATCCAATCTGACTAATCGCAAATAACTTGGACCATATTCAATTAACTTTTTTACCTGAGTTTTCTGATAGGAGGTAATTTTCATAATCTGCAGAGAGACCTGAACACTGAACCCTTACCACCCACCATAAAAGTGAGTAATCTTGCTCCTTTACCTTCACAGTTACAAGGCAGTTTGCAAGGGTGGGTGAAAGCAGGAACTTTTCCTAGGGACATTTCTCAAACAACTCATGTCCAGAGTTTGATCAAAGGATTTACCACTTTGATAAACCAAGAGGAGAGCAAAGTCCCTATTCAGGCCAATAATACTACTGCACATGAGGATAAGGACAGTGTTAATGTCAGTATCTCATCCAATAATACAAGTAATGACTCTATATATCTACCCCTGACACAGACTGTCCAGCCTGCCCTGTTGGAACAGGGGGTGGTTATCTCACATTATAATCCGGAGCCTGCTTTGCCAAAAGCCTCAGTGAACCAGCAACTAGAGACTGTCCCAGATGTTTCCCACGATTCTGATCCCTCCAATTCGGATTACACTTTAGACATCATAGGAAAACTGTTATTAAATCCAGATAGGATGAACAAATATATTTCTGTTTTTTCAAAAAAACCTGGGACTTTTAGCTCTGATCCGACTCTTAACCTACAATCTTCCTTTACAGGTTTAGAAAATTTACTTGATAAAGAGGTTCGCTTATGGTGGGACATCACCACTCTGAAACACTATGTATCAGAGGGAATGATCCCGAGGGGGCTCCGCATTAGAAAAATACCTACCACCGTTTATTCTAGTCAATTCGTAGTCGAGTGGAACCAAATTTTATCTGATTGTTCCATACGACTCATGAAGTTGATTGTCTCTTATGAAGAAAAGAAACTTGCTGATATTAAAGTCCAGATCGCGGAGACCAGAGAGGATTTAAAAAGATTCTCCTCTCTTGATCTTTTTGACGATCTGAATAATAAAATGAAGGAGAACATCATTAAACTAGAGAACATTATTATGAATACTAAGCGTATAAAGTTTCTTCGGGATACAGAGGACTATAGGAGCAATGTGGTATATGAATGGGGTAGGTGGGAGACCATGCATCGTTCACCCAAATCGATATTACGAAAACCTAAAATTTATCATATTAAAAAAGTAAGCTTTAGTTCTGCTGACAGTTCAGGGTCTCTTTCTGATTTGTCAGATGAGGCCGAAAGCAGGGTTCAGTCAGTCTTTGCTGGCACCCCCAAACCAAGGGGGGACCAGCATGGACAGGCAACAGGGGCAGACACTTTAGCACAGGCCTTCTACTATCAGAAACAAAAGAAAAAACATCGAAAATTCAGAAACAAAAAAGGAGGCGTAGAAGGAGGGCGGGCAGGAAACATAAAAGACTAGGCGTCTCCAATGTCATTAATCTTTCTAAAGTACCATTGTCTGATGTCCAACTTTCCCTTTTATCTAGAGGCCTTTCTTTTTCTCCATCCTGCCATTTCAACATCTTCAACACATTGTTGGATGTTAATAAATTTGTCCGTAATCTTATGGTCAGGAAACACTTTGCGGAGGTGGAGGAGTCAATGGATCCGGAAGTGGGTGGGGGGCCGGCCGCGGGGCCCGCTGTTTCTTCCGCCCCGGCGCCCGGGGGGGTTCCTCCATTTAGGGGGGCCTCTACCGCCCTCTCCCTGGAATTACGTTCCAGACAGAGTGGCGGCCCGGTCGCCGGGGTGGACGCGGGCCCCGTGTCCGTTTCCAACCCATCCTTCTATCCTGTACAGGCTAGGACCGGGGTCGTGGACACCTTTCAAGATTTGATTGAAACTGCATTGATGCAGGTACAAAGGGTGTCCAGGGCAAGGTCGGACCTGTCTGCGCGGGAACGGGAGGCACTTCGGTCCCTCCAAAACGATCAGTCCATTGTTATACGCAGTGCTGATAAAGGGGGGGCCGTGGTGGTTCTGGATGCCGACTCCTATAAAGTGGAGGCCTTGCGACAGCTTGGTGATGCTAACACCTACCAACAATTAAGTGGCGATCCCACTATGCGTTTCCAGACTGAACTTAAGCAGTTGTTGGACATGGGAGTCTCTTTGGGAGTATTCACTGGGAGAGAGCGGGACTATCTTATGGTGGATGCTCCAGTCATCCCCATATTCCACCATCTGCCCAAGGTACATAAACCGGACGTTCCACCGAAGGGCCGCCCGATTGTTGCGGGCATTGGCTCTTTGGGCGAGCGTCTGGGACAGTGGGTTGACAGTTGCCTTCAGCCCTTGGTCCAGAGACTCCCTGGCTATCTACGCGACACAACACATTTGCTTAACAGTCTGGACCCTTTGCGGTGGGAGAGTCACTATTCATGGGTCACTATGGATGTGAATTCACTTTACTCATCCATCCCCCATGACAAGGCTCTCCAGGCTTTAGACTTCCATATCCGCAAATACAGTTCCTTCTCTGTGGATCTGGGGAGCTTCCTCATGTTGGCGGTAGATCATCTGTTGACCCACAATTATTTTATGTTTGATGGGGTTTTCTACCTCCAGAGGTGCGAAGCTTCTATGGGAGCCAAGTTCTCCCCATCCCTGGCAAACTTATATATGGGATGGTGGGAGGAGCTCCGCATCTTTGGAGAGGGAAACCCTTTCAGTGAGTTTATTTTTTGGTATGGTCGATACATAGATGATCTGCTGTTGATATGGGGGGGCCCCCCGGACTTTGTCACACAGTTTCTTACCCATTGCAATAATAATGACCTTAACCTGTCATTCACCATTTGCAGTGACCCTTCAGAGGTCAATTATTTGGATTTGACCCTTTGTGGTTCATCTGCATCAAACAGAATAGTCACCAAAACCTATCGTAAGGCCTGTGCCGGCAATTCTTTACTTTTGGCAAATAGCTGTCATCCCCAACACACCTTGAGGGCGATCCCCTATGGCGAATTATTGAGAGCAGCCAGAAATTGCTCCGATCCTAGGGATATGGAGAGTGAGTTGGCATTGGTGGAGCGGCGGCTTCAGGATAGGGGCTATGACCGCAGTTTAATTAACAAAGCCAAAAACAAGTGTTTAACAAAAACCGCAATGACTTGCTGCACACAGGTTCCGATGGTAGACCGGGACGTAAAAAGAGGGGATTGACCTTCACAACCCCATATAGTTTAGAATACAATCAAATCGTTAACATTGTTAAGAAATATTTACCCATTCTGCACTCGGACCCAAAACTTCACGAAATTTTGAGTCAAGGCTGCGGTTTTTCTGCACGTCGTGCTCCTACCCTGGGGTCTCAGCTTTCCCCAAGCCTTTTCTCCAGTCTAGAGAAAAAGGTTCCTACGTGGTTGACCTATACAGGTTCTTTCAAATGTGGGTACAACACCTGCAGATACTGCGCCGTACATGGTGCGACCCGCGAGATAGTTTCCACGTCTAATGGGACCAATTTTCCGATTAAGCAATACATTAATTGCAATACGAATTATGTGGTCTATCTTGTCGGCTGCACCATTTGCAGGTTACAGTACATAGGCTGTACCACACGACCTCTACGCCAACGCATCTCCGAACACTATAACGGAGCCTCCAGATGCCTCAAGAATAAATCTTACATCTCCCAGGTCTCCAGTGTGTCCAGGCATTCTTTGCATGCACACCAAGGAGACATGAGGGGCTTTGTTTTCCAGGGGGTGGAGAGGGTTCTGTGTTCTGCTACAGTGGGTGACAGGTACAGAGTTTTGCAAAAAAGAGAGGCTTTCTGGATTTGGAAATTGGGGACCAGGATTCCGCAGGGTTTGAATTCTAGGATGGATGTCAATCTAACATACGACTTTAGTCCATAGTGTCATAATCGTTTAGTTAATGGCAGCATCTATGTTTGGACCCTGCTTTTCTTTGTCATGTCTGTGTTTTTAGGGCATCTGGACAATGTGACATAGTTCAGTTACGTATGGTATTATATGTACATGATTTTATGTGATTCCATATTCTTTGCTCTTTGCAATTTTTAATGTGGTGTGTATATATATTGATATGATTAAGGGGCCATGAGCTCCGATACGCGTGAGCTTTTTTTAACTTTTTGTACCCACTGATGTATTAATAAACGGAGAAATCTTTTTGCACCCAGCCACTGGTGTAGCGGAACTTTCTTTTCCATTGGACATTTGAGCTTACTAGTTCCTGGCTCCCTCTGGCCCAAATGTGAGTGGATGTTGCGGGTCCTTCCCTTTTTTTTTGCTCTTTAAAATGACTTTGAAGCATTTTACAATTGAAGAAGTGCCCAAATATTGGTGAAAGAGTACTATCAAAATTTTTTGAGTATTGTCTTGCTTGCTGGTGGTTTAAAATGCATTTTATAACAAGGTGTGAATATATCACCTAGGTGAAAAGTTGGGAGAAAAAGTGAATTGCATATGGACCCTTTTGTTTTAAGGAGGCACAATTCTGTTTTACATAGCATTTTAGTAAGAAAGGATCCATTTGATCCATTTCAGCCCATTACATACTACTAGGAGTTCTGGTTCACCATGAGCTTGCTGGGCAGTCTGTAACTAAAGGTTTCAAGGGTACCTCTTTATTTATATTTATTTGTGTTAGTCTCTTTTAGTTTGTCACTTCCACTTAGAGTTTAGTCTGTACCTCTGGGTCTTTCAAGTCCTACTTCATAGAGCCACATTAATCCATGCCATGCACTGATGAGGATCAATCAGTCCGAAATAGTCTGTATGCATGTTGGATTATTTTGGCTCTGTACTATTAACAAGCTGACACATCATTGCATTCCAGCAGATCCGGAAGTGTGTTTAGCTTCTAAGGGCTCTTTCACACCAGAGCCCTTTTCCAGCGTTTTAACGCAAAGACTATACTTTGCGTTAACCAAGGTAAAAGGAAAGTCCATAGACTTTCATTTTACCTTTCACACCCGTTGCTGTGTTTAGATGCATTGCGGTACGGCGCATTTATCGTCGGGAATTGGCGTTTCCTTCGGGTTAATTGATACTACCGCCGCTACTCAGCGTCGCACCGCAGGTTCCCGACGACAGCCGCAGGCTAGTAAAACGCATGCAGGAGAACAGCTCCTGCACGCGTTGTAAATGTGTAACAGGCCTAAGGGTAACAAAGGTTGATTTGCATATTACAGCAGTGATGCACTGGGAGACTTCTCAAGCTCACTCCAACCTGAATTATCGCAAATTCTTTCGTTTTTCACTTCTACTTAAACCCCTTCCATGATTAACGTTCTATTCTTTGAATTTCCCCTGAATGTCTAGCATGTTTAACATTTATTACTTGATCAAATCCTCTAAAGGTGCTGTTATATACTTTTATATTGTAACTGGATGTTGAAAACATCTGTAATGTTTGTGCATTATTATATTCTATTATCCTTTTGGAAATATACATGCAACAACTTACCTAGAAACTTATTTTACATCTCTTAAAGAACACCTGAAAGTTCATTTGATTTCCTCAAGGTTCCACAGATATCATTTTAGTTTTCATCTGTTCATTTTTTAAATTAAGCATCACAAAATGACTTCACCTCAAAATCTGCTTTTTTATTCTATGCTTTGTAACTGAAACACTGGCTGATCTCTTTTATCTCTTTTAGGGCTCAGACACACTAAGCACTTTTCTGAGCGCTTTTTGGCATTTAGAGCTTTCAGAGAGCTTTTTAAAAATGCTCCCATTGACATACGTTAAAATTGCGATTGCGGTAAAATAGCACGATATTATTGTGATTGCTATTTTACCGCAATTTTAATGTAAGTCAATGGGAACTGTTTTAAAAAGCTCTCAGAAAGCTCTAATGGCCAAAGAGCACTCAGAAAAGGTCTTACAGGGTGTCTGAGCCCTTAGGGTCCATTGTCTCTTGAAGTTGTGCAGGGGATTTTACCGCAATTAGTGTACACGCTCGTGATTCCTGAGTGATTGGGATCAGCGCTTTTTTAAGCACTGTATTGTGATCGCTCCAGAATCATAGTAAGAGCAGCAAGCAATGTATTTTGCGATTGCCGCTAATCGTGAATCACCCGTGATCAGCGGCAATCGTGGAAGTAAGATCACTGCCATATAGTTAATGTTTTTTAAAGCGCTAACGGTTTGGCGATTAGTGGTAAATGGCCTCTAATCATCTAAGTGAGAACAGGCCCTTATGAAAAAAATTTCAGAGGAGAAAGTGGAAACTTGAATTAAATTTAGCAGCAGCTGCTTCTATTTATAAAGTTACAAGATACAACCTAATTTTTGTGAAAAGACTCCTACCTAGTGTTTTTTAACCTCCCTGACGGTAACCCCAAGCTGAGCTCGGGGTAGGAAAAATGAGCTGCGAGCAGCAAGCCCGAGCTCAGGTCAGGGTAGCGGATTGCCTGCTCTGCATGCATTTTTGGAGTCCTGCACCCGATTGGCACTGCACAGTGGGACTCCAGCCTCTCTGTCCAGCTGTTTGCATGATCTCCCGACCAGTGGGATCCCCATATCATCGCTCTTCTTCTGGGGACCTGGCAGCCAATCAGTCCGGTGGAGCGGCGTGATGTCATCGGGGGTGCCGGGTGGCTCCCTCTATTTACACAAGCGTGTATCTACCTATCTATCTATCTATCTATCTATCTATCTATCTATCATGCATATTCTAGCCCGTCTGATCTCCCCATCTGATCCCCCATCATGTATATATATATATATATATATATATATATATATATATATATATATATATATATATATATATATATATATATATATATATATGATGGGGGATATATATATCCGGCCCTGTATACGCATTTTATATATATATATATATATATATATATATATATATATATATATATATATATATATATATATATATATATATATATATATATATGTGTGTGTATACATATACAGGGCCGGATTTAGGCCAAGGCCTCCTAGGCCATGGCCTAGGGCACCACAGCAGCAAGGGCACCAGAGCAGCAGGCTAAATTGGTGCAGAATTTGCAAGCTTGCAAATGCTGCAATGCAGGGAGATCAGGCGAGCGCCTAGCCATGGTACTCTGCTTCTAGCCGCCTCTGCAGCAGCCCCCTTACTCTCTGTGCACATTTCCGTTATGGCTGGTGGCTATGGACTTGGGCAGCATTGGAGATGGAAACGAAGAGGAAGCTTCTGCATTGGAGACGAGCAGAGAAATGAGTGACACTGATGGCTGCTGCGGTGTGAAGGCGAGCTGGCTACCTATACTGAAAGGGGGTGGGAAAAGGAGGGATTAAGGGAGTCATCTGGCTACCTATACTGGAGGGAAGGGCGGAGGGGTCATCTGGCTACATATACTAGAGGGAAAGGGGGAGGAGCCATCTGGCTACCTATACTGGAGGGAAGCGTCATCTCGCTAACTATACTGTAGGGGGGCGGCTGGTGACAGTGGCCTTGGGCGGTAAAGAGTACAAATCCGGCCCTGTGTGTATATATATATATATATATATATATATATATATATATATATAATTTCTCTATGTTTTTCTTCTGCTCTGTAGAGAGAACCTGCATGTATATAGTGGGTATAGTGTGTCATTCCACAATCTGTTTGGCCCAGGCATGCAATCTTGATATGGTACACCATCATCTCACAGGGAAAAACAAAGGGAATGATAGGGAAGGGAAAGAAAAACTCCACATCTGGAGTCTGAAATTCAATGTAGCTTATTTGCCGAAAGAAAGCTTAAGGAATTGTAGCACAAGAGTCTGCCATTTAAAGGAACACACATCGGCTAATACATTTTGATTGTTTTGTGCCTTGAACATCTGTCCCATTTTAAATTTAATTCAACTTGATGGGTAATTTGGGAGCTAGAAGGTTGATCTATTTGCCTCCAATATGACAATATCACATGTCTTGCTGTGTTGTCTAGAGAATTGGTCTATCCCAATTAGGAATAAGGCGAACGGGGGTGTCACTAAAGACCTGTGACTTATCTTTGATATTAGTTGAGCCACTGTGTTCAAATAAACTAGTATCTTAGACACTTCTCACATTACATGTAGCAAGGTACCAGCATGTTGGAAGGGATAGCTATTTGGGGGGATAGCTATAGGGAGGGTTCTGAAAAAATATGATTTTTGCATGTCTGACCTATAAAGACCCAGGCTGAACATAAAGAGTATAATACCTTTATACATTTGACAGATACCCCTCATAACAATCATAGGAATGGTTTGTATGTGGATTCAATGAGTTTGGGTCAGTTAGGTTTATCTTGCTTGGTAATAATTTATGTATCCTTTGTGGACTTATCTTGTGAAATATAATTTCTGTTTATAATTGATCAATTGGTTAACGGTACCAGAAAAACAAGTTAATTTTGCTTAGGAGGGGGGAGGTGAAACAAAAGAAGCCTTGCCTGGTGTATCAAAATGCCCAGAGACAACCCTGTGTGTTTGTCACAATTTTCAGTGTGAACAGAGTCTCACTTTAACATATTTAACATAACATCAGCTTTAGGGGCAGTATTGATAAGTATGGGGAGCACAATCAAGTCATTGGTTCTAGCATGCTGCCATTGTTCATTTAACACAATGCATTATTTTAACGTACAATGGCCCATATGCAATTAATTTTTTTTCTCCTTAATTTTCTCCAAATTGATAATTTCACATCTTGTCAATAAAATGCCCTTCAACCACTTCCCCTCTCCCTGGATGAGTAACTACGTCCCTGCAAAATCCCATATCTCCTTGCAGGGACAAAGCTACTACATCCCTTCTCCCGCAATTGTGCTCCTGCTCCTGCAATCGTTACTTTCACCAATAGTTACAGTAGCTGGGAGATCAATGAATGGGAACACAGTTCCCATTCACTGATCTAAGTCCCCGTGTGAATGACTGCTGCCGTCTATTAGACAGTGCCGCCATTCACAAAAACTGATACTTACACATCCGTGCATTACTTCCTTTTTGCGTAGTAATATTATGCATGGGGAAGTTATGCGTGAGGGAAAAAAAATATGCAAAGTATACAATTAAAAATAAATACATAAAGTTACTTTATGGATGGAACTTTTTTTATATGTATGTCAAGAGGGTATATTACTGTTACTTTATAAATTATGGACTTGTAAATAGTGACGGATACAAAACTGAAAAAAAATGCACTCTTATTTCCAAATAATATATTGGTGCCATACATTGTACTTGTAACGATTGGTGTCAGCAACACAGATTTTTCTGATTATTGGTGATCTGCAGTATCACCAATAATACAGATGCTATACCTGATTATGTGGTGATCTGCAGAATCACCAATAATACTAGTATAGCTAGACACAGGACACCCAATGTGGTATTGTGTTTGGTGCAACAGTAATTGGAGAAGTTATCTCCCGAGGAGCGGGAGATACAGACAATACTGCAGCCAAGGATCCCCTGAGAGGCAGGGGATTCAGACTGTACTGCAGCCAGTAGACACCTGAGAAGCAGGGACCACTGACGGTGTTTGAGAATATGATCACCTGAAGAGCAGGTGATCAAGACTAAGCTATAGTCTAGGAAGCCCTGAGGAACAGGGAATTCAGATTGTACTGCAGCCAGTGGACACCTGAGGAGCAGGGACCACTGACTGTGTTGCAAGGGTGGTCACTGGTGGAATGAGTGATTATGACTGTACTACAGCCAAGGATTCCCTGAGGAGCAGGGAATCAGATTGTACTGCAGCCAGTGGACCCCTGAGGAGCAGGGACCACTGACTGTCCTGCAAGATGATCTCCTGAGGAGCAGGTGATCAAAAAACTCTGCTTGCAGCTAACAGACACCTGAGGAGCAAGTGTCACAGACAGTACAGCAAGGCTGATCACCTAAGGGTTAGGTGACAGCCCTTAAGAATTACCTCACTAGTGGCAAGATCCACTAGTGAGGGCAGAAAGGTCAGACAAGCAAGGTCAGCAACGTACGGACAGATAAAATACAGAGGCGGAAGACTGATTCGGTATCAAGGTACAGGCAGTGTCGGCAACAGTTATCAGATAGGCAGAAGTACTGAATCAGTAAGCAAGAGAGTAGTCAGGAAGGCGAGAGATCATAACAGATAAACAGTAGTAATATAGCAATATCCTAGTCTAGGTGTGAAGTCCTTGGTTTCAACACCTGGGAACTAGACTATAGAATGGTACACAAGTCTCACAATACAATAGTACTTTAAAGCTATCAACGGAATCTGACTAAGTGTGAATTCCCAGCTCCGGCTGGTTCTAACACACTGTAAGATCTGACTAGGGTCTGAGCGCTCACACGTAAGCATTCGCAACAGCAGACAACTTGCAACTGACAGGCAGCCCTATAAATACCCAGAGCGCTCCACAGCACCACCCCAGTCACTCAGCCAATCCGGAGCATAGCTGGAGTCAGCTGACCGGCTTGATCAACTGACTCCCCTTTTACTTGCATAAAGGTCCTGTCGCCTGGTGCGCGCGCGCGTGCGCGTAGCTCTTAATCTGTGTGCACTAGAAGGACCAGGTGAACCAGCAGCATGTAGCTGCGCGGCAGAAGCCGCCGGCTGGAACACGGAGATGACCGCCATGCCGCTTGCCCATGCGGCGGCATCTCCACTTTTCTTTACAGTACTAGGGAAAAATCTTAAATGTTGCAAAAACTGAGACAAATGGGCAAATAAAATGTGTGGGATTTAATTATGGCAGCATGTATTTTAAAACTATAATGGCCGAAAACTGAGAAATAATTATTTGTTTCAATTTTTTCTTATTTTTTTCTGTTAAAACAAAGTTAGAATAAAATAATTTTTAGCAAAAAGCACGTCCCAAAGAAATCCTAACTGGTGGTAAAGAAAAAAGAAAAACAAGATATGGATTGTTTAGTTGTGATAAATAGTAATAAAGTTATAGGCAAATAAATAGAAGGAGCCCTGACAGGTGAAAATTGTTCTGTTTTTTAAAGGGGAAAAACCCTTGGAAGTGAAGTGGTTAAACCAGCAGCAAGCAAGAGTATATTTAAAATGAATTTGATAGTACTTGTTCTACTACTTTCTACTACTACTTTACTACTGAAAAATTATCACCTAGGAGAAAACTTAGCAGAAAAAGTGAATTGCATATGGGCCAATGTCTTTAACTACATTTATACATTTTTTGCAAGTTGCTCAACAAGCCATGTGGGCCTATATGCAATTAACTTTAAATTTTTAATTTCAGAATTGAAAAAGTATGAAAAAGTTGGTTATAAAGAACTATTAAAATTATTTTGAGCATTTTTTGCTTGCTGGTGGTAATATACAATTCACTTTTTCTCCGGAGTTTTCCCCTTGGTTATGCTTTCACACCTTGGGCCATATGCTATCAACTTTTACTCCTGAGTTTTCTCCTAGGAGACACATTTTCATCTTCTATTTAAAATTTTTTTCCAGTTCTTTTAAACTGAGAAAGTACTGAAACGTAGGTGAAAAAGTACTGACAACATTTTTTTGAATCTTTTCTTGCTTTCCTGTGGTTTAAAAAGCATTTTATTGACAAGTTTAAAAATATCACCTAAGAGAACACTCAGGAGAAAAAGTGAATTGCATATGGCCCCTTATTAATAAAATGCATAAAAGGCAGTTTTCTCCTATCACCTAGGAGAAAACTCAGGAGAAAAAGTGAATTGTATATGGACCTTAGTCTTTCTATAAGGTAACTGTGGATAGCACACACATTTTCCAGCACTAGTGCCCTATGGTACATTTTATGCAACAACCCTAACTGCAACACATTTTTGGGATTCTGTTTCTTCTGAGAGCATTGGTTTCCCCCACATACCATCCTAAATTATAATTCCAGGTAGTTTGCCATTCCCCCCAAACTGCCCCTATGTCATGATGGGAACATTGTTCATGATTGAATGCAATTTTGTCCATAAAACACTGTGGAAAATGTAACAGCCCTACATAAAAGGTTGAAATAAAAATGAATAGTGAAACAGTAGACACTCTTCACAAACCATTGGATCAAATTACTGAGGAAAGCAGTTTAATTTTAATAGATACGTGTTTTTCCTGTGCAGTCGTGTCTTCTGAAACCTAACTGAATTTAATTATGTAGAAGTTTGTATTTTTAAGTTTGCCAGAAGTGCAGCTTGTAAATGATTATTTTCATTAAATTGTAAGCATATTTGCTGACTAGAGAATAAATGTAGCCTTTCAAAAGGCAGGATGATTAATATGCACAGCAATAAATGCAGTTTCTAAAGTCTAATTTCTGAAAATATCCATTTTTTACTCATGCTGTGTGTTTAATAAAAGGTAAGGTTAGTGGAAATTTGAACTCAGCCTAGGGTTCAGGAATTATTTTATTTGAATAAGATCACTCTCCATGCAAAGAAAGGCTTACTAAAAAACTTTCTGGTTTAAAATGTGTGATCACTTTGCTTGCTTTAGGGAAATGATTGATTGACAGATAGATAGATAGATAGATAGATAGGCAGAACGGTGGCATCGTGGTTAGCTCTCTTGCTTTGCAGCACTGGGTCCCCGCTTAGAATTCCAGCCAGGTCAACATCTGCAAGGAGTTCATATGTTCTCCCCGTGCCTGCATGGGTTTAATCTGGGCACTCCAGGTTCCTACCACATCCCAAAAACATACAGATAAGGTAATTGGCTTCTCCCAAAATTGCCCCTAGCTCATGTAACTTTGTTACATGCACTACATGACACATACATAGACATATGACTATGGTAGGGACTAGATTGTGAGTCCCTCTAAGGGACAGTTAGTGATAAGACAATATACTCTATACAGCGCTGCGTATTATGTCAGCGCTTTATAAATACTTAAATAGATAGATAGGATAGATAGATCGATAGATAGATAGATAGTTGTGTAGTGTAAAAAAAGTGTCTGCAAAAAACTAAAAGGGGAAGTGGTATGCACAACCAAGGACAACCTTGGATTGAGAGTAAATTGATTTAAGAGCACTTTGTACATGGGTTGGACAAAATAATGGAAACACTTAGAAAATCAACAAAATATATTTTAATATGGTGTAGGTCCACCTTTTGAGGCAATTACAGCCTTAATTCTCAGAGGTATTGATTCATACAAATTGTGAATTGTTTCCAAAGGAATTTTAGCCCATCCTTCAGTTAAAACACCCTCCAGTTCTTTTAGAGATGATGGCGGCGAAAATCGACTTCTTACTTGAATCTCTAATAACGACCATAAATTTTCAAAAATGTTGAGGTCTGGGGATTGTGGTGACCAGATGAGATGCTCAACGTCATTAGAATGTTCCTCATGCCATTCTTTAACAATTCTAGCTGCATGGATTAGGGCATTATCATCTTGAAAGATGCTATTACCCTCCGGAAACAGTTCTTGAACCATAGGATGAACTTGGTCGCCCAAAATTCCTAAATAGTCTCGACTGTTAATTCTTCCATGAAGGGAAATCATTCGCCCAGCGGATTTCCAAGAAAAAGCACCCCCAGATCATTACAGAACCCCCGCCATTTTTTACGGTTGGGAGAAGGCATTCTGAATTAAATGCTTCTTTCGGCTGTCTCCAAATGTACACTTGGCCAGAGGTCGGAAATAAGATAAACGATGATTAGTCAGAGAAAATCACATGCTCGAGGGACCAATTCTGGTGGTTTCTACACCACTCTAAACACTTTGAAACATTTGTCTTTGAGAGCAGAGGTTTTCTAATTGCAGTTCTTCCATGGGATCCAGATTTGTGCAGCTCTCAATGAAAAGTTTTTGTGGAAACTGGGTTCTGTAGGTGTTCATTCAGCTCTGTAGTGATTTTAGGAGCCGTGGTCTTGCAAGCTTTTCTAACAATTCAATTTAGAGTCCGACGGTCTCTCTCAGACAACTTCAACTTTTCAGCCACAACTGTGCTTTGCTGAGGACGTTTTCCCTTCTCTTTCAAAGGCAGTGATTAGGGATGATCGGAAAGAGCAAATTCCGTTCCGCCAGAATTTGCGGATTCCGCCAGCGCTGAATTCCGTTGCAATGAAAATTCCACCGGATTTTTGCGAAATTCTGCAGAATTCCGGATTCCGCAGGAAAAATTTAAATAATCGCAAATAGAACCTTGTTGATGCTATATGGTAGCCCATAGACCCTATTGACTGTTCCCTTAGTCCTTTTTCTCCTCCTTTCTCCCTCCTCCCTTCTCCCGGCGGGAGGAGGGTCTTGTCTTCCAGGGAATTGTAGGATTTCAAAAGCCAGCTTACATACCTTGGCTGGGATTCAAACCCAGGTCTAGTGCTTGGTAGGCTGCTCTCTTCACCACTATACCACCACCAACACTACATGCTGAAGCCAGCCTAGCATGTACCATTATGATATATCCAAGAGAAAAATGAGCTTGCTTAGGGATTTGTAGGATGTCAAAAGCCAACTCACATACATTGGCCTGGAATCAAACCCAGGCCTACCGATCTGTAGGCTGCTATCCTCACCATTATACCACCAACACAACACACTACAATGCTACATGCTGAAGCCAGCCTAGCATGTACCATTGTGATATATCCAAGAGAAAAATGAGCTTGCTTAGGGAAATGTAGTATTTCAAAAGCCAGCTTACATACATTGGCCGGGAATTGAACCCTGGTCTAGTGCTTGGTAGGCTGCTATCCTAACCATTATACCACCAACACTACATGCTGAAACTTCTTGGAGTAGACTTACTTACTTCCTCCAAAAGACACACATACATCCCCATAAAATCATTCAACAGCAACTGCATGCACAGTCTTTGTGGTACACAGTCTCTGTGGCACAATTGGTTAGCTCATTTGGCTGTTAACTGCAAGGTTGGTGGTTCAAGCCCACCCAGGCATGGCCTTACCTTTTGTGTTCAACAGTTGTCTGAAGAGAACCCCAGATAGCCATGTAGATTCATCTCTCTCTCTAGTAGGGATGGTCACCGCTTTCCGCGGAATTGTATTTTCTGCAATTTTAGGCGGAAATTGGTCATTCCATTCTGTTTGGTCAGAACGGAATTGCTTTTTCAATCCAGCAGAATTCCGAAATTGCCTGTGAAATTCTGCCGGTATCCATTGATGGTATTAAGCTGAAAATTTAGTTCAATGGAATCAAGTCCTAGAGAGAGAGAGAGAGAGAGGGGGAGAGAGAAAGAGAGAGAGAGAGAGAGAGAGAGAGAGAGAGAGAGAGAGAGAGAGAGAGAGAGAGAGAGCTCATTTTTCTCTTGGGTATCTCACAATGGTACATGCTGGGCTGGCTTCAGCATGTAGCATTGTAGTGTGCTGTGTTGGTGGTATAATGGTTAGGATAGCAGCCTACCGAGCACTAGACCTGGGTTCGATTCCTGGCCAATGTATGAAAGCTGGCTTTTAAAATCCTACAATTCCCTAAGCAAGCTCATTTTCTCTTGGATATATCACAATGGTACATGCTAGGCTGGCTTGAGCATGTAGCATTGTAGTGTGTTGTGTTGGAGGTATAATGGTTAGGATAGCAGCCTACAGAGCGGCAGGCCTGGGTTCGATTCCTGGCCAATGTATGTGAGTTGGCTTTTGACATCCTACAAATCCCTAAGCAAGCTCATTTTTCTCTTGGATATATCATAATGGTACATGCTAGGCTGGCTTCAGCATGTAGTGTTGGTGGTGGTATAGTGGTGAAGAGAGCAGCCTACCAAGCACTAGACCTGGGTTCGATTCCTGGCCAAGGTACGTAAGCTGGCTTTTGAAATCCTACAATTCCCTGGAAGACAAGACCCTTCTCCCTCTGGGAGGAGGGAGGAAGGAATTCAAAGGTAGAAAGTAACCTGCGCTGTGCTGGTACTAAGAAGGTATAAAGGTGCTGCTCCTTTTAGCTGGGTGGCACCAGTAATCCTAGGTAACAGAAGAAGAAACAACGGAGCGCTCCTTGGTGCATTAACTTTTTAATCTTGAAAAACACGCAACATAAATACACTTACAGTGTGTTGATGAAAAGTGCGCTTGTCAGGCCTGCGGGCGGTCCTCTCTCTGCTCCTGTGCCTGGCCGGGACAGCAAGAGCGGTGGTATCGGTGGGAGTGACACGCGGTGAGCGGAGCCTGGTGCGCTGGAGCCGTATGACGTCACGACGCGTTTCGGCGTAACCACGCCTTCGTCAGGTGACGCTACGGTCCATACGGCTCTTATTTATACTACCCAAAGTGGGAGTGTTTGGGAGTATTGAATTGAAGGACCCCGCCTATATGGCGTGTCCTATTATTAAGCAGGTGTGCTTTTTTGAAACAGGGAAACTTTATTAGTTTAAGGACAATTATAAGGGGCAATAAAACGCCTTTATTAAAATAAAACGAAAATTAAAATTACGGGCGGTGACATTGCACTCTGCCCACTGTGCTGTAAATATAAGTGATAAATATAAGTAATACGTGTGTGTTGCTCGGGCAACATTTATGTCCCAAGTAGTGGTGTCTCAAACCATTGGATGCGGGGTCTGGGTGTGATGCCGCCTCAATGGGCTATACAATGACTCCCCGGTGTCCTCAATCAAATTAATTGATGCGACGGGAGAAGTGCATATCTGCTAGATGTACAGCAAAGGTGCGGCTGCAGATGCGACAATAAAGTCGCATCGGTGTCCAGCGCTGGAGGGGTATGTGGCTAACAGATGCATAAATGCAAAGCTAGCGTAATCATTATGCGACTGGGTTGCCATGGTTAAGGGCTTAGGCGTGAAGATATATGTTACTAAAACATCAGGTGTTCCAGTGATGCTGTTGCAGGGTGGGGTAACTGTCAGACAGTACTCGTTAAGTATAAATTGGGCTAAGAGGTGCCCCCTAAGGGTGTGTGTTTTATGGACTTGCTTGCAACAACTGCCCTAAAAATGCACAAAAATGCTCTAAAAATGCCTAAAAAATTGCTAAAAAATGCCTACAAAAATGCCTAAAAAATGTTTGAAAAATGCCTAAACATTGCATAAAAGTTATAAAAATTATAAAAATCACAAACCATAATGGGAAAAACACATGTTAAATTAGTATAAGAACAACTGGCTTTCTTAATAATCCAATAATTCCCGGGATGCGTAGACAGTCCTTTTAGAGGGGAGGGGTAGGGGGGGTGGGGGTAAAGGGGAAAAAGGGGCGGGGAGAAAGGGGGAAGAGGAAAAGGGGGGGGGGAAATGGGTGGGGAGGGAGGGGCGAAAGGAGGGGGGGAAGGGGAGGGTTGTTTTGGAAGGGGGGAAAGGGAGGGGGACCGAGGCAGGGGGGGAGGAAGAATAAGGCCTATTGGGCCCCAGAAAGGTGGAAATGCCAAGAGGTTATAATCGTTACAAAAAGCTGCGGACTTCCAGGTCCTCATTTAGGCCTTTTGGTGATAGACAATCTAACTTGAAGATCCAGTACACCTCTTGTTCACAGAGTTTGTAATATCTTAGGCCTCTAGGGATGGTGGCAGGGATTTGCTCTAGGCCAAGTATCCTCAGGTTATTCGGATCTGATTGATGACATTTAGCAAAGTGTCTGGGGACACTATGTTTCTCAGACTTGGATATAATGTTACATTTGTGTTCCCCAAGTCTTTTTCTTAATGGCCTAGTGGTCCTTCCGACATACAATTTTCTGCAACTACATTCTAAAACGTAGATCACAAAGTCTGAAGCACAGTTTATGAATTGCTTCATTGGGATAAGCCAACCCTCTGGGTGCTCAAAGGTTTTTTGGCCATGCTTCATGAAGGCACAGCACCCACAGCGAGCATTTCCACATCTGAAGTTCCCCACTATACTACTTTTCAACCACGTTTGTGGAAGTTCGTTTCTTTTGTTACTTGGGGCAATCTGGTTTCTGAGGGAACGGGCTTTTTTGAAGATGACCGTAGGTTTTTCTGGCAGAGTTTTTTGTAGGAGGGGGTCCTTTAGGATGATTGGCCAGTGCCTCCTAATTATGCTCTGAATTTGTCGGGAACTTTCTGTATAGCCAGTAATGAAAGTTGGACCATACTCCTTTTCCTCCCCTGTCTTCCTCTCTTCTTCATGTTTTCTTTTTTGTTGGTTTGAGACACCACTACTTGCCCGAGCAACACACACGTATTACTTATATTTATCACTTATATTTACAGCACAGTGGGCAGAGTGCAATGTCACCGCCCGTAATTTTAATTTTCGTTTTATTTTAATAAAGGCGTTTTATTGCCCCTTATAATTGTCCTTAAACTAATAAAGTTTCCCTGTTTCAAAAAAGCACACCTGCTTAATAATAGGACACGCCATATAGGCGGGGTCCTTCAATTCAATACTCCCAAACACTCCCACTTTGGGTAGTATAAATAAGAGCCGTATGGACCGTAGCGTCACCTGCCGAAGGCGTGGTTACGCCGAAACGCGTCGTGACGTCATACGGCTCCAGCGCACCAGGCTCCGCTCACCGCGTGTCACTCCCGCCGATACCACCGCTCTTGCTGTCCCGGCCAGGCACAGGAGCAGAGAGAGGACCGCCCGCAGGCCTGACAAGCGCACTTTTCATCAACACACTGTAAGTGTATTTATGTTGCGTGTTTTTCAAGATTAAAAAGTTAATGCACCAAGGAGCGCTCCGTTGTTTCTTCTTCTGTTACAGGAGGGAGGAAGGAGTCTATCGAGTAGAAATGCTTCTTCTTAGGCAGAAATCAGTTCAGTGGAGAAAAAAACATTTGAATTCCGTAAAATTCCACGGAATTTCATATTTTTCCGCGGGAATTCCGCCATAGTGATATAGCAATTGTGACAGAACGGAATAATCAAATTCTGGCCGGAATCATGGTATTTTTAATTCCGCGGAATCCAGCAACCATCCCTAGCAGTCATTACTTTTGAGACAGTACCTCTTGAAATGCCAAGCATTCAGGCAGTTTCTGTTACAGTAGCACCTGCCATATGAGCACCAACAATTTGTTCTCTTTGAAAGTCTGAGAAATCTGCCATTTTTATAAATTATAACTAACTTTGGTTTAAATATCTGTAAAAAACAATTATTTTAATTAAACATATCAAATAACAAAAATAATAAACAAAAAAAATTCACATATGTCAAGTTTTGATTGCTTAACACATGTTCAAATATTATGATGCCAAAATGTTAGGCGTTTCCATTATTTTATCCAACCCCTGTATATTTATGCAAAATTTCACAAAAATGTTTGCGTGTATTGCATGCATTATGTTTACATGCATTTACATGCATTACATCATCACAACTGAGCTGATAGTTCTGCCTCTGGCACTGCAGGATTATACTGAATTGTGCTTAATCTGAATGTACAGACTGCGCAAAGTCACATTTACATGTAATCCTAAAAAGCAACGGTCATTGAAAAGTTCCTTGTTAACTACTCTAATGGTGGCCATACACGGTACAATAAAAACGTTCGATTTTCCCGTTTATTCGATCTAAATGATCGAATTGAATGAAAGTTGAAAATATTTCTTTTTCGATTAGGAAATTCGAACGATTATCCCGTTTTTTCTGGAAAAATGATCGGACATGCTGGAAAAATCTTTATATTCGATCTAACGGAATAATCGAACTAAATTATCTAATTGAAAAATTGTACCATGTATGGCCACCTTTAGACCGCTCCACACCAATGGGCGTGGCCGCGGCGGCAGTCCCAGGACCACCTAACGCCAATTGGCGTCAGGTCCTGGAGCCAGCTACTGAAAGAGATTGCACTCAATTGCCGCTCGGGAGACTGTTAGACAGCGTGATCGCCATCTATTTACATGGTACAGTGCTGCGATCAGCAGCAGCACTGTACTAGGGACAGCCATGTGACACGGCTGTCCCCCTGGGGGACAAGAGAGTGATCGGCTCTCATAGGCAGAAGCCTATGAGAGCCGATTACCGGGATTGGCCCGCTGGGAGGAGGGAGGGGTTTGCTGAAAAAAAAGAAAACATTAAAAAATAACACAAAAACGCACACAAATATTTATTTAAAAAAATAAACAACTGGGGGGCAATCAGACCCCACCAACAGAGAGCTCTGTTGGTGGAGGGAAAGGGGGGGGGAATCACTCCTGTGCTGTGTTGTTCAGCCCTGCAGCTTGGCCTTAAAGCTGCAGTGGCCATTTTAGTAAAAATTAGCTTGGTCTTTAGGGGGGTTTGCCACTGTGGTGCTCTAATGGTTAAAGCCACACACAAGAAAAAGTTTGTAGCGAGCCAACAGATGCAATGATTCTGTTAGTTATAGTGAAAGTCTTATTTACATTTTTATTTTATACTATTTTACTATAACTGTTTTTGGATTGTGGAACGAATAAACTGAGTTTCTATTAATACTTATAGGCAAATTTGCTTTGATATAAGAGTGCTTTGGATTACAAGCCTATTTCCGGAACGAATTATGCTCGCAAACCAAGGTTTCCTATATTAGTATTAGAGGGAAAACAACCTCCAAAAAAAGACAAGGAATGGCCAAAGGTTCCCTTGGACCAGTCATTGAAGTCACAGGGGTTAAGGTATAACTTGATCCCTTTGACCAATCAGTGGTCCAGTAGTAGGGGTCACGTGCACATGCATGTACATGAGTATTACAGGAAGTAATGTACTTCATTTTACAATGATCGCCATTACTTGTTGTTACTCATTGTGGCTTAATGGGGGCAATGCCTGGGCATGAGTGAGCATGATCTTCCACGCTGGGGGTTTTCTTTGGGACTTAGCTCCTATTTCCAGGAGGCATAAGCGACCTCCTTTTTAGACATAGGTGTTACATCCTAAATGCATAAGTGGTTAAATATTCCTTTTTAATTCCCATTTAAGTTGCCTATCACTCCCCCCTTCATTTTTCATGCTGGTTTTGGTTAGATTACCTACATTTTATAGCAACACACAATTTGATAGCAAAGTCTATCTATATGCCTAAGAAATTTGCTTGAGGTAGGGATTCGTTTTTTTGTGTGTTTTTAGGCATTCTGTTAAATATATTAAATGGTTCACAAATTATTAAAATAACTTTCTTGCCACTCAAAGTAAGCCCTGAATGTCATTGAAATTCCCCTACAGGTAAAGTTATAAGCTGAAAATCTCAGCGCAAAGCTTTCCACTAGTGCTTGCAGTCTAAGTAGTTGTTCAGGACCTATGATGACCATGTAACTAGTACTTAAATAATATGTGAAAATTTGAACTGGTACTTTCCATTAACCTAGTAAAATACCAGGAAATAAAGTAAGAAAAAAAAAAAGATGTCTTTCTACCAATAATGTATTTAGTGATTTAACTAGACAAGTGTAATGAGCCTCAGGAATCCAATTAAAATGTAATCATTAAGTACTTGTCATGCAGTTTGCATTGCACTACATTTCTCTAGGTGTTCATTTATAATTAGTTATTGATTTGTGCTCAAGCTAACCTATAGTAGCATGTAAAGGGAATGTTTTAACGAAAAACTTTTTTATTTTATTTTAGCAGACCATTGAAAATGGCCCTTCAATGTACAGGACATTTTGGCTATGCAAATATATACTACAAATACCCTCCTACAAATAGCGTTCCCACAATTTCTATTCTCTCTGGATGTTATTATTACTGTGAACATGCTAGAAGTATACTATTTATTTTTAAAACATTTTAAATCCTTCATCCCCGAGACGATAAACTGATTACTGGATGGATAAATACAGAACCAGTCAAAGCATACTTTTTAAAATTATCATAATAAGCTATGCATATGCAATAAAGTTACACAATTTCCTGATGAGGCCAAGTATCATAGAGATTTTGTATTTTTTTAAATGCAATACATTATGTTAATTGTATCCAATTACTGAGCCTGATTTTCTATATGTAGCATGTCATCGAAGGAAAAGATTGAGTAATAGCCTTTAGAACTTGGAATGCAGAGCCTGATGCCTCAAAGGTTATGACAGCCCTTACAAAAAAAAAAATTTGCAATACTGCCTCTACTCTAATTGTTGTAATAACTAGGATGGAAAAGAAAAGAACATTTTGGGGATTAACTTATTGTTTGCACTGTTTATTGTAAAGCTTTACAATATGTAAATGGAGAAATAGAGTGTTTTTTCTATTTCTTTCCCTTATTTTCCCTTTAAAATGCATTTAGGTGTGATAAGTAGTAATACAGTTATTGGCAAATGAATGGGAGCCATGCGGATATGTGAAAATTGCTCTTGGGCTGAAATGGTTAAATATGCCTCAGTATCCATAAGGATGCACAGAAACTGTAGCTCAGCAACACAGGTAATATAGCTTCAGTGGTAAAGTTTTCCCTGACGAGCAGGAATTCTAAATAAAATGGTACTAAATTTTCAGCATGGGAATTGTCCTTTGCAAGGTGTCTGAAAAAAACACCTCTCAAAGCATCCATGCACAATACTAATAGAGACCAGGCTTGTTATGGCCTCCTGTATCAAGGATAAAGTGGATGTTTATGTGAAACTTACCTACTGGATAAGATGGTATTCCCTGTATGCTCTGTCCTTAGCTTTGCCTACTCTTGCAGAAAAACCCAGCCTGGGGTGATATTTCCATAAAATAAGGATTTCGTATCTACTGTGTTATCAGCATCAAAAGAAGGCTTTGTATGGATTCTTCACTTGTAAATGGTGCAGTGAATCATGGGTAATCCCTGGGCTTCTGATTGTTTCAGATATAATGACGCTGCACTATTCCTGTTCGGCTAATTGAAGTAAGCTAAATATGAAGCTGAAATGCACACACAAACACACACACACACACACACACACACACACACACACACCTTGGCTCTGCCAGATATCATGCTATGGCAGTTTTCTAAGCTGATTTTTATTATTATTAATATGGCACTGACATCTTCCACAGTGCTTTACAGAGTGTCACTAGAGTTTACTAGACTGTCCAGAATAAACCCACACAGACATGGGGAAAATATACAAACTCCATGCAGTTTTAGCCCTGACTGGGACTTGAACGGTAACCAGCACTCAGGGCCGGGCCGAGGCATAGGCTGGAGAGGCTCGAGCCTCAGGGCGCAGTGTAGGAGGGGGCGCACAGTTCATTCAGCTGTCATTCCTAATTGTGTTTGAAGCAGAAAGAAATACGAAAAGGGGATACATAGCAGTGACTGCAAGCCAGATTACTAGATATTAAGGTGTTGGGGAGGTTGTGGGCCCTGTGGCACCTCTTAGTCTAATAGCAACCAGTGTGTGACGGCTGGGGTGGCAGGGATGGAGGGGCGCACTTTGGTGTCTCAGCCTTGGGTGCTGGAGGACCTTGTCCCAGCTCTGCCAGCACTGCAAGGCATTAGTGCTTGCACTGACATGTACAGTATACAGTGATCAAGACATAATATATCTTTGATTTGTATTTCACTCTGGTCCTTTGTGGAAGTAAGCTATTGCGTCACACTATTCAGAATCACAAAGCACGTGTTTGTTCCCAATGAACGCAGTAAGTCGAGTGTGTAAAATAATCTGTGAGGTTCTTGAATTGTAATACTCTCATTCATTTACAACACATTTTTCAGGAGAAAACTATATGCAGAGTTCTCCCTTAAAAGGGAACCTAAACTGAGAAGGATATGGATTTTTCCTTTTAAATAATACCAGTTGCCAGACTCTCCTGCTGATCCCGTGTCTAATACTTTTAGCCACAGACCCTCAACAAGCATGCAGATTAGGTGCTCTGACTGAAGTCGGACTGGATTAGCTGCATGCTAGTTTCAGGTGTGTGATTCAGCCACTACTGCAGCCAAAGAGATCAGCAGGACTGCCAAGCAACTGGTATTGTTAAAAAGGAAACATCTATATCAGTTTTAGTTAAGGTTCCCTTTGAAGGACAACTGTAATGCTATAAAGAACTAATAAGTAGCAGGCAAAAACAGTTGTGTAAGTACATTCGATCCTGGTCAGATGACTTAAAATATCCAATAGAACTCTCAGATATTATTACCGCCACCAAAGCAATACAACGCTTTTCTGCACGCAATAATCATAAAGAAATTGTTCATAAAATACTAAAAAAAAATGGTATCTTACACCCAGAAAAATGGCTTACTTCTCTCCTAATGTCTCTCCGTTGTGATGGTGGAATTGCAGTGGGCCTGGTACATTATTCCATATTTTATGGGAATTTCTTCAAATACAACTTTTATGGAAGGAAATTTTACATTGTCAATTTATGACTCCTCAAGTTGGCTCTTTTGCATATTAGTATTATGCCCATTTCCACTCAATTTACTCTAAGAACATTACATATTCTATGTGCAGCTAGGTGCCTGATCACCGCTAGTTGGGGGTCTGCAAATGCCCCTACCCTCTCACAGTTAAAATGTCAGGTTATTTTGAATCTGCACATGGAAAAACCCCTCAGATATCAAAAAATTAATCAGGGAGTTCCTTATGCATTGACCATAGACTGGCCTATTGCCACTATCATGAACACGTCTTAATATTTTGGCTGTAATTACCAGGTGTGCCACTAGGGGGTTTTATCCAGGGCAATGCCCCCGAACCTGTTGCCATGGTGACCAGGATATAATATGGTTGGGTGTCCCGTGAGCCACCTAATCCCCCCGCACGCAGTGTGCCAGCTCCTGCCAAGATCAGACCTCAGATTGCTGTGACTGGGGAAGGCAGAGCAAAACAAAATTTAAATGCGGAAGTGACGTCACTAGTAGTCACTTCCTGTATGTGTGTCCTGCTCTACCTTTCCCAGTCGTCATGTTCTGAGGTCTGTAGTGCTGAAACTAGCCATCCCGCACAGCTAAGCAAAGATCCCGGGCCCCAGCCAAGCAAAGCCCCCATGGCCCAGCATAGCAAAGCCCCCTGGTCCAGCAAAACAAAGCCCCAAGCCCAACAAAGCCCCCAAACCAGCAAAGCAAAGACCCCGGGCCCCAGCCCAACCTAGCAAAGCCCCCAGCAAAGTAAAGCACCCATACCCCAGATCAGCAAAGCCCCCGGGCCAGCAAATAAAACACCCAATCCAGAAAAGCCCCCAGTCCAGCCTAGCACAGTCCCCAGCAAAGCAGAGCCATCGGGCCCAGCAAAGCAAAGCCCCCAGCCCTTCAAATACCCCAGCCTAGCAAACCCCCCAGCAAAGCAGAGCCCCTGGGCTCAGTAAAGCAAATCCCCCAGCCTAGCAAAGTCCCCAACCTAGCAAGCCATCAGCAAAGCAGCGCTCATGGGCACCAGCAAAGCAAAGCCCCTGGGCCTCAGCCCAGCAAAGCAAAGCCCCCAGCCCAGAAAAGCAAAGCCCCTGTGCCCTAGCTCAGCAAAGCAAAGCCCCTGGCCCCCATCCCAGCAAAGCACAGGCCCCAGCAAAGCAAAGCCCCCAGGTCCCAGCCCAGAAAAGCGTTTAACCAAGCAAAGCCCCCAGCTCAGCAAAGCCCAGTAAAGCCCCCAGCCCAGCAAAGCACCCAAAAGTGCCCCAAGCCCAGAAAAGCCCTCAACCCAGCAAAACACCCACCAAATTGCCCAGCCCAGCAATGCCGCCAGCAAAGCCCCAGGCCCAGCACCCAGCAAAGCCAGGCCAGCTCAGCATCACTGCCATCCAGGCCGGCACAGCATCACCACCAGCCAGGCCACAGCATCATTGCCAGCACAGCATCAGCAGCAGCCAGGCCAGCATAGTATTACCACCAGCCAGGCAGTACAGCAACACCACCAGCAAGCCCAGCATAACCGCCAGCAGAGTTAAGCACACAGGCCAGCCAGCCGAAGACAAGACAGGAGCAAGGTGAGGGGCTTATTTATGTGAAATAATACATATTTAACATATTGCTATGTTTATGTACACTTGGCCCCACCTATGACCACGACCATTTTTGTGCCGCACAATCATTCCCTCTTGGTGCCCAGGGGTGCCCCGGATCTCCCAGGAAGTTAGCAATGCCCTTGGTAATTACTAAACTTTCTAACTCATTTGATCTCTTCTTAACACACTCTACCTATTGTTGGAACTTCTTTGCCTAGTGTACTGTACTCCTAAATGCTTATTGTATATTATTTACGGTTTACTGTTTGTTCTTTACCTCTTATATTGGACTGACTCAATTCTCTCTCAACTTGAGAGTCTAGAGTTATTTTTCTAACTCTATGATGTATGATAGGTATCTATGTACAGTATGTTATCCTTTTGTTATTGGTAAATTGAATAAAAAATGCAAGATTTAAAAAAGGGACAACTGTAACAACAAGAATATGGAGTCTGCCATATTTATTTCCTTTAAAACTATACCAGTTGTATGGCTATCCTGCTTATCCTCTGCTTCTAAGGCCTGGAACCCACTAGCAGTACCTTACTAAGCCATTTCTAAGTACTTGAGATTTTAAAAGCCCTTGCTAATGTAATGCTATGGCTCATTATATTCACATAATTCTTTAAAGGACTATTGTAATGCGAGGGGTATGAAGGCTGCCATATTTGTTTCCTTGTAAACAATACCAGTTGCTTGGCTATCTTGCTGATCCTCTGCATCTAATACTTTTAGCCATATACCCTGAACAAACATGCTACAGTCAGGTGTTCCTGACATCAGATCTGACAAGATTAGCTGCATGCTTGTCTCTGGTCTTATTCAGACACTACTGCAGCCAAATAGACCAGCAGGGCTGCCAGGCAACTGGTATTGTTTAAAAGAAAATAAATATGGCAACCTCCATATCATTCTCACTTCAGTTGCCCTTTAAGACATATATTCCACTGAAATCTCTTGCTTGGTAGAAAGAAGGTCAGCTAGTACTAAGCTAGTAATAAGTTGTTCAGTACGGGAGGCGCATATACGGTGCAGTGTAAAATAAAAAGTGCAGACTCTCGGACTCAGTCACCATTAAGGAGAGGTTTTTAAACATATAGAGTGTGTGTGTGTGTGTGTGTGTGTGTGTGTGTGGGGGGGGGGGGGGGTGGGGTGGGGGGGGTTGAAAGGCGGCAAAGTAGCATGGAACACATATACAGTGCAAACTGCTGAATGAACTTTATAGAGTAAAATATTAACCAAGAGTAGAGAGGGACGCGTGAGTATATATTACAGAGAGGAAAAGGGCTGAGTGAGAGGATAGATTGACAGCCACAATCAGAGGAGTTAGTAAAAAGTGTTAGCTTGCACAAGAATGGACGGGGGAATAAGAATGGACTCCTCAGCATCTAAAATATGTTCTTATTAATAAAGAACACTGTGAACTTTTTTTTGTCTTTGTATTTAACAGACAAACCATCAGCATAAGGGTACTTGCTGAACTGACAAACAGAATGCTAATAGAAGCTACTGAAAGTGCTGCTAAAGTAAAACTTATCTTACACTGCATGTAAACTTTCCCATATGAAACCATTATGTAACAGATGTGGATAAAGTCTGGACTATTGTCTTGTTTATTGAGAGATGGTTTTGGCTTGGTACAAAGAATAATGACTTAGAGTACAGAGAGTATATGGAGGAGGTCACTTGGACTAAACTTTACTGCGAGTTATAATCATTAATCTGTGTTCACTGTCCTGTATTGTCATATGTAGCAACATTTCTGAAATATATTTAAAAATAGGAGCATTATATAAAACATGTTTCTAATTTGTTGCTTTTTGATACAAGTCTTGCAGGTTTTTTTCCCCTCCTCATTTCTGTATTTTAGTTATTTAGAAGGACCATATGCACTTTAGATTTCATATTAACGGCTTACCATTTCACAGTTGGTGTAGGACTGAACATTCCAGGTTGATCATATCACTTCAGAAAAGAGGAAACAAATCTGATTTGTGCTCATCTGACAGACGGACACAGAACATTTATATCATGCTTTTCTCATGGCGGACTCAAAGCACCCAAGCTGCAGCCACTAGGACATGCTTTATAAGCAGTAGCAGCGTTATGGAGTCCTGCCCAAGGTCTCCTACTGAATAGGTGCTGGATTACTGAACAGGAAGAGCCGCAATTCGAATCTAGGTCACCTGTGTCAGAGGCAGAGCCCTTTGCCAGTACACTATCTAGCAGCTGTCATCTAACAATATTGGAAATGAAAACTAGTTGTAAGAACTACATACCAAAATTCAGTGCTATGTGATTTTTTTTTTTTGCACTGCTGAAATAGGAGCCCTAATACTTGGCCAGACATTTAGATACATGTGGTTGACACAGATGTTATTATCTAAAAGCGGTGCAATTATTTCACAAGCTTTTAGACCCTAATAATCATACTGCTAGATAGATCTATGGCAGCCCTGCACATTACACACCTTCCATGGATCCAGCTCGGGGTTACAGCTCTGAGCTATGGATTTCTGGCCCAAATCTGAATCAAGTAGTACAATCCAGAAGGTCTGCACACTCAAAAGGTAAACTTCCACGTTTTATTTATACAACATGACAATATACCATTCCAACGACCAACGATTCGTTTCGGGGCCATGTAGGCTGTAATTAACAGTACTGGATGGAAACTAAAGGATGACCTTTCATGCATTTGTATAGGTATGATAATACACACGCTGACACGATTATTAGTATGTGGCACTGACTGTTTGATGTACTCTGATGTTTATACAGGAGCGATACAGGTTGTGTTTATTTATGCAAATGGGGGCTGATTTGAACTTTTGTGGGGAGTGATCTGTACTTCTGTAACTGCTTATAAGGCGAATGGCTTATCTGCTCACTGTCACCATTCTGTTTGTGTTACCTTGACAAAGGGGACCCTACGGGGCCCCAAAACGAATCGTTGGTCGTTGGAATGGGATATTGTCATGTTGTATGAATAAAACGTGGAAGTTTACCTTGTGAGTGTGCGGACCTTCTGGATTGTACTACTTGATTTATATGGGTCCTTGCACCTCTACAGTGGTGTGCAATCTTTTCATCGATCTGTGCAAATCTGAATCAAGGTTACCGCTGAGGAGGTTAATGAATGGAGCAGTATTAGAAATGTTATACAAGTATTAGAAATGTTATACATTTAAAAGGCCAACAGGCACTGGGCTGGAAAAAAAAACAAAAAAAAAGGTTGACTACAGCTTTTCGAGAGGAAGAACTCTGCTAATTAACTGATTAGAACCCTTATTCAATTCACTGTTTCTTCTATGTTTTCTTCTAGGTGATATTTTCACACCTTATCAATAAAATGCACTTTAAGCCACCAGCAAAAACAAAATTAGGGCTGGTTCAGACGGACGCTTGCGGAGCGTTTACCGCAAGCGTTCGGACCGTCGCGGTAAACGCTCCCATTCAAGTGAATGGGAGCGTTTACACCGAGCTTTTGCGCGCTTTTACCCGAACGCGGCGTTCGGGTCCCGATTTTCGCGAGCGTTCGGGCTGCCCCTGGAAGCAACATGTAGCTTCCAGGGAGCAGCCAACCGCGACGGCTAATGTTCCCCTACGGGGAAAAAAAAAACGCGACCGCATCAAGACGCGACCGAAGGCTACTGAAAGCCTAACCGCGCAGCCGCTGCAACGCCCCCAGACGCGACGCTACGCAGACGTCCGTCTGAACCAGCCCTTACTCAGAATATTTTTTATTGTTTTTTTCTCACCTACTTTTTGGTACTCTTAATTGCATCATGCTGAAAAGTTAATTTTAAAAAGAAAATTAAAGTAGTAGAAAACTTAGGTGGAAAAATGAATCTAAGAAGATCTATGGGGCTTGACTCACTAAGACAAATAGCATGCTTTATCCGAGTTAACATGCTTTATCAAAGATAACACGCCTTATCAAAGTTAATACAGCTTATCAGAGTAGCATATTGAGCGCTACGATCACGCAGGGGCTCAGGGTAGGACGAGTGGAGCTCTCGTCATCGCCAATTAGCAGGCATAAGTTCATAGTGCTCGCTATGCTACTCTGATAAGATGTGTTAACTTTGATAAGGTGTGTTAACTCTGATAAGGCATGTTAACTCTGATAAGGCATGTTAACACGGATAAGGCGTGTTATTTCTGATAAGGCGTGTTAACTTGAAAAAGGCATGCTATTTGTCTTTGTGAATCAAGCCCACGGTGTATTTTGGACAATGTTTTTACAACAGAAGGTTGTTATTTCATAAGGAATTAGCTCAGAGGGAGGCATTGTGGATTAATAGGTAGGATAGATATAGGTCTAATGACCTGAATGTGGAATTATATTTCAGCTGTTACCTTTAGTAGAGCAGACTATGAATTTCTGTGTATATTATAACTAAACGTTGTATCTTTAACTATGTGAAAATTAAGTCAGTGTGGTAAATAAGGAAAAAATTTATATAGGACCAAGCTGGAGATATCAATCCAGTTACTCTGTATTTCAGACCTCTGTAACAGAATTATATCAATCCTGTTAATAAGACCTTATTAGCTGGTGAATTAAGCCTCAGGAATTAAATTTCAATTGTTGGGACATATTCCTTTTTTCACCTAAGGAACATTGCAAAAATTAAGCACCTCTTTCCTTTAAAGGATCTTCTAACCGTAGTTCACACCTTCATCACATCATGGGTGGATTATTACAATGCCCTCTCTACAAGACTTCCAAATAAAGGCCTAGAGAGGCACAAAATGGATCCGTATATACATGCAGTTTGTGTTCAGTAGTGAACAGTTTGAATTTTCTGCCAGTGTCTTATTGGTCCACACAAAAGACAAAAAAAAAGACAAAGACAAACACTTATATTGCACTTTTCTCCTGGCGGACTCAAAGCGCCAGAGCTGCAGCCACTAGGACGCGCTCTATAGGCAGTAGCAGTGTTTAGGGAGACTTGCCTAAGGTCTCCTACTGAATAGGTGCTGGCTTACTGAACAGGCAGAGCCGAGATTCAAACCCTGGTCTCCTGTGTCAGAGGCAGAGCCCTTAACCATTACACCTTCCAGCCACAAAGAGCACAGATGACATTCCTTAACATTTTAGCAGAATGGATGAACTAGGTGTTGCAACTGGAAGAAAGATAATAGAAAACCAGAAGAAACGAATGCTGGAAGAAGAAATTACAGAAAAAAGGAAAAAATATACAGATGAAAATGCTGGAAGGAAATAGAAGTATGTATAGAAGAAAATAATGCAGGATCTAGCAAAAGAAACAAAAAAACTAAAATGGAGTACAGATGAAGACATAAAAAACTATAAAACAACAGAGGCCTAGTTCACAGTTCTCAATTGTGTTGCAAAATAATTCTGCACGTCAACTCATTAACCAAACAATTCTATGGCCCCCCTGGTCACAGTGCTGTGTTGTAACTGATCGTCTTATTCTAAATTTCATCATACATGCTTTGTATTAAAGTCTATGTCCAGTTTACATTGCCGTTCGCACTCATTATAATACATTATAACGCAAGTTGTGCAACTCACCTCTGTGAACCTAGCCTTGACTAAAAAATGTATTTGTTTGTGAGCATAATTTTTTCCAGAAACATGCAGTAATTCTTCAAAGCACTCATAGCAAAGTACATTTCCCCAAAATGATTAATGGAAACGCAGGTGATTCATTCCAGAATCCAAAAACCGTTATAGAAAAATATTTAATACAAAGTATTGTACTGTATAGAATAAAAATGTAAAGAAGACTTTTACTATAACATAATCATTGCATCTGTTGGCTGATTCCAACCTTTTTTTTGTGTGTGTGGCTTTAACAAGGAACTTTTAAGGATGCCTACTTTTTTTTCATGGAAATGTGATATTGGCCTCAATTTACTAAGATCATGCTGGTGATAAGAAGGCAAGAGAAAACATACCACCACACATCAATCCGTATTTTCAAAGTTAATTCACTAAAGAAACTTGCCTTATTAAGTCGTAGAAATACGTTTTCACAGTGAGAGCATTATCTTATCACTTCAGTCCTTAAGTTACCTCCTCTGTAGTTATTTTTACATGCAGTCAATTAACAGCCTGTAACTTTAGAATTCTGTGGTTATTTTAAGGATTGAAGAGTTAACTTTAGAGATCTTTCCTTAACTTAAAGACAGAAGAGTTAACTTTAGGCCCTGTTCAGGCTATGTGCGTTACTAGCCGTTTTGAGGGAACGCGTACGGGTACAATATACGCATAGAAACGCCTATCAATCCTTTTCAATGGCCTAGTTCACATGTATGCATATGAGACAAATACGTTTCTCATCTGCATTGCTGCACGCAGTTCTGTGCGTCACGCACAGAAACTGACACAATGAAAGTCTATGGATGCGTATCAAAGACGCGTACTATTGCGTTTTCGTGTCCGTTTCCCTATGCGGTTCCCATAATTTTTTTCCCCCGGGTCACATGTGTGTGCAAAACGCAATAGAAAACGCATTCAAACGTTTTTCAACTTGCGTTTCTTTGAATTTATACGCGTTCTACAAACGCTGACAGTCTGAACAGGGCCTTAGGATTGACTGATGTAAATTGTTTAGTGAATACTACATGCCTTATCACCATGGTGATAACACTAGAAACAGTTCAGAAACGTTATTAAAGACAGGAGATGAGCTTAGTGAATCGAGGCCATTGTACAGTCCCTACACTTGGATTTAATACAATCTTGCAGATTCAAAGGGAGAAGAACCATCAGCTCAGTTGTGATGACGTGATGTACATATACATTTTTTGCTTCTATATCAAGTCAGTATTTCAGAGAAAAAATGTTGTTTGCAAAGTGCTCTCAAACCGAGTTACTCTCAATCCAAAGTTTATTGTATCTGAAAATGTAGCTCTTTTAAATAAAATTACATCAGAGAGATATCCATGAACACTTTAGGCTATCCGAGCAACACTGAATAATGGTAAATGTCTCAGCTTGGAAAATATAAGCCAAAAAGTGGTTCAGATAAAAAGCTAAAAATCTGGGATTTCTAGGACCATTTCTCCGATAATATGTAAACATGGTGAAACCCAGAAACTTGAATCAAAATGATTAATTTTGCCTAGAAACATGGAGTATGGATTTATAAACTGCTGTTTGGCTAAGAAAGAAAATAACCACTTTAATTAAGCATCCTATATGTTATTGTGCAATGTACAGCATAAATAAGCTAACTAGAATGTGACAGGGAAACAATGCAGTACTAAAAATAGAAACACTGGGCTATCATAGTGCTAGGATGAAAAATAAAATCAGCATGTAATTATTACTAGTTTTATAAACTTAAGTGACATTTTGTTCAGTATATTTTAAATCAGTTGTTTCCTTCCTTCTGGCTTCTTTATGCTCCAGGGGAAACTCTAAACCCGGTAAAAGCAAAGAAATTGATTTTATTTTTCAATTTTACAAAAATGCAGTTTTGCTACTTATTAACTAATTATTTATCCTGTTACTGTGCTCCATATCCACCAGGGAGAAGTGTGCAAAACATTTTCCACTTTGTAGCTTGTGAATATGTTTTTACATTTCTCCATTGTTTATCTATTAATGGGGATGTCCAAATCATTATGAGGCTGGCTAAACATATGCATAGCACAAATCACAGTGGGCATGCTTAGAATGCACTAAGCTAGTCCCGGCATACACGTGTGTAGAATGCACAGTACAGATTGTGGTATGCATGTTAATGAGCAACAAATACTCTCCATGTTCAATGGAAGATATGGTTATATTGCTGTGGCTAGCATTGGCAGTTTGTCCCTGATGTTGTGTGTTTAAACTTCTCTACAAAACCATGCTGCAAGCAAATCATTTAAAAAAAGACTTTTAAAAACACTAAGGAAGAAATGTGGCATTCAGTTTATTCTTCGGCTTCCAAAAAATAAAACAATAAATAGGTAGCTTTTGTGCCTATCAGCACTCATAATATTGTTTGTACAGCCAGACAAAAATGTTTACACAAGAGCACTTTCAAAAGTTTTATGATCGCTGAAAAATACATGGCTTCATGATCTGACTGATAGCTTACTGACGTACAGTAAAAAAAGTACCCCAAAACTTCAAAATAAAGTGCTAGCATGCTAAAATGCACGATGAGTGATCTTTCAATCAATAATACAAGAATATATGACAATAAAAATATAGTAAATCACAAACAATTCATGGGTGCTCAAGTTTAAAGTGCTATCACCAAGTAGAACAAACAAAAAAAAAGGTAGTGTAAGCAGGGTAAGGAAATTGTAGAGGAGTAGACAGATATGTGGCATTACAAGTGCTGCCCCTCCCTAAAGCCCACGTGAGCACTACCATGCTGGGGGCTAGATTTATCAAAGGATTATCGACAGTTTTTTTTTCTTCTTAAAAAGTTCTAACCAGCAGGGGTAACTGTTCTGCATGATAGTAAGAACATTTTTAAATCCTACTTAATAGCAGCAGTTTAGTGTGTCATAGATTAAAGGGCAATTGAAGCGAGCGGGATGTCGAGGCTGCCATATTTATTTCCTCTACATCTAATACTCTTAGCCTTAGACCATGAACAAGCATGTGGCAGATCAGGACATTATTGTCTGACATCAGATCTGAATGGATTGTTTCTGGTGTAATTCAGATACTACTGTAGCCAAATAAACCAGCAGGGCTGTCAGGCAACTGGTATTGTTTAAAAGAAAATAAATACAGCAGCTTCCATATTCTCCTCACTTCAGTTGTCCTTGAAGGAGTGCTTAATAGCACTTCTACACAGCTTGTGCAATGTAGGCTAGACATGATTTGTGAAGTGCTCCTCCCCCCCTGCTGAATCTTTTAAAGCTGTTCTGTGCTTAACCCTTCAAGTGCTGGGCATTGATACATCAGCAAAAGCAATTTCCCTCGCACTCTGCACTGTCTGAGAAACCTTCCTAACATCTCCTGCTTAAGAACAGTTTAGGAAACTGCACTATCTAGTGATTTTTTTTAAGATTTCTGAGACAGTTCTGCATGGATTTTTTTTTAAAAACCTACCTGTATTTTGTCTCAGACACTCTTGATAAATGTCCCTCATTGTGGTGATGTCACCACGTCATTAGAGTATAAATATTTATGGAGTTGGTGGGATCAGAGTTTTTGTTGTGTGGTAATTAGTCTCTGAATGGCAATCCTCTCCTGCCATTTCTGCTATTTATAGTGCATATAAAAGAAGCAAATCAGAAACACTAGTGACTCTGGTGAGTCAGCACTTGGCATTTTTAGACAGTTTAGTGCTACTTGTCCATAATCTCTGATGTGTCAAAATGCTCTGTTTAATAGTACATTGTAACTAGTGGCCAGTTAGAAGGTGGCATTCTAATTTGCATATTCGTTATATAAATACATGGATAAGAGTATCAGGTGATGGCCAACCATCACAGGCGTAAGGGTGTGCTTCTATGAAGCTTATCCGAATATCTTCACTGGGATCCATATTATCCTTGCTCTTTCTGGTTCCCCAAACCTGTTCATAATAATAATATTAATAACTCAACTGACAAACATTTTTAATCTTCCCAAACACAAAATAACCTCCTTCCTTCTCACTATTTCTATTAAAGATGTGCTTACACATTTACGTTTATAAGCTCAGAACAGTCTGCTTGGCAATGAAGATAGTTTTGCTCTGCTCATATTGTTGTCTGTCATTTTGACACATTGATAACTACTGTATATACGCGAGTATAAGCTGACCCGAGTATAGGCCGACCACTTAGTATAAGCCAGGAAATGCCACAACTACAACACCACTCACACCATGGCCGGCGACGATCATACACGGGAAAAGCAGCATAAACTTAGCACATAGCAATAATAGGTTTACAAAATGAATAGTAAAAGTAAAACCACAAACTTACTTATTTGCAGTTAACTCATTAACTGCTACATTCCTAACCATAGCAGCTAAACAAAAGCAAATTAAGCAATTGACCACAGTGACCATCACCTCAGAACCACAGGTTACTGCACAAAATACCGTGCTGGCAGTTTACCTCACACCACTAACACTTTCTCACCTTAGCACTGCAATCCCAATATTCCATACTGCAAATGAGTGACATCCTAAATGCCCCCTCCACCATATGCTGGTGGTATTATGGTGCAGCTGACTTTTTTTCTTTCTCCCACAAGTCCAACCCCCTCCCCGAGCATGCAGTACATATGTGCCCCTGAGTGTTTCCTCGCCCTGACGCTTGTGTCACTTGCCATATGCAAAATAAATAATGGTGTCTACAATTCAAGGGTATGTGAGCGGCTCACCTGAATCCCCGCCAGTGTCCCCCGCCATTCACTTGCTGCATAATGATGCCACTACAGTTTATCAGTATGTGATCGGCTCTCCCCCCTCCCCCGAGTCTCTTTCAGGCAGCCTGGTCCAATCATTGAATGCTGAGTACCGCTCTGCATATTACAGTAGTATGGTCCTACATGTTGCTATTACTACATGTTTCTATTACTACATGCTGCTATACAACCTACATGTTGATATTACTACTTTAGTGAAGTACTATAAACAGTAATTCCATAACTAACAGGAATAGCATACAGATGAATAGTTCTAATTCAAAACTGTACTTTTAGGATTGCAACAAGCATATCTTGGGAATTGGGATAATTAGGCCTGGAGTGAACTGGAGTAGGCCACACCCTGAAAATGACTGCCCATTTCACTGGAGCCAGCACAAAGCTCTATATCCATGGAGGATGATTCAGGTTCTGGACTGGATTCTTGCAAAGAATTTGAATTCTGTTGTGAAGACAGATCCTAGTTTTGCTTTGAGTACACCTCTTTATGTTGAACATGCCTGTCCAGGGATCTAAGTGGAAGGTAACATCATATCTGTATTGGTACCTGAACTTTATAAAACTGCCATAAAAAGCTTGCGAGCTACTCTAAAAACTGCAGAGTCTGCGAGATCTACCCCCCCCCCCCCTCTATTTTCCCCAAAGCCTAAGCAGTATTAAGTGATGACTGTTATTTAGTAATTGGTCTAAAGGGGGGGGGTTGTTTCTGAAATGTAGAAACTCGTATTAGGAGAAGGAGAAACTTCGTTCATCTTCTCCCAAGTAGAATTTTTCTCCCCATTACCCCATAGTGGATAACGGTATCTGTGACACATCTCAGATACCTACTCTAATAAAGTATGTGCTTAGCACTTTTTAGGATAGAGTTCAGAAGACACAAGCAGCTGGAGATTCATTGCACCGACCGAAGAGACCTGAGCTCGGTCAGTCTCCCCTTCCCAAGCAGCCTGAAGCGGGGAGACACTGTGTGAGTCACACAGCCTGGAGGGGAGGAGACCTGTCTCCTCATTCGGTCCTCTTACCTTCAGCCACACCTCCCATTCAGCCACACCTCACCCTGCTCCTCCCTCTTCTCTGTAATGCTGCTATGGCAGCAAAATCTGAAAGCCATGATTCAGATTATGACAGGACGCGGCTGAGCAGTCTTCTCAGCAGGTGGTCGCGATCTACCTATAGGGCACACCGGGGGTAGAGGATCCTAACCCTACTAACATGCCCCACTTTTACTAACTGCATGATGCACTGAGCTATTTTTTACTTGTCTGGATTGCACTGGTGGCTGTTGTGGTATAAAATGAAACATCTTACCTGGAGTGAAATCAAGCCTTTGGAAATGTGTAGTTTTGCAAGAGGGCGGTATTTACATACTAAATTTGTAATTCTTGAAATGCAAATATTTAAAAGGTTGATAATAAGGTGTGGTAAGATTTACAACATGGCTGTGTACTGCATTTACTTGTAAAAAAAAAATCCCTCTATGGCAATACTACGTAACTGTTCCAAAATGCTGAAACTGAATACCACTATTGCTTCCCATCAGCAGCATATAAACCTTTTTAATAAGAAAACGTATGTGGTAGGTAGCACATTTCCTTTCTTATGGCATGCCTGGTTCAGCAGCAGAAGCTAGTAGACTGTTCTGTTCTGCATTAGATTCATCAATCTCAGGTCCCTCCTGAGTAAAATGAGTGGATTGGAAGCTTTAGCGCTGACTTTTTGAAGAGGCATTTTAAAAGTGATCCAAATTGATTCTCTATAACATCCAGGCATGACACATTATGTAATAATGCACTTCTTTAACTTTAAAATGGATTTTTAAAATGACTTGAATTATTTTTTGTGTTTTATGACTATCACATCCTGCAGAACAAATAAAGCTCTTATGTAGTTTTTTATTATTGTTGCAAAAATGAATCAAGCTTGTTTACATGTAAAGCGATTAAGCACTAAAAATTTCTTGCCAAACAACTGTGAAACCATAAGCTTCCAAGTAGTTATATTGGCACCATTTCCTTTTAAAAATGTATTTCTCATTGTAAATTTATTTTAACAGTGTTAGTACGCTAGATTAACTGTACACTAACCAATTCCCTAAGTAGCCAAGAAACTGTGGAAGGTTTCCAAATTTAGAAGGTGCCGCATGCTAGTTTCTCCCAATGGTCTATTGCACAGACTAAGCATATGTCAAGTAAAAATGATAACCCAAACAATAATGAACAATAATTACTAGCAGAACATTTTTCTTTGCCTGTACTAGAAAAAATACATAAGGGTATTTTCTACTTTGCCCTGATTTATCCAATGCTCTCTTGAACCTCTCATTAAAGCACAACTCCAGCATTTTTTTTTCTACCAAGTGGAGAATGCTTATATTTTCCATTAGACATCATAGGCATGTGCCTATGTGTATAATTGCTACAGGCCCTTGCCTACAGGCTCCATTACTGGAGGTGAAACGTTCTCATGATTTCCTTCATTGCAAATCATTCTTTCTACACACTGAGGCCCATATGCAATTCACTTTTTCCCCTGAGTTTTCTCCTAAGTGATATTTTCAAACTTGTCAATAAAATGCCTTTTGACTTGAGACACTAGCAAGCAAGAAAATACTTAACATTGTTGTGATGTACTTTACACCTAATAGTAGGTATTTTTTCAATTGCAAAGTGCTGAAAAATTATTTTAAATAGAACATAATAAACTATCTCTTAGGAGAAAACTCAGGAGAAAAAGTGAATTGTATATGGGCCTGAGGCCAGGAAGGAAAAAGTACCACTAGTACCACTTGAACCACACTAACTAGTACAGGTGGAGAGTACATTCTGGATCAGCAAAGTACAAATTCCTAGAGCAAGCTCACATCCAGTAACAATCCAGGGTCATACAGGGGAGATCAAAAATATCACAGTACACCGGGATTGGCAAGATCAAGGTCAGAAACAATCCAATGTTGGTCCAGGCAGCAATCTAAAAGAGTAGTCAGAGTCCAGGAAATAGTCACCACAGAAACTCAACAGTAATCCAAATGCACCCAGCAGGTAGTGTAACTAAAGCCTATTACACACTAGCAATTTTGATAGGCCAATCATTGGTCAATTTTACCACCTCTGTGTAGTATGACCATTTACCTATATAATCTGCATAGAATTGAAAATCTGTTTGGCCCTCATACTACATGGAGGTGGTAAAATTGACCAATCATTGGCCAATCAAAATTGCTAGTGTGTACTAGCCTTAACGCTATCACGGGCAATGAATAAGAGTCAGCAGAAGCTTATATACCACAGTAAGCGAATCAAAGCTCCAAGCAGCAAACCATAAACCACTTCCTGAACATAATTCATGCATAGCAGTGAGCTAGTTAATCCACCTCTGTCAGCGTCTGTGATGTAATGCATCAGAGGAACAAGTGATCACACGCATCTGCCCCTTAGAGTGGATATCACATGTCTACAGGAATGCAGGAACCTCTGTCTTGCAGAACCTGCTCACTGGAATTGCCAGGCTGTGCATGCTGTTGAATATCTGCAGGAGTGCTGGAGATGCCATCTGTGGCCTTAGAAAAAATCAAACTCTCACACTGACTTCCTAAACTGCTAGAAGCATTGCAGACTTGCAGAGCAGGCGAGTTCATGACAAATTCCCATCATTCCATTTACTTGGATCAACATGAATCATTTGTGCTAAAATGTTTGCTCCGGCATTCATGTAATTGATGGGGAGAATTTGGCCAGTTTAAACAAAAATATTTAACTCTTAGTGAATAAGTTAGGGGCCTAAAAATAAGGAGGGAGGCATTCTGATCACAATAGGCCAGATAGCAAAATAAGCCCCCTATTATTTTACCTTGTCCCGAGAAGTCTCTTTACCAACAATTAAACTAGGAGATAGAATAATGGAGTGAATTTGTCTAATTCTTCACTATGTGCCACCTTGGCTAGCACACTATTTCCTGGTTATCTGTTTTACAGTATCATTTTATCTTTACTTTTATATTGCATTTTCACATGGTTGTTTGCAAGCCACCTATAGTAATTACATAATCCCATCTAGAATATTAGCACACTTATTTATTATCATTATTCAAGAACCTTTATTTTTCAGGATACATAATATTCTGATTTCTGCCTTCCTTCATGTTAAATGTTCTACGAAACACAAAAAAGCCCGCCATTATCCTAAAATGATTGTAACATATTAACAATGTTAGTTAAGTGAAAGCAGATTCTAGCTTTTTGATTGAAAATTATTATCTTAAAAATCTAAAGGCATAATGGAGCTCTGGCCAGCATGTATTGTCTTTGCTTAGAATGACAGTTGTGTTTGCAGCCATTCTTACTGTTTACTTTTTCAATCTAATAGGACTGACTGGATTGGAACCTCCAATCAGATGCTGGCTACATCATTACAGAGTGTGATTGATGTGGATTTACTGGCTGTAGTGGCATAATCAATGGAAGATTGGAGGTTCCCTTTTAGTCTGTGCTGGTAATTTGAAGAAGTGAACAGCAGCTGTGCTAGCAGCAAATGTTGTCACCATTCTAAGAAAAGACAATACAGGGCCTCTAGCCTGATTTAACAAGCTTTGAACAGTTGTTGCTTTTTTTTTTTTAAGCAATTTAATTAACCAGGAAACTGAATGTTCGTTACCATTATCTGGCCTTGTTACATTGCTTCTAATCCCTAACGAGACACTAACAAATGCTTGTTATGATCTCCACACTCAGTAATGATTTTAATATACCTCTGTGTAGATTAAGAAATATAATATATATCTGTGTGTGTGTGTACGTACACGTACACGCACGCGCACACACACACACACACACACACACACACACACACACACACACACACACACACACACACACACACACACACACACACACACACACACACACACGCCCAGCCATCACTTAGAAGCACATTATTATAGCAGCAACAACAGTCCTGCCCGTTTAAGCAGTTTATTTTGCTTGATGAAAGAAAACTGCATTCTCCATGACAAATTGTCACTTTTAATAGATAGCACAAGAAGGAAAATAACAGAATTGCATTTTGTCTTTTCACATTACACAGGCTAAAATAAAATAACTGTTATTTAATTGTGTCATAGTTAGGCTAAGCCATTGCTTTGAAAAAAATATATAATTGTAACTTAAAATGGTAAATGGTTTTGTTCAGAAAGGTAGTAGAACCTTCCCGAAGGTTATATTTACGAAGGTACAAAGTGAAATAGCAGAATTAAATTATGATAATTTGTATTTTTTTACACAGTGACTGCAGATGTTGAAAAAAACACCTTTGAATGCAAAACGAATAATGTGCAGCAGATTTATACTGATACCTGGGGCTTGATGTATGTTACAGAATTAAATGTCAGAATTTACTATTTACAGAACAACTATATGTGCTCTGCAGGGCCCCATTTTTTATGCCACTGGGGATGTGTGCCTTCCCCAGCCTGGCTAAATGCATCCGAAAAGTATTCACGGAGCATAATTTTTTGCACAATTCATTAGCTTTATTCCAAAATGGATTCAATTCATTTTTTTTCATCAGAATTATAAACACAACACTCCATAATGACAATGTGAAAAAGTTTACATGAGATTTTTGCAAATGTATTTAAAATAAAAAGATTGCAAAAGCACATTTGCATAAGTATTCACAGCCTTTGCCATGAAGCTCAAAACTGAGCTCAGGTGCATCCTTTTTCCCCGATCATCTTAGAGCTGTTTCTGCAGCTTAATTTAGAGTCCATCTGTGGCAAATTTAGTTTACTGGACATGATTTGGAAAGGCACCCACCTATCAGATCCCACAGTTGACAGTTCATATCAGAGCACAAACCAAGCATGAAGTCAAAAGTATTGTCTATAGACCTCCAGGACAGGATTCTCTCAAGGCTCAAATCTGAGGAGGGTTACATAAAAAGTTCTGCTGCTTTGAAGGTCCCAATAAGCACAGTGGCTTCCATCAGCCCAAAGTGGAAGAAGTTCAAAACCACCAGGACTCTTCCTAGAGCTGGCTGGCCATCTAAACTGAGTGATCGGGTGAGAAGGGCCAAAGTCGGGGAAGTGACAAAGAACCTGATGTCAGAATTCTAGAGGTTCTCTGTGGAGAGAGGAGAATCTTCCAACAGGACAACCATCTTTGCAGCAATCCACCAATCAGGCCTATATGGTAGAGTAGCCAGACACAAGCCACTACTTAGTAATAGACACATAGCAGCCCGTCTGGAGTTTTCCAAAAGGCACCTGAAGGACTCTCAGACCATGAGAAACAAAATTCTCTGGTCTGATGAGACAAAGATTGAACACTTTGGTATGAATGCTAGGCATCATGTTTTGAGGAAAAAAGGCACCACTCATTACCAGGCCAATACCATTCCTATAGTGAAGCATGGTGGTGGCAGCATCATGCTCTGGGGATGTTTTTCAGAGGCAAGAATTGGAAGACGAGTCAGGATAAAGGGAAAGATGATTACAGCAATGTGTAGACACATCCTGGATGAAAACCTGCTCCAGAGTGTTCTTAAACTCAGACTGAGGCAACAGTTCATCTTTCAGCAGAACAAATGCCCTTCAGGATAACTCTGTGAATGCCCTTGAGTGGCTCAGCCAGAGCCCAGACTTGAATCTGATTGAACATCTCTGGAGAGATCTTAAAATGGCTATGCACCAATTCTTCCCATCCAACCTGATGGATTGAGATGTGCTGCAAAGAGGAATGACCAAAACTGGCCAAGGATAGGTGTGACAAGTTTGTGGCATCATTTTCAAAAAGACTTGAGGCTGTAATTGCTGCCAAAGGTGTATCGACAAAGTATTGAGCTAATACTGTGAATACTTATGTACATGTGATTTCTCAAGTTTTTTTTCTTCATCTTTTACAAATTTGCCAAATCCTCAAGTAAACTTTTTTCACATTGTTATTACGGGGTATTGTGTGTAGAATTCTGAGGGGAAAAAATGAATTTAATCCAATTTGGAATAAGGCTGTAATATAACATGTGGTTAAAAAGTGATGCACTGTGAATACTTTCCGGACACACTGTACGCAAAGTAGCAGGGAGCTTTCGTAATTACATATCCAAAGGACTGAATCTTCCATCTCCATTCTTCCACCAACGGGTGGCACTGTAATGCTGTCACCATCTTCTGGGTTCTGATCACGTCATATCATGTGATCTCAGATAATGATGTCAGGAGTGCAGTGCCATGGGTGGAGGAGAAGCAGTCTGGACTCTGGACCAGGTAATGACAGCTCCCTGCCGACCACCTACTCTGCATGGCTACATTAGGCATCACAACAAGATTGGCTGGCTGAGGATGCCCTGCCCTGCATTATCTCACACGAAATAAAGTGGACCTGGTCAGGATCTGCTAAAAGGGTTAAAGTCAGTTTAATTTATATAATTGCAGCACATACATTAAATTGTGTTAGGTCTTGTAACCTGAAATGTAATCACTCAAAGCAGGCTTCCATTTAATAGCAACAATGCTAAACAGCAGAATATGGTACTGTTAAGGGTGCTGCCTTTGACAAGGGTTCTAATCCCAGCTCAAGCCAGTACATAAAACAGTAAGGAGTCTTTGGGCACGGCTCCCTAATGTTCTTGGTTACCTGTGGAGAGCACTCTAAGTGGCTGTAATTATGAGGAGCTTTTAGTGCACCAAGAGAAAAATGTAATATAAATGTTATAATGTTATATATGGCATGTCCTGACTAACTTCCAGTATTTATGCTACTACCATACTGTTATGAAATGTCCCCTGTTAAAGCAGACCCGTTGCTAAGGTTATACAATATTACATAATATGGATCAGTAGAACTTAGGCTGCATACAGATATGTCACCACTTATCTGAAGTGATTAACACAGGTGATAGTTTACCTATAACTGAGCTAGTGAACTCTCTACCAAGCAGTCATTCTGAACTTTGGAGAAAGGAGGACAAGCATAAGGCAGCTTATTGCAGCTTGTAGCAAAAATATCACACAATAGGGGTTGAATGTGCATTTCACCAGTATTCTATATGCTACTACATACACTTCAGCATGATCTCTTTTCCCAAAAGTGAATAGTGCATTTAATTAAATGATAAAGGGTGTGGTTAACACAGAAGCTCTGTACATAGTCTGTATAATATACACAAAGTAATTGCTCATTGTATTTTTACCCATTCAAATGCAAATCGCTGCAGGGTTTGACTGTTATACATCATGAGATTTGTGAATGGTTATGAACTATCAGAAATGCAGGTTTTAGGTTTAAAAGATACAAATATTAGAAAATCAAACATGGGAAAAATTAGACAAAAATGATGCTCAAAATATTGTATTGCTGGAATGTTAAATCAATGGTTTTAGATAATTGATTATAAATGATACAAAGAAAGATTTGCAGAAAATGGACTCTCACTAGCATTTTTCATTATAAAATAATTTTACAATCTTGTTCATTTTATAACAAATGTATTAAAATATAGAATAATAGTATAATGTAATAATTAAAAATAATAAATGTGCTGGACTAAATATGGAAATGAGCAGGACTATGCAAAAGGTAGTCAGTTATGTAGATTTATTTGATCTTTGTGTTACTTTCTTTGATCATTGTTGTTTTGCATGATATTATAATTTACACTTTGTTTAGAAACCATGCTGCGTGGCTTTCTGATTTCTACTCATCTCTTACTAAAATGTTGTTAACAGTCTAGATCAATGAATGCATTGGAACTAGACCCTAGTGTATTTTTGTTTAATATTTGATGTAACATTGTATGTTTAGCTTATCACAAAACCAAAAAGAATGGTTTATCATTTATACATTGCTGTGTGTTTACATCCCTGTGGGAGTATTAAATTGCAGGCCCAGCAAGTATTTCATTTCAAGCACAGCAAGCTATCCAAATCCAAATTGGCCCTCATAAGGGTTTCGTATTTTCTTCTTTTATAAAGGTGATATGAGCCTACTCATTAAAGTGTCTTCTAATCAATGCTCTGTGTCATGAGCAGTCCTGTTACAGAAACAATCTCACTGTGATAAATTACTTAACAATGAGTGTTTCTTTTGCTTTAGATGAAAGTCATTAGTTTCGATTAAGGAACACAAGGGAGAGGATAGAAAACAATTGTTTTTCCCCGTATCTGACTTTTACCTTTAGGTATCTACTGGGGAATCCCATACATCCATCAATTGACTTTCTACTGCTCATTTTATGCTTTACTTGTCTCCAGTGGCATTTAACATTAATAGTGGTTTCAACAATATTATTACGGTGTATATTAATCTTATATGTGTATTATTGCTTTTCATTTTCCTAAGGTTACAAACCTAGGACATTATAATGATATTGTTTAACTGCCTGCCGACCTCCCCACGCCAATGGCCATGGCCGCGGCGGCAGACCCAGGACCGCCTAACGCCAATTGGCATCAAGTCCTGGGGCTCAGTTTTGCAGGAGATCACGCGCAGGCTGTGCACGCATCTCCTGCTCAGGGAGCCTTTAGTCTCCAAGTGGCGATTCCAGCTCAGGAGACTGTTAGATGGTGAAACCGCCCCCTTTACATATAGTACAGTGCTGTGCTCAGCAGCAGCGCTGTACTGGGGACAGTCGTGTGACACTGCTGTCCCCCTGGGGGACAAGAGAGTGATCGGCTCTCATAGGCAGGGGCCTATGACAGCCGATCACCATGATTGGCCGGCTGCGGGGGGGGGGGGGGGAGGGAGGGAGTGGAAAAAATAATTTAAAAAACTGTATTTTTTATTAAAGAATAAATTACAATAATATTTGTAAAAAAATAAAATAAACACAGGGAGGGGGCGATCGGACCCCACCAACAGAGAGCTCTGTTGCTGGGGGAAAAAAGGGGGGGAATCACTCGTGTGCTGTGTTGTGCGGCCCTGCAGCCTGGCCTTAAAGCTGCAGTGGCCATTTCAGCAAAAAAAAAAAAAAGGCCTGGTCTTTAGGGGGGTTAACACTGCACTCCTCAAGAGGTTAAACCATGGAGATCATTAAAAACTAACAAAAAAACTTTGAGCATGACATTTGTCTAGAATTAAAAAGTATTGGTGGAGCCAGGCATGTAGGGTTTAACCACTTATGCGGTTTGCGGCAGTATATCTATGCCCTGCAGGACTTCAATGCCTACCTAGAGGGCGTAGATATTCATCTATCGCTGTGAACAGCAGCTGCGTGCTCTCACTCCCACATTCCCATCGCCGCCCATTAGCCCGGAGATCAATGAGTGGGAACGCAGTTCCCATTCATTCATCTAAGCACCCATCAATGAGATGCCCTGATCATTGACCAAAGAGAAAGTTACACGTGCACATATAACTTCCTCTGTGTACTGTTCAGCACACAAGAGGAATAAATGTGGGGGGACATCTAGTGGCCAAATAGTAAAATTACACCTGCATGCATTAATTTATTTAAAAAATACATACATTTCCTATTGAAATTAACCCCTTATTTCCCACCCCTTCCCAAAGTTAGCCCCAAAAAATTGTCTGTATTAAACAAAAAATAACATTAGAAAAATGCATACATAGTTACCTTAGGGACTGAACTTTTTTAATATGTATGTCATGAGGGTATATTACTGTTATTTTTGAAAATATTGTCACCATACATTGTACTAGGGACATATTTTATACAATGTAATAACTGGGACAAATAGGCAAATAAAATGTGAGAGTTTTATCCATAGCAGCACATTTTATTGTTAAACTATAATGGCCAAAAACTAATAATGTTTTTTTTCTTTTGTTTTCTTATTATCCCCATTAAAATTCATTTAGAATAAAATAATTCTTAGCAAAAGACCCAAAGAAAGCCTAATTGGTGGCAAAACAAAGGAAAGATATAGTTCATTTTGTTGTGATTTGTAACTATAAAGTTATTGGTGAATGAATGGGGCAAGCACTGACAAGTGAAAATTGCTCTGGTTCAGAAGGAGAAAAACCCCTTAGAAGGAAAGTGGTTAATCTAGAGGTATGATGTACTGTAACATAAATTAAAGGGAGCTGTTAAGCTGCATGTAGGGTGTAGAGTTGGGCCGAACCTCCGATTTTAGGTTCGCGAACCTGGTACGCGAACTTCCGCGGAAGGTTCGGTTCGCGTTAAAGTTCGCGAACCGCAATAGACTTCAATGGGGATGCGAACTTTGAAAAAAAGAATTATGCTGGCCACAAAAGTGATGGAAAAGATGTTTCAAGGGGTCTAACACCTGGAGGGGGGCATGGCGGAGTGGGATACATGCCAAAAGTCCCGGGGAAAAATCTGGATTTGACGCAAAGCAGCGTTTTAAGGGCAGAAATCACATTGAATGCTAAATGACAGGCCTAAAGTGCTTTCAAACATCTTGCATGTGTATACATCAATCAGGTAGTGTAATTAAGGTACTGCTTCACACTGACACACCAAACTCACCGTGTAACGCCCTGCAAACAGCTGTTTGTGTAGTGACGGCCGTGCTGGACTGGTGCGCATGGCGAGAGTGCAGGTTTTGGTGGCTTTACAGCCCATATGGTCGCCTGGCTGATGTAGCTGAATGACAGAACAGTGACTGTCCAGCTGATCAAATTTGGTCTGACCACAATGAGGCAACGACCTTATTATCGTGTATGTGCCCCCCGAGACACTCATCTAGGCGCCGGTCATTGCTTCATTGTGATACGCAAGCCCCTTCACCACGGCAAGGTAATGATCATGAAGGGGAATGGGCGCATGTACATGCCTTTTCTTTTGTTGTTGCAGCTGCCCGCAGTGCAGCCAGAAAAATTAGGCAGTCATGTACACGCACCAGAAAAACTATTACAGCGGCCGCTGCTAGCAGCGGCCTAAAAAATTCAGCAATCTGCCTGGAGTCCCGGACCCTGTTGGTGGTGGCGGAGAAGGTAGTCAAGCGGCCTGCAGGCAGACATGCTGTGTGGAGGGACTGGGAGCGACTTAGTCTTCTTGGGGCAGGCCAGGCAGCCAGTCACACGGCGTGCAGGCAGAGATGCTGTGTGTGCGGGGACTGACTTAGTCTTGGGGCGGGCAGCAGCCCTCCGGGATCCATGCCTCATTCATTTTGATAAAGGTGAGGTACTTAACACTTTTGTGACTTAGGCGACTTCTCTTCTCTGTGACAATGCCTCCAGTTGCGCTGAAGGTCCTTTCTGACAGGACGCAGTGGCGGGTTCACTGATCAGGTATACAGTGGCGGGTCCACTGAACAGAACAGGTATGCAGTGGTGGGTTCACTGAACAGGTATACAGTGGCGGGTCCACTGAACAGAACAGGTATGCAGTGGCGGGTCCACTGAACAGAACAGGTATGCAGTGGCGGGTTCACTAAACAGAACAGGTATACAGTGGCGGGTTCACAGAACAGATATGCAGTGGCAGGTTCACTGAACACAACAGGTATGCAGTGGCGGGTTCACTGAACAGGTATACAGTGGCGGGTCCACTGAACAGAACAGGTATGCAGTGGCGGGTTCACTGAACAGGTATACAGTGGCGGGTCCACTGAACAGAACAGGTATGCAGTGGCGGGTTCACTAAACAGAACAGGTATACAGTGGCGGGTTCACAGAACAGGTATGCAGTGGCAGGTTCACTGAACACAACAGGTATGCAGTGGCGGGTTCACTGAACACAACAGGTATGCAGTGGCGGGGTCACTAAACAGGTATACAGTGGCGGGTCCACTGAACAGAACAGGTATGCAGTGGCGGGTTCACTGAACACAACAGGTATGCAGTGGTGGGTTCACTGAACAGGTATGCAGTGGTGGGTTCACAGAACAGGTATGCAGTGGTGGGTTCACAGCACAGGTATGCAGTGGTGGGTTCACTGAACAGGTATACAGTGGCGGGTCCACTGAACAGAACAGGTATGCAGTGGCGGGTTCACTGAACAGGTATGCAGTGGTGGGTTCACAGAACAGGTATGCAGTGGTGGGTTCACAGCACAGGTATGCAGTGGTGGGTTCAATGAACAGGTATACAGTGGCGGGTCCACTGAACAGAACAGGTATGCAGTGGCAGGTTCACTGAACAGGTATGCAGTGGTGGGTTCACAGCACAGGTATGCAGTGGTGGGTTCACAGAACAGGTATGCAGTGGTGGGTTCACAGCACAGGTATGCAGTGGTGGGTTCAATGAACAGGTATACAGTGGCGGGTCCACTGAACAGAACAGGTATGCAGTGGCAGGTTCACTGAACAGGTATGCAGTGGTGGGTTCACAGCACAGGTATGCAGTGGTGGGTTCACAGAACAGGTATGCAGTGGTGGGTTCACAGCACAGGTATGCAGTGGTGGGTTCAATGAACAGGTATACAGTGGCGGGTCCACTGAACAGAACAGGTATGCAGTGGCAGGTTCACTGAACAGGTATGCAGTGGTGGGTTCAAAGCACAGGTATGCAGTGGTGGGTTCACTGAACAGGTATGCAGTGGTGGGTTCACAGCACAGGTATGCAGTGGTGGGTTCACAGCACAGGTATGCAGTGGTGGGTTCACAGCACAGGTATGCAGTGGTGGGTTCACAGCACAGGTATGCAGTGGTGGGTTCACAGCACAGGTATGCAGCCAGACAGGAACAAGTTAAGCCTAACTAATCTTTCCCTGAGAGACAGTCTGCAGCAGCTCGCCCTACTCTCACTAACGCAGGCAGCACACGAGTGACCGTAATGGCCGCCGCTGCCTGCTATATATAAGGGGGGGTGGGGCTCCAGGGGCTAGTGTAGCCTAATTGGCTACACTGGGCCTGCTGACTGTGATGTAGAGGGTCAAAGTTGACCCTCCATGTGCATTATGGGGTGAACCGAACTTCCGCAAAGGTTCGCCTGCGGGACGCGAACGCGAACCACTGAAGTTCGCATGGAACCGTTCGCAGGCGAACCGTTCGGCCCAACTCTAGTAGGGTGTCAATGTCTTGCTATACTGAAGAAAATGGCAAAAAGCTAGACCAGAATTTCCATGAAATTTTTTAAATCAGAAGATATGGTTGAACACCACAAGGAGGAGGATCTATGCACCAATGTTAGCCATCCAAGATGTATTACACGGTAAGGGCCAGTGAACACCAAAAGCGCTAGCATAAAAGCAGACGCATATCGCTTTTTGAAGTGCTTTTTTAAGGTGATTCTATGCATGTGCCTGGCGATTTTCTAAGCATGCCTAGTGATTTTTGGAGTGTTTTGGTGTAGCGTTTTTTATATTTTGTTACAGTAGAGCTGTAAATGAACAGCTTCTGTAACAAAAATGCTTGGCAAATCACTCTGATCTTACGCTGTTCAGAGCAATTTTCCACTTTCCTATACTTAACATTGAGGCTGAATTGCCTCAGAAATCAGCAAAAATGTTGTAAGACCCACGTTTGCGTTTGGGAAAAAACACATCGTTCTGGTGTGCTCCATCCCATTCAAATACATTAGCCAAATGCCTTTCAAAGTGCTAGCATTTTTAAAATGCTTTTGGTGTGCACTAGCCCTAAATCAGTAACAGTTACTTGGAGAAAGACATTTGTAATGTAGGGCTGCAAAACTGTGTCTATATGGCAGTTACAACACATCATATATCACTTTTATATAGACTTTGGTATGTGGATTCTCTTACTTATGGCTTTTTAATTAACTTAATGGCTGGTCAAGACTGCATATATTCACCAAGTAAAGCTGAGCATAAGAGTGAGATATTTGAAGAGGCAACAACCAATAGGGCATGTTCACGCTACAAGAGCTTTTTAAGCACAAGTGATTATAAAAAGCTCTTGCTAATGCAACACTATGCCGGATTTGTACAAAATCACATTGCTACAGTGAGAACACACACATAGGATATCATTAGCAGGAGATTTTAAAATCGTAAAGGACTTAGAAAAGCTCTTGTAGTGTAAACAAGCCCTTATTCAAGTCACTTTTTTCCCCTAGATGATCATTTTTCATCTTCTGTTTAAAATAACTTAACACTCTCTTTTCTTATTTGCTTGTGGCTTAAAGGGTTTTTTTTATTGTTAAGGTGTGACAATATCACCTAAGAGAACATTTAGGAGAAAAAGGGATTTGCATAAAGCCCAGTATGTTTGTCTTCAACTGTTACTGTTAAGATTTTAAGGGTCATGATTATTTACTGCCTGGAAAACTATGCAGACTCCCATGTCAGTAAGTGGCTCTTTGTTATGTGGTCCTACACCTTTTCAGGGCCTAAACTCTTTATTCTTAATGTAAGCATAAAACATGTTAAAGGGGCCCTATGGCAATTTTTTTTTTTTAATTTAAGATATGAACAAATAATATGTAAGTTTTTTTCCAGAGTTAAATGAGCCATAAATTACTTTTCTCCTATGTTGCTGTCACTTACAATAGGTAGTAGAATGGAGAGAAGAAACAGGAGCGCCTCTCTGGTGCATTAACGTTTTAATATAAAATCAAGCGCATTAAAATTACACTTACCTAGTTCCCTTCAACCAACTAGTGGACCGATTCCAACTCCCAGCCTCAGAATTCTTAACGCATCTACAAGTTACCCATTACTTATCTTCGAATAAACTCAAACAAATAGCCCTCCCAAATCACATTTTAGCATATTTAAAATCACCTAATACACTAAAAGGAGGCCTATCTCAGTGGTATTCTATTCTCATAGAGCCCCCCACCCAGATACCGTCTCCAGAGAAACCATACAAAAAATGGTCACTGGACCTTAAAACCGAAATCTCACCTGAAACACTACAGAGAAGCATTACCAACACCAAGAGATATTCCCACTGCTCCACACACATAGAAACCCTATTGAAGATATTCTACAATTGGTACCTCACACCTCGTAAACTAGCCACTTTTAAAAAACAGTCCCCACTCTGCTGGAGGAAATGCGGCAAGACTGGAACTTTATACCACATCTTGTGGGAATGCCCTTCAGTGTTCCATCTATGGGAACAAATATTTATGAAAATTAGTGATATAACAAACAGACGGTCCCCCCCCAGACCCAGCTTTAGCTATTTTCCACTGCAATATCAATGAATTCGAACCCAGCCTCAGACTCCCTATTTCACACCTATTACTAGTAACAAAACAACTAGTGCTAAGCAACTGGAATACTGACCACTTGCCAAATATCCCTCAAATTATCGCCAGTACAAATGCCAATATAACCCAAGAAAATATTATCACAGCAAGAATCAAGAGTAAAATATCCACTCCGCACCCCCTAATAGACGGATAAGTCACTAACTAACTGATACGAGCCCCCCCTACTAACAAACCAACCAACCGCCTTCACTACCGCATCACTGTCACACACCCAGAATAATAGACTTATAAATTTTATTGAAACTAAAATTACACTTACAATGTGTAAGAGGTAGTCAAGCGTGTCTCAAAGCCTGCCGACAGCTCCCCTCCTAGCTCTATCGCTTGGCCAGAGCGAGAAGCGTGATGTTGCGATGTCTACTATATCAAAATTCTTTTACTACTACCAGTAGGTAGTAGAAATCTGACAGAAGTGACAGGTTTTGGACTAGTCCATCTCTTCATAGGGGATTCTCAGAAAGGCTTTTATTCTTTATAAAGTTATTCCCTAAAAAGGATTTAAACAATGATGCTGGCCAGCTTCCCTGCACCTTACACAGTTTTTGGGCACAGAGCAGCTGCCATTCACTAAGTGCTTTTGAAAATAAATAAATCCCTGAGAATCCCTTATGAAGAGATGAACTAGTCCAAAACCTGTCGCTTCTGTTAGATTTCTACTACCGACTGTAAGTGACAGCAGTATAAGAGAAAAGTAATTTATGGCTCATTTTACTCCGAAAAAATGTACTTCTTATTTGTATGTTTGCACATATTTTACATTTTACAATTTTTCGCCATAGTGCCCCTTTAACATTTCTTATATCATTATAAAGCACTTGCAACACTTTAGAGATTGCTTTAAAAAGAGATGCATATTTGTAATTCTCATTTGACAGATATTGTTTTTACCTGTACAAATACATATATGGCCAGGCACTGCAGGCAGACAGGTAGATCATCTTTGCTGCAAAGCCAACAGTAAGCAAAATAGCCAGAGTGGACTGGAAAAATGAAATGACAGGATGCACTGAAAAGTAGGGTTGGCGGGGTAGACTGGAAGGTAGGACTGGTGGGAGAGCCTGGCTGGCAGGGCAGATGGGAAAGGAGGACTAGCAGGGTGAACTGGAAGGAATGACTGACTGACAGAGTGATGGTGAGAACAGGTGGACAAAACCCACAGTGTGCAAAGGGGAAACTTGCTATCTTTCCACAATAGCCCTGGGATAACACTCACAGGATCTGAGTCTAAAGCACCTGCATCTTGGACTATCAGTAAGCATGGACTGACTCTCTTCCTACACCTAAGGATATGGTGAGATGAAATTCCCAAACTTGTGTTATGAAGCATATGGTGTTCTCATGGATATATGTTTTGATGATGAGACATCCTGGAAATGACCCCATAGTTGACAAGTTTTGATGCTTTTTGCTCACAGCGACCTGACAACTGTGCTTGCTGATTTGCTTTATTGTGCATTCATGGATGAACTGTGTGCTGCCATACTATTGCAATATTAACAACAAGGCTATTATCTAACATTCCTTGACTCTGCCTGCGGACAGCCTATAATTATATCTGGGCCTGGCATGCCTTTCGCATGCAACCGGACTTGCTTGGCGTGGTATTAGAAGTTAGATCTGCTATCACTGATAGATGCCGGCGTGTGTTTGATTGTATGGTGTGGTGGATCGAGTGGATGTGTCGTGACGGGGTGACCATCCCATGTATTTTTTATAAATATTTTTAATGAGTTGTAATTTGAAATGAATACATTTTTGATATGATTAGTTAAAACCATTATATGTTTTTTTTTCTTTATTGGGAGTGTATGTCCTGCCATTAAGTATTGCCACTGCCCCAATTGTGATTATCATTGCTATACAAAGGTGCTAACAACCAACATGTTTCACCAATTATGGCTTTATCGCGGTACAACAGTTTAAGCAAGCAAACAAACATACAAACCTACACCACCCACCAAAGCCCCAGCAAGTCATATAAAGAGCATTAGTATACTCCTAACGCTCAAATCTGAGCTCTGCAGTAGAAACAAGGGGTGCGTGTTTAACAATTTGTTCACTACTTTTATTTTCCCCAGAAAGTAGCAGTATGAGGCCACAATGAACACCAAAGTGCCATGCTATTTTTAAAATAACTGTTGCTGTTAGAACTAATGGTCGAAACTGTAGGGCTTCCAATCAATACTTTAGGGTAATTATGATACTGGTATTTGATCATTTCCATTGCTTGATCACCAGGAAAGAAAATCTATTCTCACCTCTAGAAATGTCCTTGTTATAAAATTAACAATCAAGGTTTGAAAGTGGAGAACAAAAGGAAGCATATTTTACATTATAAAATGTGTTTAATTTGTTACAAAGCAAATAGTAATGTATTATATTACGAACAAAGACTGTGCATTTTACTAGACTATATTTAATTCAACCAATGCACATTTATTTATGAACAGCAAACATCTCTTGCTGCTTAGTGAGTATTGTATCTGCTGTTCTCAAAGCCACTTGAAAAGTCCTTGAAAGTTAACGTAAGCATGACAATATGCTGATAAATAAGGCCTGCTGGGATGTCAATTCCACACAAGTGCCCTTCAATTTAAGCCTTTCATTTTGATTTGCATTATATATGGGGCTAATTAAATTCCTGTTAGACATTAGTTACCACAGATTCCAATTATTTTTGAATTATATTATTCCCACATCTGTATCCTGTTTTATAGTTATTTGAGCTGAAGCTTTCCATTTTTCCCTATAATTATAACAAGCCTTGAGTCATATATCATGTAATTTGACCAGTTTTCTTAAAGCAAATGTGAAGCAAGCTAAAATAAAAAGACAAACAAAATAGTAAACACCTTTTCATACTTCCGTATGGAGAGGGAAGGCTCCTCTGTCCATGCACTTAGTCCACAGCAATCCCCCATTTAAATTTGCCACCTTTCTTCAGAAGGCTTTGGATGTACAGTACTTGGGTCCCCAAGTACTTCCGAAGATGAGTGGCTGTGTACTGAGCATGCATATTAATAAGACGCTGATCTTCAAAAGTACTCAGGGATGCAAGCACTGCCGAAGGCTTCCCGAGGAGGGTCAAAGATGTATTTGATGAAGCTGTTTGAAGAACTTTACTGGCTCCTGCTTTACCGAAAAGACAGAAAGAGGACCAGGATGGCTCTATGGGATCCAGAGCCTCCCCTCTCCAAAGGTGATTAATATGCATAATTTATATATATATATATATATATATATATATATATATATATATATATATATATATCCTCATCTACACGTAACAAAGATGACCGATTCTAAACTGATATGTTGTGAATTATCTTGTTGCACAGATAATGAGGTTTAATACTTGTTGAAAGAAGATGCTCCAATAATGAAACCTTAACATTAACCAATCAAGTTTTCTGAAAGCCAATAATTTGATAGTCTTTATTTTTTATTATTCCAAATGTATGTGAAACAGAAGACTTTGGGTTATTTCCCCATTCACCAAAATGTATAGAAACCTCAGCTCAAACTCACATAAAGCCAGCAGATACAACTGAAAAGGAAAAAGCAAAGCTTGTCAGCTCCACATATCCACAGACATGTAAACCTACAGCTTCTCACATGTCGGTTATTAGCTTGATTCAGTGGACTTCTGACTCTGTGTAATGTTGTTGTCCCTTTCCCTAACTGAGGTATTGATTACAAATAAAAGACTAAGATACATCAAATGTAGAGTCATACGGGCAACATTTTTAAAGGAAAGTTGCACAAAGATGCTGACCAAGGCACTTAACACTAGACTTTGGGAAATAATAAGAAGAGTCATTGACACAAATGGCACAGTGTAGCTTCAAGCAAATGTATCCACATCCCTAAAATCTCTCAAATCTGGGGGACATTTTGTGTGGATTTAGATCTGGTGACAGCTTCTCTGATGCATACTAGTGCTATAAGTCAATGTTACAGCAAGTGTCATTATTTGAGAAAAAGTGCCCAATTTTAAAGTTATCCTATTACCACAAATTATGTATACACTAGAATTCTCCAGATAATCTCCCAAGATGTCTGTTTGAGAAAATGTTGCCAGTTGAAGCCAGTTTTTCTTCTTCTTTTTTTTGGGGGGGGGGGGGGGGGGACAGCGGTATGGATGATGTTAAGCTTTCAGGTTACTTATTATGCAAGACAAATATACTACCTATTCATATACCTAGAAAGAGAATGTATATGAACAGTGCTAGTTCCAGGCTGGAGTTGAGGTCATCATCTGTTCTTAGGCATGAGAAAGGGTATACCTAGGATAACTAGACGATATACCCAGATTCAAGCACTCAAGTTTAAGATAACTTATATAAGATGTTTTATGGAAACAGTGGTGACCCCTAATAGGTGTAATAATGTTCACTATTTCACAGTTTCTCACAAAGTCAAGCAAAGTTTATATTAGAGAACTTAACTAAAAAAAATGACTGTAAACCACAAAAATGTTGTCTAGATATCAATATATTTTATCAAAATTTGCATTTGCTTACATTTCTCTTTTTTATATTTTTCTTTCTGTTTCTCTTATCTAGGCTCCTGTATTCTTAGGTTATCTAGGATCCTATAGCCTTGCTAGCCTATGGCATCAAGTTCAATACAATACACTGTAGAGTATAGATGCAATTCAGATTAAAAGGAAACAGCACAAAACAAGTAAAGTACCTAATTATTGAATGTCTCTAACAAAACAAAGAATACCAAAACATCATAAACTGTTTGACACTGATGATGATTTATCTCCACCATGCGGTTTAAAAGCTGGCAACAAGTGATTGTGATTGCAGCTGAAGGTTTGTTTTTCTTCCCATGGGTATTAATGGGTCTCACTAATCTGCAGGAGTCATTTGGTTAGCTCAGTAGAGCCTTCCCTACCCAATCTTGCAGCTCAATCTCTGGCTACTTTTACAGAGGCTACAGGGATTTGTGGAAATTGAATCACCCTCAAGCCATCAGAGATCAAATTGACCTCAGATTGTCTCCTAACGAGAACCTATCACACATGCTGCTACAAATAGGCATACCAACCAGATATAGAGTTAAACAAAACATAAAAGGTAATAGTTTGGAAACATAAAATATAATAATACTAATATAATAATAATAATAATAATAATAATAATAATAATAATAATAATAATAATAATAATAATAATAATAATAATAATACTAATATAATAATAATAATAATAATAATAATAATAATAATAATAATAATAATAATAAAGCACACCATATTATGTACATTGGGCAAGCCACAGTAATATTGTTAGCATTATTATATTATAAAAGTAAATACAGGAAATGGTGGAGTATTAAGTTTTTTTTTTTTACAGTTGTCTATTTTATAGGTTCTCAACATGCAGTATGCGTACCCCAGGGAGTACTTCTGATGGTTCCAGGGGGTACTCGGACTTGATATATTTAAGCAAGAATAACAAACTTGAGTTTTAGAAAATGATACATTTTGTTTGAACACCAAATTAGCTTTTAGCTAATTAAAAGCAATAGTAAATGCTTGGAAATTGTTTAGAACCAATTATCATGTACTATGATTGAATATATATTTGTCAAAGGGTACTTGTGAAAATGTTTACTATGCTAGGGGGTACTCGGTAAATACAGGGTTTAAAAAGGGTACATAACAATAACATGTTGAGAAACACTGGTCTATTTAATTTAGTAAGGCACATGGTCTGTATTTAATTCCTACCAATTCTTGCAGTAAAAGGGTTAAATGGAAGAATTTGTGAAGAGTCTTGATTCCCAACTGAGCAATGGGGATTTAGTTATATAGTATGTGCTTGCCTCCATATTATCCAGTTCCAGAAGTAGGATATTGAAATAGATGTCATGTATGGAGACTGTAAGCTCTGCCAGGGCATAGATTTCAATGTCCTGGCTCAGTGCTCTTCCTCTATCATCATGCTTCCTATTTAGACTCCCTAACACTGCAGGGTGGAATATTAAGTACACCTTTAGTGTCTGCAGCTCTTTGAGTCTGAAAGGAGAAAGGGGTTGTGCAAATGTTAACATTATTATTAGAATTAAGAATGTGAAAGTGTTCAGTACGCTAGGAACTTCCCAGGCCAACATATTTGTCCAGACTAGATTGAAGGGGTAATAGGAAACTGCTCAGAGAAGAGATATATGGGAACTCTGAAACTGTTATAAGAACATATAGAAAAGAGTGTTCCTTGTTTGCATGAGACAAGAATTTCACAAGTGTTCCACAAATATTGCTTGCATGAGAGTGATGTAAGAAAAAGGCTTCTCCTCAAGAAAGGCCATATTAAATGTCAGTTGAGCTGGGCTAAAACACATTTTGAAGATTCTGAGGCCAAATGGGAAAGGGTGTCAGAGTAGACAAAAATGTTACTATTTGGTCAAAACTTCAAATGGAATCCCTGGCAGAAAACCCACAATATCCAAATGTCACCATATATAGTGTAAAGCATGGCACTGAAAGCATCCTGTTGTAGGGGTGTTTCCCTTCAGCATTGACTAAGACACTTGTTAGAATAGAAGGAAAACTGATTGGGGCAAAATCATTCTGCCGCCCTCTGTCACAAAGTTGTTAGCTGGATGAATGTTCACTTTCCATAACAACAATAATGCAAAGTACACAGCAAAAATAACCACACTGTGAAAGGAGGGGGAAAAAGTTAAATGTCCATGCATGGCAAAGTCAGAGTCCAGACTTAAAATCTGTCTGTGGAATGACTTAAGAGTGCAACTTACAAAGGTCGCCATACCAGCTCTATAAAAAAAAGTTTACAATATTGCTTTATCTAGATGTAAAAAGTTGGAAGAGAAACTTCTCCACAGACTGTAAGCTGAAATCAAAGCAAAACATGGTGTTAAATGTATCCACCTCAGAGATTCTGTGTTTCTTTTTCTTTTTTTTTTGTTTGTTTTATGTCAACAGATAGTAGGAATTTCCTTTGACCTATTTAAAACCAGTTTTATACTGATATTTTTATTCACTGTCACATGTACAGTAATACAGTTAATTTTCTAAGGATTTTACACTTACCTAAGACACCTAGTCGATAGTTGACCGTAACAACAATTACATTTCCATGACTTGCAAGAATACTTCCATCAATCATATTTCCAGTACCTTCCATGTAGGACCCTCCATGGATGTAAACCATTACTGGTTTCTTATTATTTGGATCATGGATATCTACAAGAAGGCAAAGGAAAAAAATCACTCAGATTCATTATAATGAAATCATGACTGTACATGTTTCATATACAGTATATTACTTATACAGTATTTGTCCTCATGTATGCCATACACATTAATAGCTACTGAAAAAGATCAATCTACTTGAAAGATTTATTCCCGATCAGGCAGATTTGCATCAAGTAGGTCAACAGTCACATTAAAAAAGTTGAGAGTTAAAATGGGCACAATTGTTTTGGGGGAAAAATATTGGTACATTTACCTATATTTATAATTACGCTCTTAATTGAATCATGTTTGTTACCTGCCTGAAAATATAATGAAATGAATTTCCCCCAAAAAGAAAATGAACAGCAATAACACCTAAAAGAGTTTGTCACAAGGGATAAGCAGATGAAATTTATGATCTTTATTTCACCGCAAATCTGCTCCTCCTTTTTTGTTGTTGAAAAATGTTACGAGATTGCAGCACAAATGTGCGGTAATTTTCCCAGTTCATTGCAAAGCCACATACATTATATAGACACCAGATTTGGTATGTGTATCAAAGAAATCCCAGGGAACATGCTATTAACATGCTATTATGACAAGTCCAATGCAACAGAATGTCTGAAAATTGTTCTGTTCCTTGGACAATGACCGCATTTCTGCCCATGGCACTGAGCACCATAGAGTGAACCAAGCCTTAATGAATCTGTAGTATCAGTGCTACAAACTGAACAAAACATTAAAAATTTAATGTTTAACACTTGCTTAAAGGAACATGATCAATACCCAAGTATTCTAAAATGACAATGTACAAATAATGTCTAAGTAGCTGTGTAAACATTCTCCTACGTTTCATGTTAAATATCAGAGGCAAAGGATGTATTTCATTGTGTGCAGATTTTAGCTATTTTTAGAATGTCTCATTTGCAGAGGTATGAATCTCTGCAGTGGGATATATGAATATTGAAGCAAAGTTATATGAAAACAGGTATCAGGTTTCACACACACAATAACAAATGTTTATGTTGCAAATAAGAAACATTCCCTCTGCTCTCTGTGAGAGAAAGCTCTGCATGTCTCTGATTGAGCTCTCTGCACACAGAGTTATTAGATACACTGTGAGGTAATTCCCCCCTCCCTCATGGCTCACTCTGGCATCAGATCACAGCAGACTGCCATCAGAAAAGTGTGAATGGTATTAGATAACTGTAAACAAAGAAAAAGATTCAAATGTATACACCAGTACTTAGCAGCACTTCCCAAACATTTCCTATCTCAATTGAAAAAAAACAAACATGTTAATCGATAGTGTTCCTATAATCAAAAATAAAAATACTAGGTGAAAAAGCTATGGCAAAAACAATGGTTTTTATACCGAGAATACTAAGAAGAGGTTTATATACTTACCCTTTTATGTTGGTAAATGAGTAAGTAATTTCATTGCTTAAAATTAGCTGGACGTAGTTCTTGGCTATTATAGTAAATCAATAAAAAAATGTTTACATATTTTTACAATATCAATTCTCCAGATATATGTTTAGTTGATAAGTATTTCCTCACAAAACTGGGATCTCTTTTTAGACCCCTCAAAACGTCCAAATGATAGAGATAAATTAATTGTATTGTTATGAGAAATACTACAATTTTGATCTATTAATCTGAGATTACTGTTCACACCTAAGCAGAATATAGAAAGATAAACAATGACATGTTTTAACATGGGGCTGACCCACTAAAGGAGCTATAAGTTTTTATACTACAATAAAAATGACAAGCAACTCTACAATTATTTTAGGAAAGGGTTGAAGTGGATGGTTGAGATTCCTTTGTTTGTACCTTCTTTTATGGTGCCTGTGTGTGCTGTTATGTTGTATTGCCATGATTAGTCTTGTTGTCTTGCTCTACTGGGATCAACTATAATACACTAGAAGTCTAGAGTCATAAATAAATCAATGAAAATTGGGCCACTACAAAACCTAGTAATTAGGACATGGAATTAAACTCTGATAAAATTGGGGGAAAATCAGATATAGCTGATCGCAGAAAATCTCGGTGTAAACTCCTACAGTACGGTACAGGCTTACAAGCAATTGATGGACTTCCATAGACTTATTGTAACGATCGGTGTCAGCACACAGAGAGAATCTGATTATTGGTGATCTGCAGAATCACCGATAATCTAAGTATAACTAACCTCTGGACACCTATATAGTTTGAGTGTTTGGTGCAACAGTAATGACTTTGAGTAAGACCACCCGAGGAGCAGGTGGTCATTGGCAGTATGGGCGATACTGCCTTCTGAGAAGTGCAAAAACCTTCCAGCAGCCTGAGACCTCCCAAGGGGTGGAGTCCCAGGCTGAAAGTAGGAAGAACTTGTGAGTGAGTGACACCTGAAGGTGGATGTCACTAGCAGGTCTGGAGACTATCTCTTAAGGAGAGAGATAGCTCTCAAGGTCGGGCAAGCCAGGTCGGCAACACACGGACAGACAAGGTACAGAGACAGAAGGCTAATTCGGTATCCAAAGGCAGGCAGGGTTGGCAACAGATAAACAGATGTGCGGAGGTACCAAATCAGAAAGCAGAGGGATAGTCAGCAAAGCAATAGGTCATAAAAGATATCAAACAATGCCTAGTCTTGGGTGTGAGGTCCATGGTCTCTACACCCTGGAACTAGTCTGGAGTATAATATGATGGTACACAGTATCCCTAGTCTTGGGTGTGAGGTCCGTGGTCTCGACACCCTGGAACTAGTCTGAAGTATAACAGAATGATACCACAAAGTCCCTAATCTTGGGTGTGAGGTCCGTGGTTTCGACACCCTGGAACTAGTCTGAAGTATAACACAATGATAAACAGAGTCCCTGATCTTGGGTGTGAGGTCCGTGGTCTCAACACCCTGGAACTAGTCTGAAGCATAACACAATGATAAACAGAAGTAATCTGGCTCAGTGTGAATTCCCAGGTCCTCCTGGTTCTAACACACTGTAGGATCTGACTAAGGTCTGAGTTCTTCCACGTAAGTGTTCGCAACGGCAGACAACTTGAGACTGACCAGCAATAGGTATATATAGAGCGGCGCTCTCTGGCGCCACTCACCGCTGATCAACCAATGGCCACTAGTTCTGGGATCAGCTGACTAACCTGGTCAGCTGATCCCTCCTCGTTTGGCATAAAGGTTCTGCCTCTCCGCACGCGCGTATGCCTCAGTCTGTGTGCACTAACAGGTCCAGCCACCTCAGACGCACGCTGCTGCATGCAAACCGCTGGACGCCGAATCAGCCGCCTTGCCGCCAGTCTGCGCGGCGGCTTCTCCGCAATCTCTTACACTTACGAACTTAACTAAAATAATTAAACTATTTAAATAAAATATACCCCAACAGGGGCGTAACTACAAGGAAGCAGCATCTGCAACTGCAGGGGGTCCCAGAGCTGTAAGGAGGTCCCAACTACTACTTTACTGTCTCCACTAAAAGGAGTCCATCTGCCAGATCAGGTGCTTTTGTGGCTTCACGTGTTATGAGTGTGAAGATTATGAAGTCCACACTTATTTTATGCCCCTTGTAAGATGGGCCCCCATGCTGTGTGGGTCACCAAGGAGAGGCAAGGGAAAATGTGTGAGCATTTGGGGGCCCCATAAAAGTTTGCTGGGGACCCCATGATTTGTAGTCATGCCCATGTGTCCCAATGCCTATGACATAGCCAAGTGCCTCATTTATATCATCCCTACATATGCCCATGGAAACACTGCTTGGGAAAATGCATTCTAATATGCTAGGTCAGAAAACCTTTTCATCTTAAACAACTTAACATCATTACCAGAAGTTGAGTAATATGCATATCTGATTAGTTGGGAATAGTTCTAAAACATACACTTTTCAAGATAAAATGAAAAAAAGTATGACAACCTGCAATAGACTGAGCTTCATAGTGTGTTGGAAAAAGAGAGATTTAATGTGCATATGCTAAAAATGTAATGAGGCCCAGAAACTCTGAGTCAAGAATATGATACAAGGAGCTATATTCACTAAAGATCAGTGACATTGCCATGTGCAGGGAGCACAGGGAAATTTAACCATTACCTAGGTAACATGAGCATTGCTAGTGAAAGTGTAGCATGCATGTATTACTCTAACAATGCTTCTATTGTGTTGGTAACATGAGTCATACAAATCAAATCAAAGATAGCTTTATTGGCAGGACTAAGCTTTAATACAGGCATTGCCAAAGTGAGGGGGGGGGGGGGCATGGGCTGGGGTAGGAGTACAGTAGGTTAGCACACTAAATGCACAATATATAGTCAGTGTAAGGAACAGTAAAATAGCCATATACTACATGGCAACTTTACTGATCTGTTCAAATATGTCTCAGCGGCTTTGATTTTTCAATAATAGACCATGCCTTTTCCTCCAAATGTGTTGTTTAGTGTACAAAAACAAGAACTGAGTGCAATGTGGATACTCTTTTTGAATTGTTAACTTAACCACTTCAGCCTTCAGTTGTTTTTCACCTTATGCATCCAAGCAATTTTCACCTCCCATTCATTCTCCGTTAATGTTATCACTACTTATCACAATGAATTGATCTATATCTATATATTAGGGTTTCTTTGGGTGGTACATTTTGCTAAGAATTATTTTTTTCTAAATGCATTTTTTTAAACTGTCATTTTTTATTGAATTTTTCAACATAATGTTCATTTCAAGATAAACTCAAAAGAAGCAATATTTTAGTCCTACTCATATACAGCATTATTGAAGTATTCAAGGAAAGAACAGTGGGCATAAAATAATATGAATAACATGTAAGCCTAGTTCTTACTCAAAGGAGCGTTTGTTGGTGTAATATAAACCTATTGGCTTATGAACACAAAAAAAAAAAAAAACAATAACAATGTGTCTGACGGTCAACCAGCATGCTAACAGGAATATTAAGAAAAGAATGGAAAACATTAATTATTTCTCAGTCTTTGGCCCTTATAGCTTTAAAATAATACATGCTACCATAATTAATACCCACATATTTTATTTGCCCATTTGTCCTGGTTATTACATCATTTAAATTATGTCCCTATCACAATGTATGGCACCAATATTTTAGATGGAAATAAAGGTGCATTTTTTCAGTGTTGTGTCCATTACTATTTACAAGCTTAACATTTTAAAAAAATAATAGTAATATACCCTCTTGACATGCATATTAAAAAAGTTCAGACCCTTAGGTAACTATTTATGTTTTGTTTTGTTTTTAATTGTAATTTTATTTGTGTATTTTTGGGAGTGTGGGAGGTATACAGTTAATTTTAAATGTTATTTATTGTGCATGTTTAAAAATATATATATATATGTAGATGCAGTATTACAATGTGGCCACAAAATGGCCTCACAAGTAAAGGGAGTACATGAAACTTTTTTTTTAGAAAGATTGCGGCTTCTCATAGATGCTGTTGGTCTTTCTAACTGGGGTTTAGGGCAATTTACATTTTAACAAATACCTTCATTCCCTGGGAATATTCATTTACCAGTTTCTTTAATAGCAGAAGAGTATTGTTCCTTGTTAGCCATCAGTTAAAGCAGCAAGCTTTGCACTAGGATGATATTATTTATTTGCTATCTTAAAAGAAAAATAGTAAGCTTTTGGCCAATATTCCAATACACCTTCTTCAGACTTTATTCCTATAGACTGTTAGAATGTTAAAAACAAGGATATTGGAACAGTTACAAATCTTCTATAGGGAACTACAGAGAATCCTAACTGACAACAAAGAGCAGAAATATCAGAGACTTAGAAATAAAGATGCACAAGCCGCAGAGTAAAAACTCACAGGTGTAATACACATTTTTCTCTTATCAAGCTACAAAAGTTGAAAAGGAAGTACTTTTTAAAGTCCTGTCATTCTACTCTGAGAAACCAATAGACAAGATTACACTCCGAGGTAATATGACACATTTCTTCAGAAGACTGAGACTCAAGGAATACTTTCATTTTAAGGAGGCCTGCAATAAACAGGAAGTCTGAGGAAATGAAAAAAAAAATCAACTTACCTGGAGCTTCCTCCAGCCCCTTACAGCTGTTCTGTGCCCTCGCTGCAGCTACAGTGGCTCCCGGTCCCCTCTGGTGAAGATTGCCAGGTTGGCATCTACCGCACTTGACGAGAGCCGCTTGGTGTCGCACTGACATAATCTGGAGTGTTCTGCACAGACACAGTAGTTTGCACCTGCGCAGAACACTCTAGACAATGTAACCATGACCGCGAGCGGCTCTCACGCAGGCACAGTGGATGCTGACCTGGCAAGGTCAGCATCTACACCGGAGGGGACCGGGAGCCACCAAAGCTGCGGCGAGGGCACAGGATGGCTGCTAGGGGCTGGAGGATGCCCCAGGTAAGTTGATTTTTTTTTTACATTTCCTCGGATGTTACTTAAGGAGGTATGCAATACAACACAAGCCATCTAGAACTCACACACACTAGATCTAAAATAAATACAAAAATACCCCAAGGTAAAAGAAAGACACTGGCTCAGAACATGCCATTACAAGAGAGAAAGGGCCATTAAATCCCTGAAGGAGAATGAAAACATGGAAGCAATCTAAACCAGCAGATACAGAGGGAGCCATAGTCTGCTCATCTCATTCATCTTTCTTCTCGATCTTCCTCTGCTGTTCCTCTCTTTCAAGCTCTTCACTGGCTACCAGTTCAAACTCTACATCCTAAGAGGATCCATTTCAAACTCTACATCCTAACCTACAAAGCTCTCCACAATCTCTCTCCCCTGTACATCTCCTCACTAGTTTCCAGATAACAACCCAATAGCAATCTCAGATCTGCACATGACCTACTTTTGTCCTCCTCTAGAATTACCTCCTCAATTCACGTATACAAGATTTTGCACGTGCTTCACCATATCCCCTGGAATGCCTTTCCACAACACATCCATTACTCTCCAACCCTTTATGTCATTAAACGCCCCATCAAAACTCACTTTTTTCGACAAACATACACTCTACCTTAGGCAATTTTCCCTTTGACCTTAACCGTTAATTTACAGTGCCACTGTACCACCAACACTACATGCTGAAGCCAGCCTAGCATGTACCATTTATGCTCAATCCATTTATGCTCAAAAATACAATTCCGCGGAAAGCGGTGACCATCCCTACTAGAGAGAGAGAGAGAGAGAGAGAGAGAGAGATAGAGAGAGAGAGAGAGATGAATCTACCTGGCTATCTGGGGTTCTCTTTGGACACCTGTTTAACACAAAAGGCAAGGCCATGCCTGGCTACAAATCCTTAAGCAGTTGCTGGATGGTGTAATGGTTAAGGGCTCTGCCTCTGACACAGGAGACCAGGGTTCGAATCTCGGCTCTGTCTGTTCAGTAAGCCAGCACCTATTCAGTAGGAGACCTTAGGCAAGTCTTCCTAACACTGCTACTGCCTATAGAGCGTGCCCTAGTGGCTGCAGCTCTGGTGCTTTGAGTCTGCCAGGAGAAAAGAGTGATTGTGAGGAAACGCAGAAAAGCCACCGCAAGTACTCAGAGTGAGGTGGCTGTTTCCGCGTCCAACTTGGCGGCACAACGCGGAGAAACCGCCACATGCCGCATCGGCAGAGCGGTGGAGTCCGCGTTGGATGCGGCAGATTGCGCGCATGACAATGTTAATGACAGTGTGGTTGGACGCGGGGAGGCCGTCGCTTGCTTGGAGAGCAGCGCGGCGGTTCCCGCGCCCGAGTCAGCAGATACATTGCAAAACATGTCTGGTGTGGCTGGGACTGATAGTCCACACAGGTTCAGAAGGACGCGCGCGCTGAGAGGCAGAGCTTATATGACAGCCAGAGGAGAGTCAGCTGACCAAGCTGGTCAGCTGACATTTTCACCAGTTCTCATTGGTCCAGCACTTAGGGGTGGTGCTGGAGAGCACTGTGGTATATATACTGGGTGCTGGTCATTTCTCTGGCGTCTGGCGTTGCGATCACTACGTGGTAGCACTCAGACCTTGTCAGTATCTGTGTTCTAGACCAGTTTCCAAAGGTGTTGATGATCACGGAGCTCACACCTTAGCTTAGGAATATTGTATTGTACTATTTGTTATGACCTTCTGCCTGCCTCACCATTCCTCTGATCTCTGACTCTGTACCTTGCTATTCTGATATCCTGTTGCCAAACTCTGCCTGTCCATTGGATTCCGTATCTGTCTCCTGAATCTGTACCTTATCTGTCTTTGTGTTAACGACCTGGCTTGCCCGACCTCGAGAACTGGCCTTACTGTTAGAGGCAGTTCCCAGACCTGTTAGTGACACCCTCATTGGTGTCACTCACACTCTGTCCTTCCTACTCTCAGCCTAGCTCCTCCCCCGGGAGAGTCTGGGCTAACGGAAGGAACGTACTTCTGTGCAGTATCTTGTACTGTCTAGCACCCTCTATAGCGTGCTCTCCTCAAAGTATTTCTGTTGCCCCAAACACTCTCATCCTTCAGGTGTCCAGAGGTTAGAAGATATATCTGATTATCGGTGATACTGCAGATCATCAATAATCGGGTATATTCTGCATTTTCGGTGATACTGCAGATCACCGGTAATCAGACCCTCTCTGTGTTACACCGATGGTTATAGTGATATAAATGTTATTTGTCTTGTCTAATTTTTCTTTTGGATTGAGCATAAATGGTACATGCTAGGCTAGCTTGTTAGTTACCTACCATACACTGAGACCTGGGTTCAATTGCCAGCCATGGTATGTAAGCTGGCTTTTGAAATACTGGAATTCCCTGGCAGATGAGACGCTCCTCCCTCCGGTAGGAGGGAATAGGTAGAAGGGTAGAAGGGAGGTGGGAGGATGAGACTAATTAAACTCTCCCTAGCAGAGTGTGTGTAGCCGCTGTCCCTTAACTAATTAGTATAGGTAGACGAGTGAGTCAAATGGCTCAAGGACCTTGCCTTTTATAGGGGGGGTGGGGCTCCAGCAGAGAGTGCAGTCTGATTGGCAACAATGTGCCTGCTGACTGTGATGTAGAGGGTCAAAGTTCTGCTCAATAGAGCATTATGGGGCAAATCGAACTTCCGGGAAAGTTCGCCTTTGGCAGGCGACCGCGAACCACCGAAGTTCACCGGGAACCGTTCGCCGGCGAACCGTTCGGGACATTTCTACCCCACAGTAGTTACACCAAGCATACAGAAGATTCCCTGTGTCATTTATTTTAATTTCTAGTATGGTCCTTTAAACATTCAAAAGTCACTGTATACTATATACGTCAGTGCCCACACTTGCTCTGACGGACTTATGTTATTGTAATGCCTTTATAGGGGTAGCCTGGTCAGGTGTTGTAAATAACAGATGTTAAAGCCTTTTTTTTTACATGCCCCCCAACTGTCATATCCCATTGAAAGCTCACGCCGCCTAACCACTATTCCTCCGGCGATGATACTAGAGAAAGGTCCCCGCACTCTCCCTGCAGGGCAGGCATTCGGGGAGGCAGCTCCCAGCACAACGCGGACACTGCTGTGTAATGACATGCTAGAGCCGCTCTTCCTGTCCACTGAATTGTCGGTTCTCTGGCTGCTTGCAATGCTTCATATGAATCATTGCTGGGTCTCTGCCTGCTTGCAATGATTCATTGCAAGCAGGCAGAGACCCGGCAATGATTTATATGAATCATTGCAAGCAGACAGAGAACCGGCAATGTTTCATACGAATCATTGCAAGCAGGCAGAGAACCGACAATGATTCATATGATATCATACTGTGAGAGCAGCAGAAGATATCCATAGAAAGTATTACAAGTGTTGAAGTCTGCACTGTATTAAATTGTCCAGTGCCCTACTTGTATTTTCATTTTATTTGAAATGGCATCATGTTTTTGTTGTCAAGTTGCTAAAAAAAGATTGTTATGCAAAGTTACTTTAAAAAGACAAAGGGGCCAGTGGCTACCCAGTCTCCTCTCCCCTCATTGGTCAGCTACAACAAAACAAAATGTGCTGATAAGAGTGTATTTACATTAAAAATATAATTTCCCATACATAATCTGTATGGTTGGTATAACCTAGGACATAGTCAATACAGATCATTTTAGATTTTTTTGATTTTTTTTTTAATGTATTTTATTGATGAGTTGTTTTGTGAGCAACTAACAAGTTTTTTTTTCTTATTACATTTACTTTTGCATACATAATTACACTTACAGAAGGCAATAAAGTTAAGCTACTTTCCCTGCAGTTTTCTTTGCTGCTGTAATATTAAAGTTACATATCACATAAGCACTTGAATACGGCTAGAATAAATTACTTCCTACTGCAATGCCAAAATTGAAAGGGTTGTGCTTGTGACATTTTGAATATGTAACTAAGTTGGTTTACATAGAAAAGCATAATAGCTGTTCTTAAAACCTTGCAGATTAAACATACTGGAAAGACCCATTGAACATGCATTACATAGCAATTGCACTAACATTATGATTTCTTTTAAAGTGTTCTCATCAGCAAAAAATGTTTTAAAGCTGTTGCATTGTTGCACAGTCCTGTTTTAAAGCAGGTTTAACTTAAAAGCGGAATTCAACATTTTGAGATTTACATTTTTTTTAAATATTAAAATCATGAAAAGATTTTAACTGCAGAGGATTTTGTGGCTTGCTGTACTGGTTTTGGCAAAGTATTATGTAAACTACTTAAAGAGATTATAACAAAATTTCAGCCTTATTTCTTCTATCCTATGAGTTCCTATACCTGTTCTAATGTGGTCTGGATTACTGCAGCCTTTTCTAAGTTTCACTGTCTCAGATATATATATATATATATATATATATATATATATATATATATATATATGTATATATATACATATATATATATACACACACACATCACTTCCTGGCTGGTGCCATGTTTTTTGTTTGTAAACACTGCCTAAAACTGGCAATTAAAAGCCAGGATCACAGCAGGGAGCAGCGGAAATGGCAAAGAGGGACCCAGGAGAACACAGTGACTCTATTAGTATAATTTTTTATTGTACAAATCGGACAGTACAGATTCTCTTTAATGCCTGGCTGGTGTTTTATCTATCTATCTATCTATCTATCTATCTATCTATCTATCTATCTATCTATCTATCTATCAATCACCAGTATAATGTAAACACGTAATCAAATCGGAAAATTGCTGCTTATGGATTACTTTAAGTGTATGGTAGCTACGTAGAAGGAAGTATATATAGTTCATTTTATTGTGATGATGAGAAGGGTAGGCTCTGGATATACCACAATTGTATCCTTTAACAAGTTACCGTATGTAATATGCATGGTTAGTAGCATTCAAAAATGTTTTTTTCTGAGATAGTAGATCTTTGCAATGCATCCTTTTTTCTTTTTCAATGCCTCAAAACTCAATTCATACTATTAACTTGACTTCGTATGCACGTTATAATGCATGCATATTACATCCCAAATAGTGTGTACATTGCTTGAATATATAATATGTTAATAGATATTCTATATTGCTAATTGTTATATTGTTAGCCTGAGGTTGCCAGTCACTGTATTTTTGGGTTGCTGCTGATAGAGATGTCGCGAACCTCCGATTTTCTGTTCGCGAATACTGTTCGCGAACTTTCGCGGAAGGTTCGGTTCGCGTGAACTTTCGGGAACCGCAATAGACTTCAATGGGGAGGCGAACTTCAAAATTTAAAAACATTTCTGCTGACTGGAAAAATGATAGAAAAGATGTTTCATGGGGTCTAATATCTGAAGGAAGACATGGTTGAGTAAAATACACATCAAAAGTCCCAGAAAAAAATCTGGATTTAATACAAAGCAGTGTTTTAAGGTCAGAAATCTCATTGAATTCAATTGCAGGCCTACACTGCTTTATGACATCAGGAATCCCTCTCTCACTTCCTCCACCCTCCCTCCCTCCTCTCTCCGGAAGGAGGGTCTCATCTTCCAGGGTATGTAAGCTGGCTTTTGATATAGTACAATTCCGTGGATTAAGCAAGCTAATTTTTCTCTTGGATTGATCATAATGGTACATGCTAGGCTGGCTTCAGCATGTAGTGTGGTTGGTGGTATAGTGGTTAAATGAGTTACCTACCGCACACTGAGACCTGGGTTCAACTCCCAGCCCAGCCTGGGTTCAATTCCCAGCCACGGAATGTAAGCTGGCTTTTGAAATACTACAATTCCCTGGATGATGAGACCCTCCTCCCTCCGGGAGGAGGGAGTGAGGAAGTGAGGGAGGAGCAAGTGAGGGAGTGAGGGAGGAGGGAGTGAGGAAGTGAGGGAGGAGGAAATGAGGGAGTGAGGGAGGAGGGAGTGAGGAGTGAGGGAGGGGGGAGTGAGGGAGGGGAGAGTGAGGGAGGAGGGAGTGAGGGAGTGAGGGAGGAGGGAGTGAGGGAGGAGGGAGTGAGGGAGTGAGGGAGGAGGGAGTGAGGGAGGAGGGAGTGAGGAGTGAGGGAGGGGGGAGTGAGGGAGGGGAGAGTGAGGGAGGAGGGAGTGAGGGAGGAGGGAGTGAGGGAGCGAGGGAGTGAGGGAGGAGGGAGTGAGGGAGGAGGGAGTGAGGGAGTGAGGGAGGAGGGAGTGAGGGAGGAGGGAGTGAGGGAGTGAGGGAGTGAGGGCATGAGGGAGTGAGGGCGTGAGGGAGGAGGGAGGGAGGGAGTGAGGGAGTGAGGGAGGAGGGAGTGAGGGAGTGAGGGAGTGAGGGAGGAGGGAGGAGGGAGGGAGTGAGGGAGGAGGGAGGAAGTTAGGGAGTATAAGGAATAACAATCCGCTAGGAACAAACTTACAAGATCCTAACTAAACTCTCCCTAGCAGAGTCTGTCAGCAGCTGTCCCTTAACTAATTACTGGAGGCAGACGAGTGAGGAAAACGACTGCAGAACCTTGCCTTTTATAAGGGGGGGTGGGACTCCAAGAGTGAGTGCAGTCTGATTGGTGACAATGTGCCTGCTGACTGTGATGCAGAGGGTCAAAGTTCTGCTCAATAGAGCATTATGGGGCGAATCGAACTTCCGCAAAAGTTCGCCTTCGCCGGCGAACTCGAACCACCTAAAGTTCGCCTCTAACCGTTTGCTGGCAAGCGTTCGGGACATCTCTAGCTGCTGATGGCTATTATTTGCAATGTCACTTCATATATAATACACCACTTAAACACCCTTTATTTATTTATGTGTCTAAAACTCCTCATTTCACAAAGCCACAGATTGTCTCAGCTGTTTACAGGGTTCCTACAAAGAAGAAAAAAAACGGTATAATGTTAAAGGGATCCTGAAGTGAGTGGAACATGGATGCTGCCATCTCCAGTCTGTCATAAATAATGCCAGAAGGGATGCTTATTCAGCTTTTGCAGAATTGAAATTTCCGCATTTCTGATAGACACAAGAAAGATTTTTGGGTCAGCACCCATCCAATGTAGGGAGAAACGTGTGCCCAAGCTTATGGCATTCCACACCACTGGAGCCGTTGATTCAGTAAATCCACATGGAGCAGGCACCAACGATGAAAATAGTTATCTCTTTATTGATCACATCAATTAAAATCAGCAGTGATATAACAATGACAGACCGCTGTTTCGAGCCATGGGGCTCTTTATCAAGTCGTCAAAACTGCAATTTTTTTTTGACAACTTGATAAAGAGCCCCATGGCTTGAAACAGCGGTCTGTCGTTGTTATATCACTGCTGATTTTAATCGATGTGATCAATAAAGAGATAACTATTTTCATCGTTGGTGCCTGCTCCATGTGGATTTACCGCATTTCTGATTGGAACTCGGAAATCAGAACTCGGAAATCGGGAAACAAAACTCGGAAATTGGATTTCTGCAGTAATACTGCAATACCGCAACTCAGTATTTGAGCCCAATCACAGAATTTGGAAGTATTTGGCCAATCAGAGAATGCAAAAAGGGACAAAAAAAACTACTACTCACAAATCAGAACTTGGAAATTGGCATTACCAACCATCCCTAAATGCTAGTTGCCTGACTTCACTGGCTGCATGCTTGTTGCAGGTGTGTTACTCAAAACAACTAAAACCAAAAATCTCAACATAGCATCCAGGTAACTGCCATTACTTATAAGTGAATGAAGACGGCAGCCTTTGTATCCCTCTCACTTTATGTTCTCATTAACTGGTTGCCAACTGCGTCACACCGATTGGAGTGAGCATGGCTGCAGACCCAGGACCGCCTGACACAGACTGGCGCAGCAAAGTTCTGGGGCTTCATTTTGCAGGAGATCGCACGCATGCTGCGCGCACATCTCCTGCTTGGTAGGTGGAGCGGAGCCGCTTGGAGACTGTTAGACGGCAAAACTGCCATCTAATTAGCATGTACAGCTCTGCGATCTAAGGCAGCACTGTACTGGGGACAGCCATGTGACACAACTGTCCCCTCTGTTGCTGCGGAAGTGATCCGCTGTCATAGGGTGAAGCCTATGACAGCAGATCATGCTGATTGGCTGGCGGGGTAGGTAGGGAGAAATCAGGGTAAAAAAAACAAAAAACATAAATTTGTTAATAAAATAATAACAAATATTTATGTAAAAAAAAACAACATTGGGGGAGTGATCAGACCCCACCAACAGAGAGCTCTGTTGGTGGGGAGAAAAGGGGGGGGAGGGATAACTTGTGTGCTGAGTTGTGCGGCCCTGCAGCAAGCCCTTAAAGCTGCCTGTGGTTGTGAAGTGGTTATTGCTAAGTACACATAATACAATTTACTGGCAGATCTACCTGCCAGATCGATTATTTCTAACATGTCCAATCTCATTTTCGATCGATTTTCCGACTGATCTTCCATAGAAGTGAACAGAAAATTAGTCGGAAAATCGATTGGAAATCAGATCGGACATGTTGGAAATAATTGACCTAGCTAGTAAATCTGCCAAAAAATTGTATTGTGTGTACCTAGCATAAGGCCTAACCGACCAGTGCAGTTGCACTGCTTTGCTTTGATAATGCAATATGTCTGTGCACTCTGTTTTTTGTTTTTTGTAGGCATTTCCTGTATGCATTATGGATGTTAATGAGATGCTCTTTTGGCTGAAAAAGATCTAATTTATTATCAGAATTTTTAGTGACTGCCCTAGAAAGCTCTTGCTAGAATATATTAGTTCTATACATATATAGGTAGACTTGGGTGTCTATGTTCTTATCAATGCTCAGCAATTAATCAAGATATATTCTGAAACTGCCCTATCTATAAATACATATGCAGACAATTTCAGTCCTACTTGGATTCTGATTAACTCTTTGCAGAGAGCATGCATATGGAATAATACATGGATTTACATATCCCACGATATACAGATGTAAAAACCTAGTTAATCCAATATTCAGTGCTAATTAGTAGTGGGTTGTGTGAACAATAGATTGTGTGAAAATGAATTCTGGCAATTCTCAGATTAATTCTTAAAATTAGTAGTTATTGGAAGAATAAAAATGTTATTGTATTATTAATAGAAGGACTAAAGTAAGTGGCTAAATAGTAATTAGATTAGAAGTGTAAAAATAATATACACTAGCAAATGTCCCCCTACCACATATCTGTCAGCCGACGACTTTGCATCATACTTTACAAGCAAGATTGATGCAATACGTAATATCTTCAACACACAATCATTTTTACCAGCTCAACCGTCACCTATAAATTCCTTCTGTCCGCCTGCACCCTTGGTCACCACTAACTGCCTTCCCCCCGCTCCACAAGACCACTCTCCCACTCTAACATCTTTCACCACACTAACTGAACAGTGTCTTTCCTCACTAATCTCCAAAGCACCTCACTACCTGTGCCCTGGATGCCATTCCCTCTCATCTAATCCCTCAGCGTTCCTCCTCCTTTAATCCCGCTCTAACAACTCTATTCAACCTGTCTATCTCCACTGGTACTTTTCCTTCCTTATTCAAACAAGCTATCATCACACCACTAATCAAAAAACCCTCTCTTGATCCAACTTCTCTATCCAACTACCGTCCTGTCTCGCTCCTCCCCTTTGCTTCTAAACTGCTGGAATGTCACATCCATTCAGAATTGTCTGCCTTTCTCTCTACCAACTCCTTACTTAACCCCTTTCAATCTGGATTCTGCACACACCATTCCACTGAAACTGTCCTCACGAAAGTTGCTAATGACCTACTGGTAGCTAAATCCAAAGGCCAGTTCTCCATTCTAATACTCCTTGACCTTTCCTCTGCCTTTGACACGGTTGATCATGCTCTGCTTCTGCAGACACTCATCTTTAGGAATCAAGGGGCAAGCACATTCCTTGATCTCCTCTTATCTCTCTGGACGCTCTTACACTGTCTCCTTCTCTAACACCAATTCCTCCCTACACCCACTGTCTGTTGGTGTACCCCAAGGCTCTGTTCTTGGGCCACTTCTTTTCTCAATCTGCACTCGTGGTTTGGGACAACTAATTAACTCTTTTGGCTTCCAGTATCACCTCTATGCGGATGACACCCAAATCCATCTCTCAGCTCCTGACCTGTCCTCACTACTATCCAGAGTCCCCGACTGTCTACGTGCCATTTCGGCATTCATGTCCTCCTGCTTCCTCAAACTCAACATGACTAAAATGGAAATTGTGATTTTTCCACCACCGCTATCTACACCCCCACCAATTGCAACCATAACTGTAGACAACACCCCAATAACCTCAACCACTAAGGCCCGCTGCTTGGGGTTTTTACTTGACTCAGAGCTCTCCTTTAAACCTCACATTGCCTCATTAACCACCACCTGCTATTTCCAGCTCAAAAATATATTCCGTATCCATCCCTTCCTCACACAAGAGGCCACCAAAATGCTTGTTCATGCCTTAATCTTCTCTCGCCTAGACTACTGCAACACCCTGCTAGCACCTCTCCAATCCCTCCTAAATTCAGCGGCCCACCTCATTCACCTTTCCACATGCTTTTCCGATGCAGCCCCACTGTGCCGTTCTCTCCACTGGTTACCTATTACCCAGAGGATCCAGTTCAAACTCTTGACTGTAACATACAAAGCCCTCCACGAGTTGTCTCCTCCATACATCTCCTCACTAATCTCAAGATATTGCCCCTCCCGCAACCTTCGCTCCTCCCAAGAAATTCTCCTGGCCTCTAAGCTGATCACCTCCTCTCATGCTCGCATCCAGGACTTTACACGAGCATCATCCCATATCTTGAACTCTCTTCCACAGCCTGTACGTCATGCTCCAAACCTGGACATCTTCAAACACACTCTTAAAACACACCTTTTCAGACAAGCTTATAACATTCTATAGCCCTTATTTACTTATCTGTCACAATGTAACCAGAGGAAAAGGAAAACTGGCTCATCCATCCTCTACCTCCTTACCTAGTGTGTTCGCCACAACCCATTAGATTGTAAGCTCGCAAGGGCAGGGTCATCCTCCTAATGTTTACTGTTTTTGTAACAATATTTGTGCTGCTTGAAACTCTGCTGTACATTTGTTTGTTGTATCTATGTTCCCCTTGTCGTCTTATTGTGCTTTGTAAAGCGCTGCAGAACATGTTGGCGCTATATAAACAAAAAATAATACTAATAATAATAATGTATGCCTATTCGGCACAGTGTAAATTGGAGGATAGCGTACTGCATGGATATGTGTTTGGCCTTTGTGTACAACACATTCAGTTTAAACAGTGTATAGTGTTGAGGACATTGGTAAATGTACTACACGAATGCATGCAGCCTGTGAGCAAATGCAATGGTAAGTGTATAGTGTGTGGTTATACAATGAATAGGTAAGCATATAGCAGGTTGTACATCAGTGGATCTCGGAGCTTCCTGAATATATTGGAGCTACACAGGCCATATCTCACCCTAAAGGAAAGTCCTCATTCATAAACTTTGTTGTGTAGTAATTATGGCTTTTAAAAATTCATCGATTTTTCAGAATCATTTAGGGAAAGGATAACACTGACATCAGCTGGATAGAGCTTTCAACTCATTGCATAAATGAGAAATGAAAGTAAAAATAAAAAGAAGCAACTCAAGCAACTCAAGGAGGATTAAAGACACCAATATGTGATGATATTACTCCGCATGGTGAAGGAATTTTAATGTAAGCTCTAGACAAAAAAGATGACATACAAGCGTCAGGGATGGTCGTAGTCAGCCAACTTCGCTACGCTGGAACTACGCGTAGTTTTACGCAATTACGCTTCGCCAAACTACGACTTTGAAATAAAATATTCGTTTTGTATGCATTTCGTAGACTACGCATTGCAATACGCAATTACGCACAATGCAAAGCGTAGTTTATGCGGATGCTTATGCCCGTATGCAGAAAATTTTACGCATTCATTCCTTTTTTTTTTTTAATGCTTGTACTGGGAACTCTTCCATGCGTACATTACCCTTTCCAATGCGTAAATTTGTAAGCATACAATCGCACGCAGAAAAGTAGATGCAAGTAACGCATTCGTAGTTCACTACGCAATACACTTGTTAACTACGCATAGTGGGCGTAAGCTACGCGTAGCGGTACTTTACTACGCGTAAATTCGTAAGCGTAGTTTTGAAACTTCACCTACGAACTACAATGCGTAGATGCGAACTACGATGCGTAAATTCGCACTGACGTAGTTTCTTGCTCATACCTGACAACCGTGCTTATATAATGCCATTAGAGTAATCCACAGACGTTAATGTAGATGCCTCTAGCTTATAATACAACCAAAAGGAAAATGAATGAAATTAAATAGTGACGACTCCCCTAGATAAGTCAAATTGCATAATTTCGGTTGCATATATGTGTTTTTACACATATAATTACTACACCTCATAGTTTCAAAAAATACACCATCCATAAGAATAAATGGTGCGCACTGTACAAGGTGTACATACATTTGGCACTGACTACATTTAGCTTAATACATAAAGCTCACACACATGAAAAAAAATAAAAAATCAGGAATGGGATAAACAGAAAATGAACCTAAAACATGAGTAAGGAAGAAGCAATGTGCCCAAAGACGCCCAACGCAAATTTATAAATCAATCTCTCTCTCTTTTCAGAATACACTTATGAAATAATTTAGGGATTTCTCTGAAATGTATAATGGCTGCCTAGGTTTATGGCTAATGTTAAATAAATCATAGTTAATTCTGCATTCACACCACTGAGAAAAGAGAAGATAAAAAGGTGAGTTGCAACAAGGCTGTAATGCACTGGGAATGATAATGCTTCTGTCACCAGCGCAATGGAGCTGTTATTTCGCCTACACAATATCACATTTTCTTAGTTGTCAACGTCTATTTGCTGCCTTATTCCCAGCTATACACTTTTGAAAGCTGGTCTGCTCCACAATCGCTGGCACAAGTTTATCTTCAGCAGCAGCAGAGCTGTCTAGCGAACTAGAAGTGTTGAAGAGCCATAAGTCTTGGTTATATTTTCTCGCCTGTAGCTGAAATACAGAGCTGCAGCTGTCACCCTCATATTGCTTCCTTTTAGGGCTGCCTGAGCAGAATAATTAGTTTAAACCATGATAGAGGACACCTGTCCAGCAGAGAAGTTGGGGAGAAAAGGGAGATATCCCTCTTGAGAACTGCTGTCCAATAAAACATAACTGGCATGGACATTTTTTATTTTTCAGAACAAGGTCTTCAAATATTTGATGGCAACAAAATTGTTGCATTTTAGGTACAACACAGGTCAGAAAATAATACAGCCTATGGGAAACCATAGAGCGAGAGCATGTGCATAAGTGTATAGCCTGCGGGTCTACATCATGTAAAGAAGTGTACAGGGTATGTGTATGTGACTATGTGGACAGTGGTGCTCGGATAATTTCCGTGATCACGGAATTGCCGTAATTCTCGACCATTTTTTCACTATTCGACTGCCGAATCCGAAGCCGTGATCGATTTTCAATCATGGTATTCAACCACGAGGCAGCCGTGAATACAAATATTCAGGCTGTGATCATGCTGGTGATCACAGTAGAAAGCCATGATTAGTTAGATCATGATTGGGTGGAAATGATGTCCCTGGGCCAATCAGAGGCCCCCAAGCCAGGCCCTAGCAATCAATCATAGGAGGGGAGGCTATGCCCTCCCCTCCTGTATATAAAGTGGTGGCCATGATGAAAAGCTCCATCCTTGCTAGACTGTGGCACTGAGAGGATCATCTCCAGGCCATTTGTTACTAAAGCAAGTGTGTTTTGTCTTAAAAACATAGCGTTTTTAGTCCTAACATTACTCTTATACTATATTTGATACTTGTATTCAGCTAGCTAGCAGTGAGTGATTACTAAAGTTAGTTGTAGTCAGTGTAGTTGTCAGTGAGAGAGTGTACTGATTGCTGTGCTTAGTGCAGTGCAGGCAGGTTCACTGATTCTATCTACTACGGCTCTATTACTGACTGTATACTTGTATTTAGCTAGCCAGTGAATGATTAACTTAAGTTAGCTGTAGTCAGTGTAGTAGTCAGTGACAGTGTACTGATTTGCTGTGCTTAGTGCAGGCAGGTTCAACTTCACATTGATTCTACTGCTCTATTACTGTATACCTTTTAGCTAGCTAAGCCAGCCAGCCAGCCAGTGATCAGCTTCAGTTAGTTGCAGTTACTGCCACTGGTCAGTCACTAAGTTTTGCTAGTGACATTGTACTGTTCTATTAGTGCAGGCAGACCGCTGTCCACTCATTTTTGTGCTCTTTATTATTTTACTGTATCACTTATATACAGCTCATTAGCCAGTGATCAACTTCAGTTAGTTGCAGTCACTGCCAGTGTTCAGTCACTAAGTTTAGTCAGTGACTTTGTACTGTTATATTAGTGCAGGCAGACTGCTGTCCACTAATTTTTGTGCTCATTATTTTACTGTATTACTTGTATTCAGCTCATAGCCAGTGATCAACTTCATTTTTTTGTATTCACTGCCACTGTTCAGTCACTAAGAGTGAGGGTCATCACACTGGCTTATTATTCATGTTCCAACTCGCTGGAACTCAACTCTGGCAATGTTGGAGCAGCTGTGGCAGCACAGGACAGCTCTTACCAACTACATATGTCGTCAAGACAACCTGCAACTCCAAGTGATCATCACCGCAGCTCAGTGGACACAGATGCAGCAAGTGTGCCTGGTCCTGACTCCCTTCCTGCAGGGAACCAAGATAGTGAGCCGGGAGCGGGAATCCGTTTATGAGTGGGTGCCCTTGGTTTGCCTGCTGGACAGGGCAATGTCTGATCTAATGGAAGAGGGGGAGGCAGCCCCTGAGGCAACTGGATCAGGAGCAGGCAGCACAATCCCCTCACAGGAGGAGGACTTAGACATAGTGGAGAAGAAGGAATTGGAAGTCCCCCTAACCTGAATGCTGAGGCGTGCCGCTGCTGTTGTATGGGGGTGGAGGACTGAGGAGGATGACACTATGCAGGAAGAGGATGACGAGCATGTCCTCTGGGACAAAGATGTTGTTGCCAATGCCCACCTGTTACCCATGGCTGCGCACATGTTGTGCTGCCTTTGCAGGGACCACCGGGTGATGGGTGAAAGGGAGGACATCTGAATCACCTTGATGCTGAAGAGGAAGCTGGGGGAGTTTATGTCGCCATCCACCACCGAGCAATGCACAAGGGAGTTGCAGGAGGCCCTTGTGCACAGACTCCTGGAAGCATTCCCACAGCCTTCCACCCCCACTGTTGCTATTCTGCCATTTCAGCAACAGGTGCCTGCAGCCACCACCAGCAGCAGCAGCCGGCTCCCTGGAGACATGCTGATCCTAAGCAAGAGCCTGTATGCAGTACAATTGCCCTGAGCAGCGGTGCCAGACACAGCATCCTTCTCTAACCAGCACCAGCAGTGATTGACCAGCATGGTGTCTGATTACATGGGGTAGTTCAGCGGGCTTGACAATGACAGCCCCATGGACCCCATGGAGTACTGGGTCAAGAGACTGGACATCTGGAGGGAGCTTGTCCAGTACACCCTGTAAGTCCTGTCCTGCCCCCTTTTCAGTGTCCTCTCCGAGAGATGCTTCATTGTGGCCGGTGGCGTGGTCACCGAGAAGCGCTCTCGGCTGCCCAACACCTCTGTGGACAAACTCACCTTCCTGAAAATTAACCAGGCTTGAGTGGAAGGTGAGTTCCTGGCTCCTGCTGTCGGCCACAGGGGGACATAAAGTGCCTGCTGCAATTTTTTAACAATACCTGCCTTTCCAAAGCAAATTAGAACCTGCCTGGTACTCATAATTGGCCTGGTTTCGTTCATATTTTGCTGTGGTGACACCAGTGAGGTGCCATGGTCATTCTCTGCTGCTGTGCTGACTGCTTAGTCCTTCTCCTCCTGCTGCCGCTGATGTTCCTTGATTTAACTACTAAAGTCTACGTTCCCACTGCCAGGGTCCACAGATGCATACAAATTTTTGGGCAGCATTATCATGCTGTGGTACCACCAGTGAGGTGCCATGGTCGTTCTGTGCTGCAGTGCTGACTGTTGCTGCTTAGTCCTCCTCCTCCTGCTTCTGCTGATGTTTCTCAATTTAAATTCTGAAGTCTACCTTCCCACTACCAGGGTCCACGGATGCATACAATTTTTTGGGCAGCATTATCATGCTGTGGTACCACCAGTGAGGTGACATGGTCATTCTATGCTGCCACGCTAACCGCTTAGTCCTCCTCCTGCTGCCAAAGATGTTCTATTTGACTACTAAAGTCTGCGTTCCCACTGCCAGGGTCCATGGACAACTCTGCTACAATGTCATTGCTTTCGCTTCAAGAAAAAAAAAACTTTTACAAAAACCTCTCTGGGTGTTTTTGTGGAATCACCCACTCATCCTCCTCCAGTAGTACCATTAATGCCAAGTGCCATTGGGACTTGCCATCTCCTCTGCGATTGCTTAAAGCATATTTCCCTGTTTAAAACCAATTATTACCAATTAATAGCCCAATTTAAAGTGTTGATTTAACTTTAAAATCCATTTTCTCAAAAACGTAAAGTTCTTTTTGGAATTTTTTTTGTTTAAATTGTAGCCCCTTATCACCTTTATAATATAATTGTAGCATGCATGGGGGCTTTAATAATAGCTTAAAAGCTATTCCGTGATCATGGCCGTGGCTAGCCGTGATTGCCTCATTCACGGAAAAAATCTTAGTCGAAATTGTGAGTCCGCCTCAAATCTGGAAATTAATCATGCCAGATTTATCTCAAATCCGGATTTTTTTCAATCACAGCCGAATAAGTTGAATCCGTGATTAGGGGTACCCGAGCACCGCTGTATGTGGATCAAAACTCCTTTTGGAGCAGCAGGAATGAGATGGGCCAGTATGTGAGTGTTTGGGCACTTGGTGTGTTGGAGAAGGGTTGCACTGCTCTTGTGATGTCCACTGTAGGTTGTGGCCATATAACTCTTGGAGGAGAGATTATGCATGAAAGATCAGCAGGACTTGGAAATATTAATTGGTTTAACATACATCTACAGTAAAGACAACCTATGATTCTCTTCAAAAATGCTTATGTATGTGACAGTTTTATATGTGTTTCTTTTATCATCAATAACATTGGATAGTAGAAAAAACTTACCTCCATCCCAATTAGTGCTTTATCTGCCAATAGACATATCCAAGAATTTCCAAAACTGACAGTAAGCTCACTTTCATTTTTGCAGCACTAGCAATAGTACTCTGTCTGCCCTGTTAGCAGTTGATTATTCTATAAGACTGCCTTAAACATTCCTATGATATTTTGTAGCAGCTTTAATAAGTGACAAATGGTAATATATTGACTAGTAGAAAACATTTACATTCTTGTCTGTATATTCAAGTACTGTTGCTAAGGCTGCCAAGAAAAAAATAATATTTTCTAACACAATTGAAAATTGCAAAAATTACTTAATACTTGTCTATAGTTACAGCAATAAATTTGAAATTTCCAATACAAAATTAAAGGGTCACTTTAAAAATATACATGAGGCTCCAAAAAACTATTGGTTTTGGTACATAAAAAGAACTGGATGAAAATATCATGCATCAACATCTTTGGTTCCATGCTGCTGTAAAAGATGATTGAGTCCAACCAAGCTAATAATGGAAAAGCAGTTGAGATTGTAGCCATAACTGGGGCTGTTGCCATAAATCCAAGTTGGTGAAAAATGAATGTGCGCTATTTCTAACTACAGTAAAGCAATATTTTAAGTATCTGACAGTATTTGGTAGAAAGTAAATGACTGTTGCACATTTACCAAATTGCTGTAGAAACCTAGAATCCACAAAAATATTGTCTAATTTTAGGACAACTCTCTCTTTATTTAATACACGTGAAACTCAGTGTTGATTAATCATGCATTAATTCAAAAAGAGGTGTGAAATCTTGTTTCAAACATTTGAAATGGAGTAAGAAAATATTTTGTTTTCAAATGATGAGGAAATAAATATTCCTTAGTAGAAGAAAAGAAGAAAAAAAAAAGAAAAAAGAAAATTCTCCATAAGAAAAGAAAAAAAACTCTGAGTGAGTTGGAAAAAAAAATATCATGCACCACTTAGAGCTTGAATATGAAAAAAAATACCTTCATCTTCACCACGATCATTATTGGCAATATCATCTGCTTGTTTCTTTGTGTTGGCTCCTAAGGGTTATAGCAAGAAGAATAAAAAAGAAAAAAAAGATAATTCAAATACAATATTTTGTTTGACAAAAATGGCAAAAAATGTAGAAAAAGTCTGGAATACGAATGTAACATCATGTTACATTGTAGAAAAAGATTTAAACAAAAGATTAAAAAAAAATAGACTGAAGTGAAAATGTATTTTAATTCCCATGAAGAGAAGGTGAAATGATACTTGACGTAAGTTAGTTGCTTAAATTAAAAGTTCTATATGAAAAATATTCAAAAAAGAATCAAAAAGTGTCAAAGTTGCTGAAGAAAATATATAACGTGTTTAATTTAATGGACAATAGAATAGAAAAAATGTAATGATTCACTAGTGTAGATGATTGACGGCACACTCCATACGTTTCCAGGAAATATTAAGACATTCGCTATCTGCACAGTGATTGTTCAGTAGTAGTGATAAAAACAAAAATAGCACAAAAGAAAGCATAACTGTTTCATTATTACTCACAAAAATCTTAGAAATATCTTTTTACATTTTTATATTTTCTTTAATATTATAGTAAAAAAAAGTTTAAAAAGAATTGGTTACTATCAAAATAATACTTAGACATATTGCAATATGTCATTAATGCAACACAGTAAATGATGCTGGGTAGGTGGTTTAGGATAACAGCAACTAGGGCGGGTTCATACTCGGGAGCCTTTCAGCACTTTGCTGATCACCAACGATCAGCAAAGCATTGTGAGTAATGTATACCTATGGGATCATTCCTACTGCAGCGTTTGTAATTGCATGAAATGCAAACTCACTGCATGCAGCATTTTGGGTCTGATTGCATTATGATTCTTACAGGAATCCCAAATTGCATTAAAAAAAAGTTTTTTATGCCGCAAAATTGCGATCGTGATTGCAATGGCAATTTACGATCTGTGCTCCCAGTGTGAACTAGTCCTTATCCCTTCCCCAATGCTATTTTGACTGCAAGCATTTTGGTACTTTAAAAACTTCTTTACAGCATATTACATTTTCGGTGTGCTCCTCATGAAGGTACAAAGACCATTATTCACTTTTTTCCTAAGTTTACTCCTAGCCACCAGCAAACCACACTGCTAATAATTTTGACAATACTTTTCACCTACTTTTTGATATTTTTCAGTTGCAGAGTGCTGAAAAGTTATTTTGAATGGAGAAGGAAAATGATCTCATAGGAGAAAAAGTGAATTGAATAAGGGCCAAAGGCTCTAAGTGCCATTACATTCCTGAAACTAGAGATTGACTAGGGCCAGTCAGTGGCCACTAATGGGTAACAGTAAGTAACAATGGGTATGAGGCAGACATTCAGAGGCTCTGAAGGACCACATCTAATTTTAGAATTTAATAAACAAATCCAAATACAGTATCTATAATTCAACTAAAAGAGTAAGAAAAAAATAAAACATTGCCAAAATAGTAAAACATCAATTAAATGGTGTATAGATATACTGTATGCATTTTTGTGTCTATTGACATAAATAAAGTACTTTTTTAAAGACAGCAATCAAGGTGCAATGGTCCATGGAAATGGATATACTCATGTTTATCATAAATATTCCAGAAAATTGGGGAAACAGAAGAACATATTTAGTTAAGAACCTTTTTGAGGGAAAAATGAAAAAAAAAACCTTTGTTTTTGCTATATTTCCCACAAAACAATACAGGTCGAGATTAGTTTCTCAATTGCTGTAATTTAGGTATTTGCAAATTTCTAATAGCAGAAACCTCTACAAATGTCCTCTTGATTGCTTATGTGGCATTATCATTGCTGAGAGCTAGGTAATGCATGTACTGTATTTCATTAACCTCCCTGGCGTTATGATTCTTTCTGGATTTTAGGGTCTGAAAGTGGTGCAATTTTTTCCAGAACTATTTGCTGTTTTCTTTTGCCCTGTAATTCTTAGGAATAGCTTACTAATAACAGTGAAAAGAATTTTGGAAATAAATACACACCTGCAGCTACTTTTTTCAGCGCAATGAAATAACAAAAACTCACTTACATTTTATTACTGTAAATTATATTCAATTTAATCAAGAAAATGTTTGCAGTCCTGCTGCATAACTCAAACTTATACCATATGGTACATTTTTTTTTTGCATGAAAAAATAATGCAACTACCAACAACACAAAAAATGCATATTTTCTGCATAAATAATAATGCAAATGACAAAAGATGAAAAAGTAACTATATTACAATACAGCAATTTGATTTGCATGAAAAAATAATGCAACTAACAACAACAAAAAAATGCATAGTTTCTGCATAAATAATAATGCAAATGACAAAAGATGAAGAAGTAACTATATTACAGTACAGTAATTTGATTTGCATGAAAAAATAATGCAACTAACAACAACAACAACACAAAAATGCATAGTTTCTGCATAAATAATAATGCAAATGACAAAAGATGAAGAAGTAACTATATTACAGTACAGTAATTTGATTTGCATGAAAAAATAATGCAACTAACAACAACAAAAAAATGCATAGTTTCTGCATAAATAATAATGCAAATGACAAAAGATGAAGAAGTAACTATATTACAATACAGCAATTTGATTTGCATGAAAAAATAATGCAACTAACAACAACAAAAAAATGCATAGTTTCTGCATAAATAATAATGCAAATGACAAAAGATGAAGAAGTAACTATATTACAGTACAGTAATTTGATTTGCATGAAAAAATAATGCAACTAACAACAACAACAACACAAAAATGCATAGTTTCTGCATAAATAATAATGCAAATGACGAAAGATGAAAAAGTAACTATATTACAGTACAGTAATTTGATTTGCATGAAAAAATAATGCAACTAACAACAACAACAACACAAAAATGCATAGTTTCTGCATAAATAATAATGCAAATGACAAAAGATGAAGAAGTAACTATATTACAGTACAGTAATTTGATTTGCATGAAAAAATAATGCAACTAACAACAACAACAACACAAAAATGCATAGTTTCTGCATAAATAATAATGCAAATGACGAAAGATGAAGAAGTAACTATATTACAGTACAGTAATTTGATTTGCATGAAAAAATAATGCAACTAACAACAACAAAAAAATGCATAGTTTCTGCATAAATAATAATGCAAATGACAAAAGATGAAGAAGTAACTATATTACAGTACAGTAATTTGATTTGCATGAAAAAATAATGCAACTAACAACAACACAAAAATGCATAGTTTCTGCATAAATAACAATGCAAATGACGAAAGATGAAGAAGTAACTATATTACAGTACAGTAAATTTGATTTGCATGAAAAAATAAAGCAAATAAATGTATGTAGCAAAAAAGAACTTTAGTACACATCTCTGGTGTGGTAAATTTTGAAACAGGGGACTGCACACAGTCCGACATCGCAGTCAGGACAGTGGTATCTTGTTTCCCTGCGGATTTTTTTGCCACTGTCGTCTCGCTTTGAGCAACACACCACACACATCCTCGTGGGTGTTGCCTTTTTCTCAGTTGGTGGGACGTACTCAACAAAGTGGCGGCCGGTGAGGCGTTCTGGATTGACCACCCCAACAGCACGGCGTCCAGGTCTCCTCACATCCAGTGGTGGTCTTTGGTGCTTCAACATGATAGCTTCCACAATTCTCCACACAAAGTCTGCATGGAGCCCAGGCTGCTCGCTATACCTTTGGAAAAGAACATAAGCATTCCAAAGGCATTGCTCAAGAAGATGACGGAAGATTTTCTTATAGTATTTTTTTTGTTGTTTTCTCATCGCCGGATAAAATGTTGTCTCCTGGTCGGCTTTGTCAACTCCTCCCATGGTGTGGTTATAGTCCATGACCACCTGCGGTTTGAGGATATCTTTGCCACCCCTCGTGTGTACCATAGTAGTGGCAGTGTTATGAACGGTGCTCAGCAGGCACACATCTTTTTTGTCCCGCCAACGTAGGGCCATAATTTTTCCCTTTTGCCAGGCCACAATTTCTCCCAGTTTCAATTTCTTACAGGCAAAAGATGATGGCATGTTGCGGCGGTTCGGCCTAACAGTCCCATAGCAATCTGTCTTGTTTTGCACAAGAACCTCATATAACTCTGGCGACGTGTAAAAATTGTCTGTTGTTACACAGTAACCTTGATTCAGCAAGGGCTCGGTGAGTGTCAGAACGGAGGACGTTGCTATTCCATACTGGCTGTATGTGTCGCTGAATCGTGTTCCCTTGCCTGTGTACATCACTGAATTCCATATGTACCCAGATGATGACTCGCACAGTCTGTATGACTTTAGGCCAAATCGTGCTCTTTTTGAAGCAATATATTGGATCCAGCTTAGCCTTCCTTTGTATGCCATCAGACTTTCGTCTACGCTGACATCTCTCTCGGGCACGTAGCTATCTCTGAAGCTCCTCTGGATCAATTGGTACACGTCCCAAATTTTTCTCAGTTTGGGGGCAGGGTGGGTATGCTCATCATATTCATCGTTATTAGCAAAATGCAAAAATTTCATAATAAGTGAAAAACGATATTCAGGCATGATTGTGCCAAAGAATGGAGTGGCAAGCAGGCGGTTGGTGGTCCAATACCATTTTTGAACAGGTTTTCCCACCAATCCCTGAAGTATGATCAAGCCCAGAAATAGCCACATTTCGTCAGGGGTTACTGGTTCCCACCTTCTGTTTCGTGACTGCCTCATTTGCGTAGTCGCTAATTGTTGCTCCGCAAATCTGTTTGTCTCGCCAACAATTTTTTCAATGACCTCACTTGTCAAAAACAAAGCCAAATACGCGAGAGGGTCGTCACGGTCCACATCCACTTTCAAGCCTGGATCACCAGTGAACGGAAATCTGGGGGGTGCTGGATGAGGTGCACTGCAATCAAGGGGGCACCAAGTGCGCACATCACTTACTTCAAGTAATGAAGTGTCACTGTCAGCGTCGCTTTCACTGTCAGATGATGAGCTGTCAAAGCTCACGCTGTCGCTCAAATCAGGTGACTCAAAATCGCTGTCGCTGGTTTCCAGCTGCTCAAGCTGCTCTAAAACAGCTTTTTCGCTAGTAAGACGTTTGGACGCCATAGATGCTGGGAAGTTTACAAGCAGAGGGAAAACTGCACTTGCTCAAGTTCCACAGATTACTCTGAGGTAACTTTGTATCTAATTATGCATTCTAATATATTCACAACTTTATTGATAATCTACAAAGGCTACAAAGTATTACTGAATGTAGTGTGTGTTGTTTTTTTTCACATGCTGTGCAAAACTTTATGTTTACATTGATTGATTGATTGATTATTGACTTTACATTTCTTTTTCATTACTTTTTTTTTATTACTTTCACTTTTTTTTTTCTTTCACTTTTTTTTTTTTTCCTTCTTCAATGATACGACTCTTAGGTCGCATCATTGATCGCTCCACCCCCGCCGCACAGAGAAGGGAACTGCAGGCAGGCAGAACTACAGGCAGGGGGACATGTTGCGGGCGGCACAGACATGGACACATCCTGCCGTCCGCACAAGGGAGACACAGATCCTGCTGCCATGCCTGCACTCTGGGGACACAGATTCCGGGAGATCTGCCGCACAGATCAAAGACCCCCGCCGCCCAGTTCACAGACCCCCGCCGCACAGATCAAAGGGGCCCACCGCTGCCCGCCGCACAGTTCAAAGACCCCCGCCGCACAGATCAAAGGGGCCGCCCGCCGTACAGATCAAAGACCCCCGCCGCACAGATCAAAGGGGCCGCCCGCCGCACAGTTCAAAGACCCCCGCCGCCCGTCGCAAAGATCAAAGGGGCCCACCGCTGCCCGCCGCACAGTTCAAAGACCCCCGCCGCCCGCCGCACAGATCAAAGGGGCCGCCCGCCGCACAGATCAAAGACCCCCGCCGCCCGCCGCACAGATCAAAGGGGCCCACCGCCGCCCGCCGCACAGATCAAAGACCACTGCCGCCCGCCGCACAGATCAAAGGGGAACGCCGCTGGGGGACACAGATCAAAGGATACTGCCGCTGGGGGACACAGAACAGCCGCGGAGGGGACAGAGCAGCCTCCAGCAGCACACAGTAAGTTACCACGACCCAGGCTCGGGATTACCGATAGCAGCATGTTAATTCCACCCCGAGCCTGGGTCGGGATTACCGGCAGGGGGGTTAATGTCACCATTTGCCAAATAAGACTGAGATAATTTCCAACACTATGTTGAGTATATATGGAAGTTACTGTAAGGTTAGCTTTAAAATGAATGAGGGTTTCTGGGCCAGAGTAGGCATACGTGCTGCTAATTCTCTTCTAAAGCCCTCACCATTTAAAGACACTGAAGTGAAAAAAAAAATTTGATATTATGATTTGTATGTGTAGTACAGCTAAGAAAAAAAACATTAAGATCAGATACATCAGTCTAATTGTTTCCAGTACAGGAAGAGTTAAGAAACTCCAGTTGTTATCTCTATGCAAACAAGCCATTAACTCTCTGACTAAGTTTAGTCGTGGAGAGGGCTGTTATCTGACTTTTATTATCTCAACTGTTTTCTTTTCCTCTGGCAGAGGAGAGGTCATTAGTGCACAGACTGCTCTGAAAGACTCATTTTGAATGCTGAATGTTGTGTAATCTGCACATATTATAGAATGATGCAATGTTAGAAAAAACACTATATACCTGAAAATAAAAATATGAGAATATTTTCTTTGCTGCTAATCTTCTAGTAATTATTCATAGTAATAATTTTGAGTTGAAGTTAAGCTTGTTTTATGCAGTTTTCAGCAGCTTGCAAGTAGACCTACCAATATCATTCCTTACTGAACTTAATTAGTCCAATATCAAGCTGTAAATGTTTACATAAAATTGTAATAACATTTGCACCAAACATTATTAGCAACTCAATGTCCATATTTATTTCAAGTGCGTAGAGACATGCAATTTCAATTGGCCAATTTTACTGCAACCATGTAGTATGAGAGCTTACCTACAGTACATAGTATGCAAAATCTGTTGCCCTTTATACTAAATGTAAGGGGTAAAATTGGCCATTCAAAATTGGATGTGTATACACCCATACATCCAGACAATAAAAATAGAAACCGATAATTATGCATTCTCTAATGAAACACACCACATTTCTGTACATTACATAATATGAGGTTCGTTATCCTATTTCCTACTTTTAGAAAAAAGGACAATTATGGTGTTTATTCCCCAACACTTCTTGCCCCTTTTTTTTAAGCCTTTACAAAAATATGTTTTGATCCCTTCTTCTGAACGAAAACAACAAAATGTAATTTATTTGCCAGCCACCTGTAGTTTGCTTGGTTCAGTTTAATAGCTGAGGGTATTTTGCAATTGAAAAATGTACTGATGCAAATTCTTTTGAAAACAATGCAGTCATCCACAACTAATTGAAATAGAACTGTTATCTCATATCCCCTTCTGTGTGACTGCTTTACATATTAAACAGGAACTGAAGCTGTTTAGCCCTCCTTTGTAAAATGTAAGTTTAGACATTTCTGAATGCACTTTCAACTGTTAAATGTAGGCTGCCAAACCAAGAATTCAGATATTGTTAAAATGATCCATTTCAGAGCTAAATCTGCACGTACTGCTTCCTGAAAATAAAGATTACATTTTTAAACTCTTCAGAATTTTCAGAGGTACTATATATGCCAAACTAAGCAAAATCTTATTTTAGAAATGTATCCAAGAGAAAAAAAGCTATAGCTATGATCTTCGGCAAACTTTTAAATACATTTGACATTTATATATCATTTGCATGACTCAACCTTAAACTGTGCTTTTATTTTGAGAAAAAAAACAACACACATATCTGATCATTCATCCCAATGCAGATGTTATTGATTAAAAATGTTTCTTCTTAGGAACTAAATATATGAGCCATTATAACGAACTCCTGCAAGAAGATGCTTAGTGTGTGAGTTATCTGCAACCACCTTGTAATGCCTTTAATTCTATTGCCCATGAGCAAGAACACCTCTGGCAATCTCGCGAGAATTTCCTTGAACTTAATTTGCTTCCAAGAAATTTTGCGTAAACAGTTTTGCATTGAAGTCAAAGGTGCGGACTTTAGCGGTTAATAGCAAAGCCCCCATAAATGTTATAATCACCATATTTTTTTAAGTATACTGTATTAGGAGAGTAGTGGAAACAATAATAATTATTTATAAATGATTCAGGCAGTGTTTGCCCATTGTAAAATCTTTCCTCTCCCTGATTTACACTCTGGCATTTATCACATGGCAACATTTTAACTGCTGGCAGGTGATGTTTGAGGAAAGAGGTGACACATTTTTGGCAGTTGGAAACAACTGTTATTTCCCACAATGCAATATGGCTCCCACAATGTGATGCCAGCACCCTGGTGCTGACATCACACTGTGGGAGGGGTTTCACCACAATATCAGCCATACAGAGCACCCTGATGATCTATTTGGGAAAAGGAAAATATTTCTCACTCGAAAGGGGATATCGGCTACTGATTGGAATGAAGTTCAATTCTTGATTACATTTTCTTTTTGACTGTCGCTCAGTATACTGTCCGCTAATGAACAACAGGAAACCATGGGGCAAGTTGCAACACTTTTGCTAGGGATCACTGTATAGCTGCAATACTGCTGTACAAGGATTCCTGGCAAATACACCTAATTGCATAAAAAATACACTTACTAATGGGATTCCTTAAAATGGAGGGATCCCAGTGGTTAGCATAATAACCAATGGGAAACTTCAGTGTCAAATTCAAAGATGCTTTTGCCGGAGTTCCCTTTCAGTCTAGTGGTAGTGAGCACAGGTTTAAGTGCATCCTCCTTAGGGCCTGAGCCCACTAATGCAGTTATGTCTGCTTCTGTCTGCTTTTCAGCATCTCTAACATTGATGTGTAACTGAAAAGCAGACACAGCTGCATCAGTGGGCTTAGGCCCTAAAGGAACATTCTCATTGGTCTGTTAAGGGACCAATGGTGAGCCCTGGCAGAACTTTTAAAGATGCTTCTGCTATAAATTTTAGACTATTGACTGAAATTCTCCTGAGGAAGGTGGCAGAGCACCACAGAAAGATGTATTTTTTTAGATTTATTTATCTATATTTGTCACTTTTTACACTTTCTATAATACTGGTTATTTTTAGATGGGCTCTTCTCTATGGTAAATGAAGTGTATGGATTATTAAGGGATAAGACAGTTGATAAAAAACTATTGACTGTATGTAGCAATAAGCTGAGTATAAATGTTGAATACAGTCATTTGAATTCTTAATCTTTGACTATCAATTGATTACACTGTAATAAAAAAAATACTTTTAAAAGTGCATGATAAATCCATATCTTCTAGTTTCTTTTGAGTTGGGGTTTATGAAGGACACAGTGCAGATCAAATGTATACCCATCTGCGCCACCTTGTGTCATTTAACTGTGTTTAAAAACATTCGTCCCTTGTTACCACTGTTCTTCTTACCTAGCAAATTTGGTGAATATTGCATTTATAGGGGCTTTGTTATTAACCACTAAAGTTAGCATCCTTGACTTCAATGTTATTTTCCCCCTAAAATCTGCAGGTGAATTCACAAAAAAATGTGAAAGGAATATTTAAAGCAAAATACGTGACAATTCCATGAAATAGTTTGTTAGCAAAAATTGGCCAATATGTTGTGAGATTGAACATTCAATATTTGCCTGCTCATCCCAAGTTAGGAAAAGTGTCAAAAATGAGAAAAAAATGGCAGCTGTCAAAATGGACAAAGTAGGCTGATATGATATGTATCAAACAGCCCATCTGAAATCTGTCAACACTGACTTTAAATGTGTTTTGACAACCAGATTTCCTTTGACAATGCTTTTAAAATGCTGGTCACTGTGCAGCTATCCTTTCTCTCTCGCTCACACACACATGCACACAAAAAACTTTTTTGTTTTCATTCCTGTTTAGTAGAATAAGTGATTATTTTACAATCTCTGATAGTGACAATCTTACAAATGCTTTTCTGTCAATTCAGCTAAGTCTATTTCTTTTCCATCCACAAAAAATTTAACTCAGATAGAAATGCTGAACTGAATACATTCAAGGACGGCAGTGTTTTCATTCCATCAAACTGCACTAGAGACAGGTATGTGAAGGGCAGCATCATGTTGTATAAATTCTACTTGTCATCAACTAGGCAGCCAGAATAAGAAAGTGGAAGGCATGACAGGCAGGTAAGCTGTAGTGAATTATTCCTTGCATATAGACTGTGGAATTTCACTTAGCCTTTGGATACATTTATGTAATACCTGAGAAAGAAGGGCTCTTTGGAATGGCAAATAGACTCTTTACATATCCAGATATAAATTCACTGAATGCATGCTCTGCTTTGTAGAATGGCAAATACATTCATTTTACATCAGGAATGGCTATGTCTTACACAGACAAATCTTCATGGTCGAGGAAGACAAGCACTGAAGGACATTCACCGATGGAGTATTTTTAGATTGCAAGCTTCAGCCACATTCTTGCAGATTTAGGACATATTATATTTACTTTTAAATGATGCATATCAGCACATAACACAAACACAGAGAGATAGCTATGCTTTCTATGCATTTGTGTTTCAATCTTATGCTTTTCTAGAAGGAGCAGTGCTTAAAAATATTTACATATGTACTAGCTTACCTGCTCTTAATAGAAAACAAAAATGAATAAACTGCAGAAATATTACAGATAAGGACTGCAGAATAACCTCATATTATGCTTAAAGAGACTCTGTAACAAATGTTTCAGCCTTAGTTCTTCTATCCTATAAGTTCCTATGCCTGTTCTAATCTGCTCTGGCTTACTGCAGTCTTTCCTAACTGCACTGTCTCTGTAATAAATCAATGTATCTTTCCTCTGTCCTGTTTGTCGGGCTAAGGCTTGATTGTGTGGAATGTGCAGGGCTGCTTGTGATTGGTAGAAGCGATACACACCCTCTGCAGGCCCCCTGCACACTCTGAATGACTCACACACTATGCTTAGCTGAGCCTATTAGAAGCTGGTTAGTTTGTTTGTAAACACTGCCTAAAACTGTTAATTACAAGCCAGGATTGCAGCAGAGAGTGGCAGAAACAGCACAGAGGGGCACAGGAGAAAATAATGAATAGAATGGTATGCTTTTTATTGTAAGAATATTAGAGTACAGATTCTCTTTAATTGCCTAACAAGGAGCACATCCTGATCTGTAAATGTTTCATTCTTTTAAACTTATTTTAATGTCACCAATTAGCACAATTAGTGCAGCCCACATTACCTAGGTAACACATACTTTGGGTACTGCCAGGAGCAAATGGTCCATGATGCCAGGTGACTCCAGGTGAAGCAGGTTCATCAGGTGGCATGGGCCCAGAAGCGGCATCCCTTCTGCCCCACCTCCCTCCACCGCTCGTGTTACCTTCCTGAGCTGGCATTCCCTTTCTCTGTGATAGTCCCCAGCTATGGGTCGTGCTGCTCTAAGGTCTATGAAGGAGGAGACGGGGCTGGCCAGGACTATCATAGAAGAAGCGGATGCCAGCTCAGAAGGTAACACAAGTGGCGGCTGCAGGGAGGGAGGGGAGAGCAGGCTGACCACCTACTACCTATACTGTGACAACAAATGTAATCTATACCAAAGCATGCAGAAGCTTCAAAGCAATGTAAACATAAGCTTCTGCAATCTGGTCAAATTAAAGTAAAAGTAAAGTGATTTGGTTTCCTGATGTTTCCCACTTGTTATTAAAGCCACACAGCACACTAAGAGAAAAGTGTTTGGAAGGTGGAAGTTGGAGGAAGTAGAGGGTTTAGTACATTATTTGAAAAAAACTTTTATCTCTCAAACTGACGATCTTTTTGCCCTAGGTTTAGGTCCATTTGTCCAAGATTGTGACAGATGTCTTTAAAGTGTATCCAAGCATTTTGAAATGAAATAAACACATAACCAATTAACAGATCTGCCAGTGGGACCGGGAGAGGAGCCAGGAGGATGCTGGGGGACCTTGTGGCCTAAGGTGGAATGAAGGAAGCCCCAGGTAAGTACCAATTCTGTTTTTTTTTTTACCTGCTCAGTATCCCTTTAAGGTTCCTGACAATTTTGGCATATCAGCTGTGTTGATTTTGATACAGCAATAACTTTTTATTACCTATGTCATCAATGTAATACCTATATTGTTTGTTTGTGTAATATTTTTTTCAAGTATTATTTCATTTCACAGGCAATTTAATATTAGGCGTAAAGTAAAAAATGACATTTTTTCATGTTTCCCCCATCCTAACTTTTACATGACAAGTGCAGTGTCTTAAAGCACCTCAAAATACATTATTTGGCATATCATTAGCACCAGCCTGTGCATCTATAGCAATTTCATGTGATCACTAGAGATGAGCGTAATGATGTAATTACGATTTCGCGAAATTTCGCGTAATTAGTGTAATTACGATTATGGCCGTAAGTACATAATCGTAATGAAGAAGGATTTCGCGAAATTTCGCGTAAGCGTAATTTTCGCATTACAATGGGTATTTGTTCATGCTGTAATTTTGCACTAAACGCTCCGTATAATATAAAAAAGCCGCCGACTTTAAGGGTTAATAGCAAAGCCCCCTTAAATGCTAAGAGCCTCAAATTTGGAGAATATATTAAGAAGATCAGAAGGAATAAGAGGAAATTTTTTTTTTCAAAAAGACCTTATAGTTTTTGAGAAAATCGATGTTAAAGTTTCAAAGTAAAAATGTAAACATTTAAAAACCCGCCGACTTTAACGGTTAATAGCAAAGCCTGCTTAAAGTTTAGGAACACCAAATTCCTAGGGTATATTAAGGGGATGAGTGGAAACAAGAGGAAATTTTTTTTTTCAAAAAGACCTTATAGTTTTTGAGAAAATCGATTTTTAAGTTTCAAGGGCAAAAATGTCTTTTAAATGCGGAAAATGTCAGGTTTTTTTGCACAGGTAACACTAGTGTATTATTTTCATAGATTCCCCCAAGTGGGAAGAGTTTTACTTACTTTGTTCTGAGTGGGGGAAATATAAAAAAACCGACGTGGGGTCCCCCCTCCCAGACCTCTTTAACCCCTTGTCCCCCATGCAGGCTGGGATAGCCAGAATGCGGAGCACCGGCCGCGTGGGGCTCCGCACCCTGACTATACCAGCCCGCATGGTCCATGGATTGGGGGGTCTCGGAAGGGGAGGGGCAGCCAAGCTTTCCCCTCCCCCTCCGAGCCCTTGTCCAATCCAAGGACAAGGGGCTCTTCTCCACCTCCGATGGGCGGTGGAGGTGGAAGCCGCGATTTCCTGGGGGGGGGGTTCATGGTGGAATCTGGGAGTCCCCTTTAAAAAGGGGTCCCCCAGATGCCCACCCCCCTCCCAGGAGAAATGAGTATAGAGGTACTTGTACCCCTTACCCATTTCCTTTAAGAGTTAAAAGTAAATAAACACACAAACACTTAGAAAAAGTATTTTAATTGAACAAAAAACATAACCACGAAAAACGTCCTTTAATATTCTTAATTAACCATTAATACTTACCTGTCCCTTTAAATAAATGATCCCTCGAAATAGCCTCGGAAATGTTCTATCAGTTACAATGTAACAAAGTTATTACAATGTAACAACTTTGTTACATTGTAACTACGCCGCACCCGACGTCACTCGCCGCTCAGCCGCCGCATACGCGTCTGTGCTGCACAGACTCGACAGAGCTCTGAGCTATATAGCTCAGAGCTCTCTAAGCATCTTTGAATTTGGGCTCCAAGGAGCCCCATTGGTCCTTAGCAGACCAATGGGGTTCCTTCAAATCAGCCGGTGCTCCGCATTCTGGCTATCCCAGCCTGCATGGGGGACAAGGGGTTAAAGAGGTCTGGGAGGGGGGACCCCACGTCGTTTTTTTTTTATATTTCCCACACTCAGAACGAAGTAAGTAAAACTCTTCCCACTTGGGGAAATCTATGAAAATAATACACTATTGTTACCTGTGCAAAAAAACCTGACATTTTCCGCATTTAAAAGACATTTTCGCCCTTGAAACTTAAAAATCGATTTTCTCAAAAACTATAAGGTATTTTTGAAAAAAAATGTTTCCTCTTATTCCCACTGATCCCCTTAATATATCCTGCAAATTTGGTGTTCCTAAACTTTAAGCAGGCTTTGCTATTAACTGTTAAAGTCGGCGGGTTTTTAAATGTTTACATTTTTCCTTTGAAACTTTAACATCGATTTTCTCAAAAACTATAAGGTCTTTTTGAAAAAAAGTTTTTTCCTCTTATTCCTTCTGATCTCCTTAATATATTCTCCAAATTTGAGGCTCTTGGCATTTAAGGGGGCTTTGCTATTAACCCTTAAAATCGGCGGCTTTTTTACATTATACGGAGCGTTACGGTTTAACGCGAAATTACGGTAGCGTTTAATGCGAAATTACGGCATGAACGAAACGCGAAATTACGCGTTGAAAATTATGCTTACGGTATTTTCAATTCATTTTCATAATTATTTAATGGCAATTACGCTACCGTAATTTCACATCGTAATCGCAAATTTCGCATGCATAATTATAGTAATGCGAAATTACGAACATTTCGGCTCAACTCTAGTGATCACTAGAGTACACAGTTTGGGGACCCCAGTGCTCTATAGATGCATTGCTAGGCAACAACATAGCAATGCATCTATACAGCATTGGGTTTCCGAGCTGTCACCATAGTGATCACATAAAAAAACACCTTTTTATGTTATACTTTCACGTTAATAAAATGTATTATTTTTTTTTACTGTAACTTGATGTGGATGACTGCTGCTAACAGCAGTAATCCACAATGGGAGTAATGCACGTGTGTGCAGGTGCATGAGCTTGCACTAGCACATGTATGAGAGCGCATGCATGTGCACAATTGTGCCGGCGGTTTTAATGCTGGATGAAAGTCTCACGTCCAGGAACCTACAGTGTAACTACTTTGGACATGAGACTTACGTCCAAAAACCATAAGTTGTTAAAATCTATATCCAACATCCATGATGTGTGTCTCTGAATAGGCACTATGTCAGTTGCCAGACACCTTTCCCTCTCAGCTCAAAGCTCCCACTCCCCTCATCGCTCATGGCAAAGCTTCAAAACAAAGATTCTGTGCTCGATCATTTGGTAGAATTCAGGACTGATGTCAATAGGCAAGTAATGTTCTTAAGGCTAGAATGTCTAGTGTTGCTCTCCACGGCCTTGTGATCATGGGTAACCTGTGATCATGAGCTGTTTTTTTCTGATCCAAATTTGTGATCGCCTTTCGATCAGGGATTAATTTCCGAATGCACTCGTGATCGTGGTCCAAATCCGGCTCGAGATAATGGATTTAGCCGTGATCAGGGCCGTGATTAATCACCTGAAAACCCGCTGACTTTAGACTTTAATAGCAAAACCACCTTACATGATATAAACACCAAATTTGCAGGATATGTTAAGTAGAAAAGTGGGAACACGACAACACAAAAATCGATTTTCTCAAAAACTAAGGTTTTTTGTAAAAAAAAAAAATGTTTTTGCCTTGTTCCCACTGTTCTACGTAACTTAACATATCTGGCAAATTTAATGTGTTTATATCATGTAAGGGGGCTTTGCTATTAACCTCTAAAGTCAGAGAGCTTTTAATCACGAATACTTTTCCATTTGAAAACTTTAAATTGATTTTCTCAAAAACGATAAGGTCTTTTTTGAAAATTCACGGATCACGGATTCTACATGCAATCACGGCTAAAATCCGAGTTGAATTCGGAGCTCTGATTCAAATCCGGATCATGATCATGATATCCGGATTTTGATTCTGCCATGGCCAGATTTACTCGAATTTGTGATGGGGGTATCAGAGCATCACTAGGAATATCTAGTTTGGTCAGCATTATGTGAGGGCAGTTATGAGTTTAATGGACAGTAATGTCAAGTTAAAATTAGCTTAGAGTCATAAGTTAAGGTAAGAGGATACTTAACTACATACAATTTGAATTAACTCTGTACTAGTTGCATCCCATTGACCTTCCCGATTAGGGAATAGGGATACATCATTAATGAAAGAACACGGTTTGCTGTCACCCTGTGCTCAGAAGTATAAGTTCCAAGTTTGCTCACAGCACAACTACCCTAATCATAAAGCAAAATGCCACCCTTTTCAAAGATTAGACAATACTTTGTTATCTTCCTATTACCTGACCTCTAGTCTACATCTAGTTGCTATGTTAAGACATCTTTCTGCTCTCAGTTGGAAAATAGTTGGAAAATATGTATGTGGACAGTGCCAAACTTCTGTCAGACAGGAAATCTTAGTCCTTTTTATAGACTTGAGAATATCTTTCTCCCATCCCAATGATTTGAAACTCTCACTACACATACACAAGAATTAGCTATTATCAAAAAGAGAGAACACCTTACTTGGTTTGGTGAATTTCTAAGCATGCTGCCTGTACAATTCATAGGCCATTAAGTAGAAAGACTTGAGTATGTTTTACATAAGTCCATATACAGTCCAGGCCATACAGTATTTGTTGTATACTATGAAATAAAATAAATAGCTATATTTCATTCAAATACAATTTCAATGCGCCAAGCTCAGGCTAAATATGTCAAGATAAAAAAAAGACTGCCTAGTCATTCTAACAGTATTTAAAGATAATAAACACATGTATAGATCACATCTATAAATATTTTTTCTCAACAAGCATATTCTGGACACAAAAAGAAGGTGTGTGAGCTATTTTTATGGTTATCATCATAGTTAACATCATACTCCCCTGTTCATGTTTTTTATACTTTTTCTGAACAGTGTTTTTTGAAAACCTCCCAAAAGGACTAATAGAAAGATATTTTTATTTATCTTCATTTTACTTAAAGAGACTCTGTAACAAAATGTTCAGCCTTATTTCTTCTATCCTATACGTTCCTATACCTGTTCTAATGTGGTTTGTCTTACTGTAGCCTTTCCTAGTTTCACAGTGGCTGTATTATCTCTGTTATATAATCAGTCAGGTTTGTCAGCTCAGGCAGGAAAGTGCTGCTCTGCTGTGATAGGTAGAAGTTATACTCACCCTCTCCATGCCACCTCCAGGCTCTGTATGAGTCACAGACTGAGCTTCTCTCAGCCTATCACATGCTGGTTAGCAGCCATGTTTTTGTTTGTAAACACTGCCTTACAAGCCAGGATTGCATCAGTGAGTGACTGAAACAGCAAAGAGGGGCACAGGAGAACATAATGAATAGAATGGTATACGTTTTATTGTAAGAATTTTGGAGTACAGATTCTCTTTAATGCTGTTATCTTCAGCAGCACTTTACAGAATATATGGTCTTATTACTAACTATCCCTTATTCTAGCTTCTTACCAAGCGTAAGAAAAAACATACACAACAATGTAGATATTACTTTTGAAGTTGAAATGTAAATCGTTCAAAGATATCTTTGTCTTACTGTCCCTTTTTCCTGTTTGACCCCTATGGTATTCTAAAGATAGAAAGCATATGCTCCTTAATGCAGCCTCGGCAATAAGGTGACTGGGATCACAGTTTGGAGCAGGTGTGAAGGTACAGCTGAACCTATTATTTGGAATCTCTTTTAACATTAACAGTACATTCTAGCTTTAAACAAAGACTGCCCTAAAAAATGAATGCATTCATAGTAATATATTGGTAATTTGTTTCAAAGAGCATTAATCATAATCAGTTTGATAAATTATGTGATGTAAAAATTTTCTCCTACAGTTCAATAACATCAGAAGTACATTTATTATCGGACCTTAAAATTGAAAATTGTAAGTACAAGTTCATTTTTCTTGCTGCATGAATATATATTTTATTACGAAAATTATACTTTAAAAAAGTTTTTTGTTTTCTCTTTTTTTACGCAGTAGGATAAGCAAGAACATGTCTGTTTGTTGGAGTGAGAAGACGGCTACTCTGTGTTGTCTGGAATTGTACACTGCTTGCAGCATTCTCATGAATAGTTATCACAGTTGTAGGCGATTGAAACAATTTTCCAAAAGCTGCACAGATGTCAAGGATGGTGTACCTCTTGGACATCCGCAGTGATTGATGCCTGTACTGAAAAAGATGAAGTAACCTTAAACTGCATGTAAGGGACTGCATTCTTCCTGTGCTGCACATAAATTTTATGTTTGACTTTTTAGCATTTTCTTTTCATTCTGTGAATCTTCTTGGGATAAGCACTCTGTTCTGCTGTGAATCTGCTCTTGTCTCATCAGCTTGCAAAGTTCCAAGGTTGTCAGAAGTGTCTATTGCTTGCTGAGCAACTTATATTTTTTCTCCTTTTCTGGCTTTGATATGTAACCTTTTATAACAGTGCATACTACAAGATTATACAAAACCTGTTTTTCAGTATTTGTTTTTGTTTTGTTTTTAAGTGGAATAAAAGGAATTTTGTTTGCCAACTGGTAGAATTATCCATTTACATTTCCCTTTCCTTTTCTATACCTTTCTTTTATTCTTTTAAGAAGACAATGGCCAATATGCAATTAACTTTTTCTCCTGAGTTTTCTCCCAGATGCTATTTACTCACCTAGTCAATAAAATGCCTTTTAACTTCTAAATGACCACTCCACGCCAACTGGCGTGGACCCGGCGGCAGCCCCAGGGCCGCTCAACGCCAATTGGCGTGAAGTCCTGGGGCGGGGTTTTGCAGGAGATCACCCGCTCCGATACATGCACATCTCCACTTGAATCTGCTCCATCATCAGTCTGCCAGCGGCGATCGCTGCTAGGAGACTGTTAGACGGCAAAACTGCCGTATATTTACACTGTACAGTGCTGCAATCTGTGGCAGTGCTGTACTGGGGACAGCCGTGTGACACGGCTGTCCCCTGGAAGGCAGGAGAGCGATCGGCTGTCATAGGCTGATGCCTATGACAGCCGATCGCTGTGATTGGCTGGCGGGGGGTGGGAGGGAGGGGAGGAAAAGAAAAGAAATTAAAATAAGGGAAAATTAGTAAAAAATGAAAGAAAATAAAAAAGGACATGCCGACAAGGATCAGAGCCAAAAAGCGTGTTGTGTGCTAGGTTGTACGGCCCTGCAGCGAGGCCTTAAAGCTGAAGTGGCCTAAATTGTAAAAAAATAGCCTGGTTACTCGGGGGGTGTAAGCATACAGTCCTCCAGTGGTTAAACCTCCATTTGAAAATGCTGAAAAGTTATATTAAAAAGAAGTTTAAAAAATGATCTCGGAGAAAAAGCAAGCGCAAACACCAATTGCATTTGGGTCAATGACCTTTGTTTAATTTATGCTTTCTCCTAAATTTTCTCCTAGGAGATTATTTTTCATCTTCTATTTCAATTAATTTTTTAGCACTTTACAATTGAAAATGTATGCAAAAGTAGGTGAAAAAACACTATCAAAATTATTCTGATTATTTTTTTGCTCGCTGGCAGCATAAAAAGCACATGGCGTAGTGGTTAGTACTCTCGCCTTGCATCGCTGGGTCCCCCGGTTCAAATCCCAGCCAGGTTAACATCTGCAAGGAGTTTGTATGTGCTCCACATGTCTTCGTGGGTTTCCTCCGGGCACTCCGGTTTCCTCCAACATTTCCTCCAACGTCCCAAAAACATACAGATAAGTTAATTGGCTTCCCCTAAAAAAATTGGCCCTAGACTATGATACATGCACTACATGATTCATACATAGACATATTACTATGGTAGGGACTAGATTGTGAGCCCCTCTGAGGGACAGTTAGGGACAAGACAATATACTCTGTACAGCGCTGCGTAATATGTCGGCACTATATAAAATACTTGAATAAAATAAATAAATAAGATGGAAAAATGCGAATAGGAGAAAACTAAGGAGAAAGGGGGAATTAAATAAGGGCCAATGTCTTTCCTGAATCTTAAACTATGTGCATTTGATTTGTTAAAGATGATCTGTATCAAGATTTAGCATAATAAACTGATCAATAAGAGGGTGTGGTGGGTAAAAACAACTTGTGCAATCAGGGAGTGCATTACTAATATGCCACTCACAATGAGCTAATGAGAGAATGCCTGAGGCAACAGCAGGCATGGAAGAAAGATCAAGTAGAGGAAAAACTACATGTATGGGAAGAGAAAACCCTGCATGGAATGCATCATCAAAAGACAAATGAGGTAGCTAAAAATGAGAAATGCAAACAGTTGCTAGGAAGAGAGGGATTTTAACAGCACCAAGGAAGTGATCAGTGGGGCACAAGAATAGACACTAAGTGCCATATACATAAAAGAACAACCACGCCAGACAAGGTATGAAATGTTTCAGTTTACTCAGTGCTGTACTAGGCTGTCTCTTTGGCCCACAGGCTATATACTGCCCAGATGTGCTGTAAATTGGGCCATCGCTGGATGGCCCAATTCCTCTCCTCCCTCCCTGCAGAGTTGCAAGCAGGGTGAAAGGGAATGGCTAGCTCACATGTGCTGCTTTCAGCATCGGGTCTCCATGGCTACAGCGGTGGCATGTGAAATGTCCACAAGACATCACAGCATATTACACGCTGGTACACACTGACAGTGACTCACATGATACCACTGTGGCCATGGACACCCAATGCTGGAGGCGGAGATTAGGTGAGTTAACCAATCCTTTCACTGTGCTTTGCAGGAGGAAGGGAGGAGGGAAAATCTGTTAGGAATGTCCGAAGACGGCAGCTCGGGCTGAGTAAAGTTTGCCCAGTATTGGCCCACTGAACAGCACAACCAGTGTTGCCAACCGTCAGTAAATTTACTGACAGTCAGTAAAAAAGTCAACAAATCTGGGCTGTCAGTAAAGTCCATGAAAAAATTTGTGGTGTCAGTAAAAATCAGTTCACGTATCACTCTGGAATGTACACTGCTCTAGCTAAAGGTGGCCATGCATCTGTAGACTTGGCGGCCTATCAACCATCAGAAAAGACAATTATTATTGATATTATAAAAATCGGTGCCATCAAGAGCATGCCTAGTTGACATTCAAACCAATTTCGGGCCAAAATCGGTTGCATGTAACAATCGCATGTAACAATCTGACATGCTGGAAAATCTCAGGTTGGCATGCTCGATAAAGTGTGCATGTTAAGGGCTGCGATAATCGAGAACAAATGTGAAGGAAACCCCCTGGTCGCATCACCCAAATGTAAATGTATCAAAGTCTCCCTCTCAGATACCGTGCATTAATACTTCACCTGTCCGGTGTCCGCCACTGCACTCTTTTTCCTCATCGCGCCCCAAGTGGTTGCCGGTGTATTGCATGTAAGGGCGCATGTGTGATATCTTTCATTTAATGTCAATCATATTAGATGTCAGTAAAAAAAGTGTTCGGTCAGTAAATTTTTTGTGCTTTGTCAGTAAAAATTTATTTCCGAGGTTGTCAACTCTGAGCACAACCATAATTGCCACTTTGCACAGTTTTCATAACAAGTTGTAGATAATAAAAGGGTTAAGTTTCTTGGACCATAATTTACTTTACCCTTGGATAAACCTATCTAATGTTGAGTTTAAATATACTACACTAAAGTAGAATTTAAAGCAGTGAAACCATTCATTCATTATCCATACAGACCTGTTATTAATTCCGTTATTAACGAATCATTCTACTTCTAATGTTCCTGCCAACAAGCATCTGTACACAAGCCTATGATCTCATGACTGCTATATGTAACTGGATGATCCACATACATACACACATACATACATGTATGTGTAAATGTGGCCTCCTAGAGGACAGATTTGTTAAGAGCAAGTGAGAACCATTTCCTTGACAGGGTGTGAAATAGACAGGTTTACCTGGAACTAAGATGCAGTTTTTAAAATTCCCCAAACTCCCACAGTAACAAAATTTGACATAAGACATTTTGAAGTGGGTAATAATGTTCTCTGGCTCTCACAGTCTGCATCAAAGCTGTAATAGTTTCAAGCAATTAGTGACATCTAAGGCAATACAAGCTAATAGATAATCCTGACAGAGATTTAATTTGCCAACATTTAGTGATGCTAAAAGTATATTTTTTTTCTTTAAAATAAGCATTTGGCAGTGAGGTGCAGATAATTTCCATGATCACAGAATACCCGTGATTCATGAGCACTTTTTCACTATTTGACATGCGAATCCATGAATAATTTTGAACCACAGAAATCAGCCATGGAAATTCCGTGATTGCAATTATTCGGAAAGTGATCACGGTCATGATCGTGCTGGAAATTCGTGATTAGGTCGTGATTGGGCGGAAATGGGTGGAAATGACATCCCTGGGCCAATCAAAGGCCCCCAGCCAGACCCTAACAACCAATCATATGAGGGGAGGCACTGCCCTCCCCCTCCTGTATATACATTTCATTTCTAGCTCTACTTTTTAATTCAACCCTTCCACATTATATACTAAGCATCTGGATCAATTGGTTTAATCATTTCAAAAGAGCCATGTTACAAATTTCTAAACCAGCTGTATCCTGTTTTACAGTAAAGCTCCTCGGAGATCAAAATATTTTTAGTTTCCATATTTTCTGCACATTTCTGGGTCATATAGAGCAGTGTTTCTCAACATTTTATAAGTGTGTACCCCTTTTGAAACCCTGTACTCATCGAGTACCCCCTAGCATAGTAAACATGATCACAAGTACCCCTTGACAAATATATATTTAATCGTAGTACATGATAATTGGTTCTAAACAATGTGCAAGCATTAATTATTGCTTTTAATTAGCTAAAATACTAATTTGATGTTGTTTAAATAAGAATTATAATTTTCTAAATCTCTAAATTTGTTATTCTTGGTTAAGTATATCAAGCCCGAGTACCCCCTGGACCCATCAGAAGTACCCCTGGGGTACGCGTACCGCATGTTGAGAACCTAGGATATAGAGCATGACTAGCAAAGGTTTTGTGCAATGGTATCTAATTTACTTTTGCATGGGTTAATAAAACAGATCATGGCATTTATTAAATAACTGGTCATTAGGTGACCACAGCTCACGATGTTGCTTGAAGTATTTTTTTAAGCTTGCAGTGGTACTGCTACTGGGTTTGATGTCCTAGGTGATGGCTGCAGTGATCACCAGACAGTAGCAGACAATGAGCTTGATGCGTGAGTCACACTTTGCCAATTCTGGCTTGACCTTAGATGTACATAGAAACTAAGAGGGACGTTACTTCGAGTCACTCTTCACTGGATCAGAGCCTTTCAGATAGACACTCTGTGCACAGAGATTTACTTAAAATAAATAGTGCCAGAAGTCTCTGTGTACTATTTGATATCAATAACCGATTGATGGATGGTGGTGTGCTCCAAGTGAATAAATAGACATGCAAGGGTCTTTGTTGATCCCCCCCACACACGTAACAGTTTTTGAGTGGGGTGTAGCTATCCTGCACGTCCAATATAAATCACAATTCGAGCGCACTAATGTTGACCTTGCCAGCAATTGGAAATATACAGAGAGTGCACTGTTTCCTTAAACAGAGGCTGGTACACCTGTGCACTTGTTTCACCAGCCTATCATGCTAGCTCAGTAAAGGAAATCACCCCATAGTGGTAAAATAAACCTTCATAGAAGGTGGCTGGGTAAAGAACAATCACCCTGGGTGTCAGGAGTGACGTATAGAGCGTGACTAGTAAAGTGTAACTCAACAATTGTTTCACCTCATTACAAGAGGCGTCGTCAGGAGTTTGTGATGCTCATAAATATATACACTATATACAAAATATTCCCCCCACCAGCAGAGATTCCCCCAGCTACACCGCTCAAGTCAGAGCTGAATACCGATTGACCAGAAGGTTTAAATACCATCCTACCGTTCCTGCCCCCTTGTGAAGTCACTTCTCCTCATGTGCCCCTATGCCTTCTTCTCCCCCTGCATTGAAAAAGTGCTGCCCCGTCCTCTGCATGCTCGCATAGTATGGTGGTGAGCGGTAAGACACTTCCTGATTGTGACATCACAGCCGCCCACCACTCTGCTGCGCTGATAGGCGAGTCGGCTCCGTGTATCGCCGCCGCCCATTGGTTGC